>NC_134871.1:16060000-16418125 GCF_049852395.1 Peromyscus maniculatus bairdii
AAACTCTTAGATTGAAAGAAAAAAAAAAAAAAAAACAGGAGAACTGAGATAAGGATTTATAACCTGCAGGAAATCATTTGATTGTTTTGATAAAATGAAATAAGCCTAGATATTTTATAGCTTAGAAATCTATTTTTCAGAGTTACAGCCTGAAATATTATATGAAATAAATCCTCTCCAAGGGAAAAGCCGGGGTAAAAGTCTTACAGTAAAGAATACATATGTTTTTAACTGAAAGACAAATTAGCCCTGGAGAAAGCAGTCAAAGTGGACAACAGAGGCCAAGAAAATTGAGTGATTGTCCAGACACAGGGTCAGCTAACAGGTTTGCAGAGTTGTTTTTAGTTTTGTCACACATGAAACACACTGAGAATACTGAAATGGCCCTTGTTTTGCATGGCTTTTAAGTGAAGAACCCTATTAGTTTTTAAGTTGTCACTAGTTGGCCCAACCTGAAATAAGTTTGCAGGAACAACATGCGGAATGTCTTGTTTATTTTCAGAAATAATATAAAATATAAAAAAGTATATCTTTTGTTTTATATACACAAAGAATCGATTGTGAGTGAGAGTACTCAGACTATTGACCTACGGGTCCTGCAGGAGGTCTAACCTTAGGAGGAAAAATGAGGCACATTTAAGACAACTGGGCTACTAACCCCAACCAAGCAACCAAGCAAGCAAACAACAAAATTGGTCTGACAGAATGCCAACTTGGACAGAGTTAAAAGTTTGTGTTAAGATTTATTTGTAATTAAATATTGATTGAAATACATGGGGCTGAGAACTGTGTTAAGGCAATAAGGAGATGTTAACAAAAATATAATTTCTTCATTCACAACAGTATCGCTAAGGTAAATATGCATGTAATAAATGTGAAAGAAAAAAATAGAGAAAAATCAATTGTTTGAAATATCACTCATTGATTATATTTATTTCAGTTGGGTAATGGGAAGATCAGCTGTAGAAAAGAAATAAATCTTCTCTCTGAAAATTCCTCTAGTAAAATTCTAACAGCTATAATTGGTTTATATGTGAAAGGTGAACAGTCATATGAATGTAAATATTCTCATCTTGTAATTATGTAATGACTAATTATCAGCTTGATTGGGTCTAGATTCACCATGGAAACAAATCTCTAGACATACCTGAGAGACATATTCCAAGTTAGATTGACTGAGGTAGGAAGACCTATCTAAATGTGGCAGCTCCGTTCCTGAACTCTGGTTCTGTAATGAACTGAAAGAGATAGGAAACTGAACACCTGTGTTCAAGTTCTCAGGCCTTTGACAATGGATACAATGTGACCAGTTCTCTAATTCAATTGGTAAATAGCTTCTCCATTTAGATGGACTGTACCCTCAAAAGGAGCACTAAAGTATTTCTGAAGTTGCTTTTGTAAGGTATTTTTCTCACAGTAACAAGACAAGTAATTTAAAAATATATGAACAACAGCGAGTATGTTCATATTAAAAAATGCTGCATTTGATTTTTATATTATGAAATAACAAATCCTGAAAAGGTTATTTTTTATTATCTTATTAACCTCATCAAGCAAATTGAAACAGATTGTTTCTGGTCAGTAATTATGATTTGCTTTTACAACTTGCATTGTTCTTTAAAAAAAATAAGGGTTTCACTCATGTATAAAATATACCATGATCATATGAACTCCCAGTGGCTTCTCTGAAAGTCAAATTTCTTTAAGAGAGTAGTTCCTATTAAGTCAACCACTCTCTAGTGGAAGGTCCCAGAAGAATGTCTGAGAAGCAGACACTGGACTGGGTAGCCATATCCAAATTTCAATATGATTGATTTTACATCAACCTTTTATATTTTATTTTGTCCTGTTTGGTTATTATCTCTTAGAAGCCTGTTCTTTTCTAGAAAATAAGCTACTTTCAGTAAAGAGGAAAAATAGGAGGAAATAGAATTGGAGTGGACAAGTAAGGGGCCATAGGTCTGGAAAGAGTGGAAAAGAGGATGTAAAAGTAAAGAAGCACAGGAAAGATATTCTTAAAGCATAACTGTCATTTTTATCAAATTTTCAGAGAAAAATAGATTGCATGATCTTGCTCATACAAACTGTTTGGACCAGATAGGTGAATATCTTTCACTGCCAAAGCCAGTCAGTAAAGACAGGGATTTGTGAATACCTCTTCAACATATAAAGAACAGTGGAAGGCTCTAAAAGTTATGATTAATCAGGAATAAAATGTCAACAGAAAGAGAAAAAAACAATGTAAAGAAGCTCTAAGAGCACCGGACTTTTAAGCTGTTGAAAATGTTAGAGATTATGAGACTTTTAAAGTAAGACTGAATTTTTTATTATGATATTGTCATGAATTCTTATGGATAAGTAAGGAAAGATTATAGTTTAATAATGATGTATTTGTGTGTTGGATTGACAAGGGATGGAGTGTTTTGGCTAACTCTTAATTGCCAACTTGACACATTCTAGAGTCATCTGAGACACTCTGCTGAAGCATACCCTGAGTGAGATTCTTCTGTTGGAGTGTCTTTGAGAGATCATCTTAAATGTTGGAGCAGGATGGCCAGTCTACTGTGGGACCTGTGAGGGACCAGCATTCCTCAAGCAAGTGGTTATGGGCTGTATTAAAAAATAGCCAAGCATCACCTACTGAAAAAGCTAATAAGAGGCATTCCTCCATGAATTCTGCTACAGGTTTCTGCTCTGAATTCCTTTCCACACTTCTATCCCTGAGGGACTTTAACCTGACAGTGTAAAATTAAATACTCTCTTTTTTACTCTGGTATTTTTGTTTGTTGTGTTTGCCATGGTAACAGACACTAGACAAGAAGATAACATGATCTCGGAAGAGGAAAGTTTCTAGTCTTCATAATTCAAACAAGTTAACTGAGAATGCCTTTCCAGATGGCAAGGATCTCGGTGAGGTAAGTCTGCTATTTGCCTAGACTGAATGGTAAGAATGGTGGGTTTTGATTTTGGTTTTGTTTTTTTGGACAAGTCTCCTTATGTTCATGGTTCAGAGGGGACATGGAAGGCCCATCTTGACTATGTATTTCAATGTAACAAATACCAAGATATGACTACAAGATTGTCACATACTTCCTACCATGCTGTGTATATAATTTGTCAAGCCAATGGGGAAGGAAATTGTTGCTGTCCCTGACTAGCATTCCCTAGTCTTAGCTTCAGGCTCCCATTCAACACTCTGTTCCTACCTGCACAGTTTGCCATGCTGTGGTCTTTTCATGAATCATGTACCCAAATGCTGAATACTCTATCCATCTGTTTCTGGCACTTATGGTGGCTGGTAGTGACAGTGCTTACCTACCAGTTACATCTTACCCTCACCATGCATGATCTCAGTAGATCACCTGTGCCCTAGTATTTTGACTTTTCCTTTAGAGAAAGTATATAACCACAAGAGCAACCAACATAAGACTAATTCACAAGCAAACAGAAATTGGGTTAACAGACATCTAGAAAGAACTCACAAGGAAGCCTGGGATCAGAATGGGAATTTGCAAAATCTTTGTAGATGAAGCGTTGACTCTGAGAAGAAAGATACAATTTTAGAGGGGCTGCTATAACACTATTGAAAGAAAGATCACTACAATCTCCTCACTGGCCAACAGTGACCATATCATAATCCAGAATGCATTAGTCTAACCTTAGAAATCCCTAGTCTTTCACAGGCTCATCACTGTTTAACAACGTGCAAATTGTCTTCCAAGACTCAAGGCAATTTCTTAACTCTACTAGAACTTTTGTAAAATAAAAATTTTAAAAATACATATATCCACGATACAATGGTACAGAAAATATATTAACATTCTAAAAAGTGCCAGGATGGAGGCAGAGTGAGTCAAATCAAAACAGGGTAAATATAAGACATGAACACAGCAGGGAAAACTCCAAATCCCAAATTCCACACCTGGTGTTAAGCAGCTCAAGGGCTTGGGCCCTTCAGCTTTGCTTACTGCAACCAACACTTCCCTGTTGAGCTGGTTCCACCCCTTGAATGCATCTCTTTGGCAGATGTCTAAGGACACGGGAAATCTTGAGGTTTCTGCTGTAACCCAGGCTTCACATTAACACCTCCACATGTGACATCTGATAAACACTTGGCAAGGACTCCCTTCCAAGTGTGTTATTTAGCCACAGAAGGTCTCTGCACCTGTGTAGGAAGAATACAAGATGCCTTCAGTTTCTCATAGCTTTCATGTTTCTCAAACCAGTGAAGGACACTGCCAAGTCCAGCTGCTAGTTTGAGATAGCTGCTAGCCACTTTGAATCACATTAGCAGCAAGAACATTTTTCAGTTGCTTTTTGGGACAAGAAACTTCTTTGTTCTCTCTTACACAGATTGGACATTTTGCTGAATGGGGTCTTGCTCTAAGGTTACTTTCACTTTATTCTATTGCTAAGATTGAGGCCTTAAGTCAATGACACCACATTCTTTATCTCTTTTAGCACAAACCTTGGTTTCAATATTAAGTCTACACCTTTTTTTGCCTCTCTTTAAACTGTCCATTCTGTAGTTTTTTATGTTCTACTTGGTTTTTTTTTTTTTTGGTCGACTTGTATAAGTCATTAATAATAGCTACATTCTAGATTCAATATTATGCTAACTTGAAATTGTCTCCAGCCAACAAATTAGTTCATTAATTTTTAATTTGTCCTCAGATAAATTCTTAGGACAAGGTCTGAATCAACCAGATTCTTTGTCAAAATATCTCAGAAACATCTCTAGCCCAGCTCCTAATACCATCCCTCTCTAACACCTTTTGAAGTGAGCCTCCAAGGTCCACATGGCTCTCAATCCTATTGTCTTCTAAACTCTTTCTATGGTGGCCCCTTTAAGTTCTACTGGCAGTGTTCAGAGCTCTTTTTTTTTAACCAATGTTCCAGAGTCTCATAAATTTCTCAAAACAACCAGACCATGGTCAGATTTTTCACAGAAACAGTCCAATCTTGAGTACCAACTTCAGGATTCATTACTCTGCTGTTGTCATAATAAAACATCATGGCCAAGCCAACTAATAAAGAGGACATTTAGTTAGGTTTATGGTTCCAAAGTTAGGAAGAGTCCATCACGGCCCAGAGGCATGGCAGCAAGTCATATAGCAGCAGGAGCAGAAAGCTGAGACCTTGTATTTCACCTTTGAGCATGAAGCCCCAAAAGGAAACCGGAGTTAGGGAAATTCCCTAAATTCTCAAAGCTCCCTTGGCCCAACACCATAATTTCTCCAGCAAGGCCTTATCCCCTAAATCTCTTAAAACATCACCTTTGACTCAAGGCAAATTATTCAAGCATCTTAACCTATGAGAGATAATCTCATTCACACTACAACACTGCTTAAATCATTTTGCAAGGAACTGTCCTCTATAACTTGATATTGTAACTATGTGTGTGCATACATATCTGTATGCTTGTATTTCTTTTTTATTTTAACTGTTATAATCACACATCTATGAATATATATGTATACACGCACATATATGTATGTGCTTGTGTGTGTTTAAAATCTCTCTTATTTCAGAAGCTAAAGTTATTTAACATTTTGAAATAAACTACCTGTTCCCTCACTGATAGAGTAATAGCTAAGAAGACTTGAGAATAATGGTTTTCATTGATGATTTTTAAGAAAAACAGAGCAAGTATGTGTATGGGTACATTTAATATTCTAGTGTAAGATTTATCTTTGTAATTATATTTTCCTTTGCCTATCCTTAAAGCTCTTTTACTTATATTACTACATATAGACTAATTTAAAAATCATACTGAAGAAATAATTGGGAATTGATGGAAATTTTTATAGTATTAAAAATCTATGTGAATAATTCTAAATACACACACATATATGTAGAGAGAGAAAAAAGCTGATATTAAATATACTTTTCTATTTACTAATACACCACTTTAAAATACTAAAAGCAGGGAAAAAAACCCTCTTCTCCTCTAAATAAATAGACTGGCATAATTTCATTTTCCAGTGACTAAACTACCCACATTGATCCAAGGACCATGGAAATTTCAAGAAATAATTTATACTTTAAGTTGCAATTGGATTTCAATAAAATGTTAACACTTCCATAATACCATTCTATCCTGCAAGGGAGGTGAATGACCGGTGTATTTCACACGTGCTTGCTACATTTCTACTGTGTGTCAGTGACTCAGAATCTTCTATTGTTATGACTGTCATTGTGTCACAGTTTTCATCTGTAAGTAAGTGTTTGACTTAACTAAGACCACAAGGTGCAAAAATCAGTGGGAGAAGCAATTTAGATGAAGGAGAAACTTGTAGGATGCTTTCCTTAAAGGAAATTGCTGATAGATGGGGGAGAGATACATCATTTACATTATAGTATGCAGATTTTATTATTTTTTTTGTTAATCTTACTGTAGAACTTATAAAGAGGAAATATATAGATATTACCCACATAATAGGGTATTACTCACGGTTTCAGGCATCTTACTATGAAGTTTTAAATCATTATGAAAATGAAGGTCCTATTATACTTCATAAATGCTCAATGGCATTTTTGATGTTGTATATTGTGTTATTTTATTTTTGAATTCAACATATTCAAAAAATTCAAATTTTGTCATCAGGGAGTTTTCCTCCAGCAGCAGATGTGAGCGGCGACAGATACCCACGGTCAGACATTATGCAGAAAGAGTCTAAATTGGAGGTCTCCATTGGGTCCCTCACTTCAGAGATCATTGAACCCATAGGAATGGGGGTGGATTGTATGAGTCAGAGGGGAATGGGGACACCGGGGGATCAGTGCTCACTGATTCAACTAAGCAACTAAGCAGGACTCACATGGGCTCAAAGAGATGGAAACAGCAAACACTGGGACTGTATGGGTCTGCACCAAGTCTTCTGCATGTATGTTATGACTGTTAGTTTGGTATTATAGAGGGATTCCTAACAGTGGAAGGAGGTGTATCTCTGACTCTTACTGGCTCTTGAGACTCTTTTCTACTTATGGATTATCTTGCTCAACCTAGATGAATGCTTTTCCCTTGTCTTATTGTATCTTCTTTTGTGCTATTTAGCTGTTGACTCTTGGAGGCCAGGACTTTTCTGAAGAGGAAATAGAGGGAAGTAGATCTGGGGTAGTGGGGAAGTGGTGAGAGGGTGGCTGGGATGAATGGAGGAAAGGGAAACTATGATCTGGATGCACTGTATAAGAATCAATTTTCTCCAAAAGGGTAAGGCCTCCTATGAGGAGTCATCAAAGCATTTTGGAGGAGGGGATAGGGAGTCTGGCATGGGGGGAGGTTGGGACAAGTGGGAGGAGGGATGAGAAGGGAATCTGTGGTCAGTATGTAAAAATGAATAAAAAATTTCTTTAATAAATTATAAAAAAGAGACAAAAAGAATCAATTTTCAATAATAATTAAAAAATACATTTTTCATATACTATATTCTGATTAAGGTTTGCTCTTCCCCAACATCTCCCAGATCTCCCCACTTGTCCCTTGATACAAATCCACACTGCTTCTTGCTTTTTCTCACTAGAAAACAAACAGGCATCTAAAAATGTAAAGAAAAAATACAATAGTAAATTAAAATAAAATGAGATTAAAAACAAACAGAAAAAAAGAACCAAAGCAGAAACACATATAGATGCAGGCACACACACACACACACACACACACACACACACACACACACACACCCAACAACAACCACAACAAAATTAATTAATAGTCATTGGTCATTGGTATTGAGCGATCAATTCTCCAATAAAAAGACACAGACTAACAGAATGGATGTGAAAAGGAGACCTATCCTTCTGCTACATACATGAAATATACCTCAACATCAAAGATAAGCATTACCTCAGAGTAAAAGATTTGAAAAGTAATGTCCATGAAAATGGCTCAAGAAGAAAGCTGATGTAGCTATTATAATATTTAGCAATATAGACTTCAAGCAAAACATTGATCAAAAGAAATGGGGAAGGACATTTTACACTCACAAAATGAAAAATCCAAGATCACATTTCAGTTTTCAACATCTGTACACCAAATGCAAGGGTACACATGTTTGTAAAGTAAACACTACTGAAACTTAAATCAAATATTGACCCTCACAAATAGATACTGGGGGACTTCAATACTTCATTTTTACCAATGGACAGGTCATGAAGACAAAAACTAAACAGAGAAATACTGGAGCTAACAAACATTATGAGTGAAATGGACCTACATTGTGTTTATCTACAGATAAACACAAAAGAATACACAAAGCACAAAAGAATACACTTTCTTCTCAGCATCTAATGGAATATTCTCCAAAATTGATCAGATACTTGGTCACAAAGCAAGTCTCAAGAGACAGAAGAAAGTTGAAATGATCCCTGGATCCTATCCAGCCACCACTGATTTCAACAACAGCAAAAACAACAAAAGCCTACAAACTCATGGAAACTGAACAGCTCTCTGGTGAGTCACTACTCTGTCAAGAAATAAATAAAGAAATTAAGGACTTCATAGTCAATGAAAATGAATGTGTGAGATATTCAAACACAACAAAAGCAGTGCTAAGAGGAAAGATCATAGCACTAAGTGCCTTAAGAAAGTATTTGGAGAGATCTCACATCGGGACTTACCAGCACACCTGAAAACTCTAGAACAACAACAAAAAAGCAAACACACCCAAGAGTGGTAAAAGACAGGAAAGAGTCAAACTGAGGGCAGAAAGTAATACAATAGAAACAAAGAGAACCATACAAAGAATCAATGAAACAAAGAATTGGTTCTTTGAGAAAATCAATGAGATAGACAAACCCTTAGGCACACTAACTAAGAGGCATAAAGAGAATAAGCAAAGTAAAATCAGAAATGTAAAGGGGGAAATGACAGACATTGAGAAAAATCAAGAGAATCTTTAGGTCATATTTCAAAAACTTGTAATTCACAAATTTGGAAAATATAAAAGAAATGGACAAATTTCTCCACAGATACCACTTACCACAATTAAACCAAGATCACATAAACAATTTAAATAGACCTTTAGCCCCTAAGGAAATAGAAACAATCATTATAATCACCCGGCCAAAGAAAGTCCAGGGCCAGATGGTTTTAATGCAGAATTCTACCAAATGTTCAAAGAAGAGCCAATACCAAAACTCCTCAAATTATTACATAAAATAGAAACAGAAGGAACATTTCCAACTTCATTTTATGAGGCCACAGTCATGCTGATATCCAAACCACACACAACGAAGAGAATTGCAGACCAATTTCCCCCAATAACATTCATTCAAAAATACCCAATGAACCATTCCCAAACTGAATGCAATAACACATCAAAAAGATCATCTACCATGATCAAATAGGCTTCATCCCAGAGATCCAGGGATGGTTCAATATATGAAATCTGCCAATGTAATCTACTTTATAAACAGACTTAAAAAACAAAACAAAACAAAATATGATCATCTCACTAGATGCCGAAAAAGCCTTTGATGGAATCTAAAATCTTGCAGAAATAAATGATAAAAAGGACATACATAAACATAATAAAAACAATATACAACAAGCAAATAGCCAACATGAAATTAAATGGAGAGAAACACAAAACAATTGCACTCAAATCAGGACCAAGATAGGGCTATCCATTGTTTCCATATGTACTCAATATAGTACTTGATGTTATACCTAGAACAAGAAGACAACTAAAGGAAATCAAGGGCATACAAATTGAAAAGGAAGAGGGCAAGGTATCAGTTTTTTGCAGATGATGTGATAGTATACATAAGTGACTCAAAAAATTGCAACAAAGTACTTCTACAGCTAATAAACATCTTCAGTGAAGTGGCTTGGTATAAGATTAACTCAAAAAAATCAGTAGCCCTCCTATATACAAATGATAAAATGCCTGAGAAAGAAATAAGGGAAAAGACATCCATCACAATAACCAAACATGATAAAAATTTCATAATGTAATTTAAGCAAGCAAGTGAAAGATCTGTATGACAAGAACTTCAGTTCTTTGAAGAAAAAACTGGAGAAGATATCAGATGATTGAAAGACAGCTCATGTTCATGGATTGGTTAAGGATTACCATAGTAAAAATGTCCATCCTACCATCAAAACTCCAACACAATTTTTTAGGGACCTTGAAAGAACACAATTTTTTCAGGACCTTGAAAGAACTCAACTTCATATGGAAAAATAAAAAACCAAGAATAGCTACAATATTTTGTACAATAAAAGAACTTCTGAAAGGAAGTATTACCATTCCTGATTTCAATCTCTAGTACAGAGCTACAGTAATAAAAACCACATGGTGCTGGGCGGTGGTGGCGCACGCCTTTAATCCCAGCAGTTGGGAGGCAGAGGCAGGCGGATCTCTGTGAGTTCGAGGCCAGCCTGGTCTCCAAAGCAAGTTCCAGGAAAGGCGCAAAGCTACACAGAGAAACCCTGTCTCGAAAAACCAAAAAAAAAAAAAAAACCAAAAAAAAAAAAAAACCATGGTATTGGCATAAATTCAGAAAGGTGGATAAATGGAATTGAATCAAAGATCCAGATATAAATCAACACACCTATGGACACATGATCTTTGACATAGAAACCAAAATTATACAATAGAAAAAAAAAAGAAAGCATCTTCAACAAATGGTGCTGGTATAACTGGATGTTGGAATGTGGAAGAATGCAAATAGATCTGTATCTATCACTGTGCACAAAACTCAAGTCTAAATGAATTGAAGACCTTAAAATAAATCTAGATACACTGAACCAGATAGAAAAGAAATTGGGGAATATCCTTGAACACATTGGCACAAGAGACAACATTCTGAACAGAATACCGAAGGCTCAAACACTAGGATTGGAAATTAGCAAATGGGATCTCATGAAATTAAAATTTTACTGTAGGGCAAAGGACACCATAAACAGGGCAAAATGGAAGCCTTCAGAATGGTAAAAGATATTCACATCCAACAGGTGGCCAGTTTCCAAATTATATAAAGAACTCAAGAAACTAGGTATCAACAAACCCTAAAATATGGGGTACAGATCTTAACAGAGAATTCTCAGCAGAAGACTCTCAAATTAGGGAAAAATACTTAAAGAATGTTCAACATCCTTAGCAATCAGGAAAATGCAAATCACAGCAATTCTTAGATTCCATATTACATTAGCCATAATAGCTAAGTACAAAAATATAAGGAGAAGATGTTGCTGGTGGGACACAAACTTGTACACACGTTGGAAATCAATACAGCAGTTTCTAAGAAAATTGGAAATCAATCTACCTCAAGACCCAGCTAAACCATTCCTAGGTGTATATCCAAAGGATGCTCAATCATACCACATGGACAGTTGCTCAACTGTGCTATAACAGCTTTATTTGTAATTGCCAGAACCTGCAAGCAACCTAGATGTCACTCAACCAAGGAATAGGTGAAGAAAATGTAGTACATTTACTCAATAAAGTATTACTTAGCTGTTAAAAAGAAGGACACCAGGAAATTTGAAGGTAAGTGGATGGTAGTAAAAAAATCATCCTGAGTGAATTAATCCAGATCGAGAAAGACAAACATAGTATGCACTCACTTATAAGTAGATATTAGCTGTAAAGTAAAGGATAAGCATGCTAAAATCCACAGATCTGAAGAGGCTAATTAACAAGGAGGGCTCAAGGGGGACACTGAGAACTCTCTGGGAAGGGGAAATAGAAGAGATTTCATGTGTGTACTGGGGGTCAGTGTGGATGGGAACATGAGAAATCAGATGGAGGTATGAGGGTGAGAGTACTGAAAGGGATGACTGAATAGAGGGGATATTTTGGGGTCAGGTAGAAGCTTAGTTCAAGGTTAACGACACAGATGACTCCAACTAAGACTCCTAGCAAGAGGGGATTTGTATCCTGAACTTGGCAACTCCTGTGATCAAGAAAGACTTCCAGTGAAGAGATCTGGATGCTAACCCAACCACATAAACTTTTACCTACAGTCTGTCCTGCCTATGGGATGTGTTGGGGTAAGGGTGGCACAGAGATGGTAAAAATGGCCAACCAATGACTGGGCCAGCCTGAAACCAATGCCACAAAAGTGAGCCAACCCCATATACTACCTGGATCACCAGGATCTAGGAGCTCAATGACCCAGAGCCCTACGATAGAATAAAAAAGTGAATGGAAAAAAAAATAAAGCGAATGTAATGATGCCTAACAATATTTTTGCTTTACTCATAGATTGGTGACTAGTCCAGAAGTCTTCAGACAAGCTTTATCTAGCAACTTATGTAAGAGATGCAGAGACCAACAGCCAAACATTAGGCAGAGCTTGAGTAATCAAACAGAAAACAGGGAAAAAGAGTGTAGGAGTCAGAGGGGTAAAGAATACCACAGGAAACCCCACAGAATCAACTAACCTGGTTTCGTAGGGGCTCACAGAGACTGAACCGACAACCAGTGGGACTGCACCAGACTGACTTATATGATCTGCATACATGTTACAGTTCCTTGTATAGCTTGGTCTTCTTGTGGAAACCTTAACAGCCCCAGAAGTAGCTATCTCTGACTCTTTTGCCTGCTATTTGGACCATATTCCTCATACTCAGTTGCCTTGTTCAGAATTAATACTAAGGGAGGTACATAGCCTTATAGTAAATTGATATGTCATGTTGTTATCTGTGGGAGTTTTGCCCTTTTCTGAATAGAAACAGAGGAGGTTTGGATGGGTGGGGCAGAGGGGAAGTTAATAGAGGGACTTGGAGGAGAGGAGGGAGGGAAAACTGTGGTCAGGATGTTAAAAGAAAAATAAAGACTTGAAATGTAAAAAATATATTAATCCCTCCAAAATAATTACCATTGTGTTCATTCTGTATTAGTCATCTTGGCATTGGGCTTGTCCTTAAGCATGATTTGTATTTCTAGTAAGACTGTTGGAGAAAACTATTCCTCCTTTAAAAGCTGTTCTCAATTGGAAATAGCTTCTGGATTAGACATTGGGGCTTCTATCTACTTGCCCTCTCAGTGCCGGGACCCCGTCTCTCTTAGAACTGTGCAGTCCTTGTTTCTGTGAGCCCAAATGTCCCTCAGTCCTGTTGTATCTAAAAGGCATCACTTCCTTATTTCTTTCTGTCTACTCTAGCTCTTGTACCCTTTCTGTCCACCTTTCCATAGTTCTCTTAGACCTGAGGTCTCTCACAATGCATATTGTCCGGTTGTACATTTAACAATTCCAGTTCAGAGAATCTTCTACTTTGTAGGCCTTTTTTTACACTGTATATTAAAATTTAATCCAAACATTGAAGTACATAAGATTTATATAGAGACAAAGAGGAAAAAAAGAATATAATGGGAAGAAGAATATGATCAAAATCTATTTAAATTTAAAAATAGTCTTAAATAAAAACATAATAAATGTTAAAAATATTTCATACATTAGAAAAATTATATATAAAAATTCTAATCTGACAAACTGACATTTAATCTCTGGTTTTAATGGCTGTGTAGCCTTCAGTAAAACACTATGTCTTTTTTTTCTTTTTTTTTTTTTTCTTTTACAATACTATTCAGTTCTACATAACAGCCACAGATTCCCTTGTTCTCCCACTTCCTGCCCCCCTTCCCTTCCCCCCAGCCCACCCTCCATTCCCACCACTTCCAGATCAAGGCCACCCCCAAGGACTAAGATCGACCTGATAGACTCAGTCTGGGCAGGTCCAGTCCTCTCCCCCCAGATTGAGCCAAGCGTCCCTGTATAAGTCCCAGGTTTCAAACAGCTATCTCATGCAGCGAGCCCAGGACCTGGTACCACTGCCTAGATGCCTCCCAAACAGATCAAGCCAATCAACTGTCTCACCTATTCAGAGGGCCTGATCCAGTTGGAGGCCCCTCAGCCTTTGGTTCATAGTTCATGTGTTTCCATTGGTTTGGCTATTTGTCCCTGTGCTTTATCCAACCTTGGTTTCAACAATTCTCGCTCATATAAACCCTCCTCTTTCTCGCTAATTAGACTCCCAGAGCTCCACCCGGGGCCTAGCCGTAGATGTCTGCATCCAGATTCCTCAATCCTTGGATGGGGTTTCTGGCACAACTATTAGGGTGTTTGGCTATCCCATCACCAGAGTAGGTCAGTCCCGGCTGTCTCTCAGCCATTGCCAGCAGTCTTTTGTGGGGGTATCTTTGTGAATTTCTGTGGGCCTCTTTAGCACTTTGTTTCTTCCTTTTCTCATGTGGTCTTCATTTACCATGGTCTTCTATTCCTTGTTCTCCCTCTCTGTTCTTGATCCAGGTGGGATCTCCTGCTCTCTTTCCCTCGACCCTTGCCGTTCATTGCTCCCTGGAAACAACCTAGATGCCCTTCAACTGAAGAATGGATAAATAAATTGTGGCACATATACACAATGGAATACTACTCAGCAGAGAAAAACAATGACATCATGAGGTTTGCAGGCAAATGGATGGATCTAGAAAAAATCATCCTGAGTGAGGTAACCCAGACTCAGACAAATATGGTATGTACTCACTCATAGGAGGATACTAGATGTGGAACAAGGATGACTGGACTGCTACTCACATCACCAGTGAGGCTACCTGTAAAACAAGACCCCAAGAAAGACACGGGGATCACCCAATGATGGAGAAATGGCTGAGATCTACACGAACAACACTATGTCTTTCTAATCTCCCATGTCCCTCACCTGTGGGAAATCTCAGTTTATTGAGAAAGTGAAATGAGGTCATATGCAAAGGCCTTAGCATGTGATGTAGAATGCTTTACTTTCAGCATACAGCTGTCATCTTCATCAGAACAAGTATAACAACTTCCCAGTGACCTCTACAAATCGGCTTCTTTCCTTATAAGAGCATGATATAGGAAGGCCACTAGCCCTCACTTGAGATCCCTCACTAATAGACCTTGTACTTCTCAGCCATTTGTATATAATTCTGCTGTAATTGTTTGTGGTCATCTGGTCTTAAGTGGTGCTAAAGCACATAGATTATGGAGAGCCAAGTGGAAGAGTGACTCCATCTGTGGAGCTATTAGAAAGTCATTGTCCATGCTGGGGGGAGACTTCCTGTGGGTATGGCTGCTTCGGTGTCACTTGCATGCTTGCTAGTAACCCTTAATCCTTGCCTTGTATGTAGGCCCACTAAACTCATTGGTTACCCAAGCTGTACTTTGGTTAGAACAGTTTGTCTATTGCTACAAGGTTTGTCTCTGCTACAAGGAGGAGGTAGATTTTTTTTTGGTATGTCTCTGCTACTGTCCATAGGAAAGAGTTCCCACAGCAGTGCATGCACTGATACACATTAAACACATTAAAGGGTTGGAGAATAGTCTTCATAGAAAGTGTTAGAAGATGTTTTGGATTACATGTAGAGTAAATAGGAAAATGAAAGTAAATTCCTTGAGAGCCTATTCGGTGGGAGAGCACAGTTACTCTTATGACCAGTCCTCCTTTGTTTGGGGGAGGTCCTCTTTGACCCAGCTCAAATCTTCAGGAGGGAGGCACATGGAGTGGTGAGGTGGAAAGGAGACACCTACCTAGCCAGCGGATCAGACAAACCAACCCTGGCAATCAATGGGGTGACAGATGTCATGGTTGTCAATATACTCGGGATCATTGAGTTGTATTCTAAATAGGCAAATTTTATTTTATGTTGGTAATAAATCAACAAAATTGCTATAAATAAATATAGGGCAGTATGGTATATACTTCAGTGATAGAGAACTTGCCTAATATGTGTGAGGCATTAAAGACATTCTCTAGAATATAAAAATTAATGTATGTATGTTAATTATGAATGTAGACACATACATGTGTATATATTATATGTATGGAAAATTTATTAACTCAACATTTTGTTTTGCTTTCAGGATAAAGGGTCATGGCCCAATCACAGTCCCATCGTGAAAGATCTTTTTTTTTTCCACTGATGCTCAGTACAGATAATATCAGCAGACTGAATTTTTACTGCCTAAAATGTGAATCTTTTCCCATCAAAAAGATTCTGAAATGAAGCTTGACTCTGTAGACATTCTGCAGGAATCAGTGCTGGCAACCATCCGAGAGTATGAATCAGCACTTTCTTCACCCTGTTTTTATCAGCTTTGCTGGGAGATTTGGTAATACTCAGTTCTGACAAGCAACTCCAGGACAGCAGAATCCTTCCCAGGAGAGCTGTGCAGGTACCAGCTGGGAACTGAACCAAATGTTTTATGTCTGCCCAAACCTGGAATCAATCAGTCTTCCAAATGCTGATTTATTCCCTCACAGCTCTCATGATCCTCTTAAACTTGGTCTAAGATTCCCATGGAATTTCCTTCAGAATCTTGGCCACCACCATGGTAGAAATAAGCAAGAGCAGATGAAATGGTAAAGAAATGGGAAGAATCCCTGAATTCCTCCTGTACTGCTCTATACTCAGTCTTAAACTTAAGCAAATGAAGCTCTTGGCCTTATTTTGTACAAATGATGTTTCAGTGGTCTTGTCTTCTAAATTGTGTCTAGAGGGAATGGTGGCAGAAGTTGTTTACACATACCTCTTCCCTCTCATCTTCAGTGTGTACCTGATAGTTACCTATGATCTAACTTCCAAACACACCTTCGTTAGGTGTCTTAGCTGGTTGACCTCATGAGTTACCTGTCCTGTAGTAGCTTCCTTTAACTTTCTCTCAGACCCATTCTCTGAAACAACAGAACCCCACCTTTATTTCCTTTATTTATCCGAGGGTGTCTGAGTCAGACCCTATCCTGTATCTGTAACAAAGAATACTAATAAAATGCTTAACCTTTCCATCAATCCTCTGATTGTCTGATCAATGTGCCAGCCAAATAAACTATGATAGAACATTAACCATGTATGTACCTTAAATTGAACTTTAGTGGGAAACAATATCTTTAAAATAAAGTCTAGGTAGATTAAACCACATCCAACCACGTTCAAGGCCTGCACTCAGCCCTGTACTTAGTATATCTCCTTTATTTTCTCAGATGTGCTGCTAAGAACATAAATAAAAATAGAGAGGCAAAGGATTCTTTCTAGAAAACAAAATTAAAATCACAATGCACTTAAAATGTTATTGAATTGAAAAGTAAATAGGCTAGTTCAATTTAAAATAATCATGACACAAAACGCTTCTTTCTTTTCTTGGCATGTTTTGAAATTTATAGTATCAAATATAGGTTAATATGTCATGAAACTTTAATTCTCATACTCTGTGTTTAAGATGGCAGAGGTTAATTTGAAAAATATGTGAGAGTCTGTCCAAACTTTAGAACTATATTTTTTCTTCAAGATATTCTACTTCTAAAATGTATCTAATAGAAATACATGTTGCTTTTGGTGACAGAAAGAAAATTCCTAAAATAAATTCACTTAAAAAAAAGAGTGATATAATAACTACAGTCTTCTGCTAATCAATACCTATTAAATTTGGGGGATTTCCTTAACCTGTGTTTATTTCAGATGCCTTCTCTACAGGCAATATTATGGTTTACATACATTTGTCCTTCCAGTACTCATCAACTGAAATTTATATCCCCTTATAATATTAGATAGTCAGGATTCAGGAAGGTAAGTAATGTAACATCACTGTGAATTAGATGACTGCCCCTATAAAGGGATACTGGTAACTGAGGGCTTTTACTGTTCCATAATACTATCCATTCTGATTTTTAAAAAAGTCACAGGATTCATCCAAAGCACTTCTCTATTATATAAAAATGCACCAAAAAGTCACCATGTAGAGAGAAAGAAGAATTTTAGAACCAGACAGTAAACTTGCTAGGACTTGATTTTAGACTTCTCCTATATAACTATGAAGTATATAGTTTTTTTTGATAAATTTCTATTTATCAAAATTTTATTGATAAATTATATAATCTAAAGCACTTTTATAGTAGCAAGAGCTATGATGAGAAAGTCATATCAGCTGCCAATGTTTTTATTAGCTATATATGTAATATGTTATCATAGAGCAGTAGTCCTCAACCTGGGAGTTGTGACCCCTTTGACAAACCTCTATCTCCAAAAATATTTACATTATTATTCATATCAGTAGCAGAGTTACAGTTATAATATAGCAATGAAATAATTTGTGGTTGACACTCACCACAACATGAGGAATTGTATTAAAAGGCCCCAGCATTAGGAAGGTTGAGAACCACTGTTACAGATCTAGCAGGTGTAAGTCATAATTTTAATTTGATATATAGCATTTCCCTAATGTGTAAGACAGAAAAACTAATCCAGTTTATGGTTACTAGGTTAGTGATTTTGTAATTAGAACCTAGAGTTATGCTGTTAACCTAATATATAAGAACAAGATAGAAAAAGAATAATGGGATGGAAGAAACCTGTGCTCGTGAAAGTTAACGTATCAGGAAGGCCTATGTGCTTCACACTGAGATGATTCTGATGGATCTTTTCATTATGGTAGCATAGCTTTTATTCTTACCATAAAAATATTTTATTTTCATGTTGATATGTTTGTGCTAATTAATCATCATTGTCAACTTGACTAAATTAGGAATCCTCTAGAAGACATACTTCTGGTTGTGTTTTGAAACGTCTCTTCAGAGGTCTAAACGGGAAGGAAAGACTCTCCATGAATGCATACAAACCCGTTCCATGGACTGAGCCACTTGGCTGAATAGAGAGAGGAAACACAGGTGACAGCTGTGCCGCTAAGATTCATCTCTCTGGTTTCTGACTATGAATATAATGTGACCAACTGTCTCTTGACGCTCCTGCCTTGCCTTCTTCAAACCGTGATCAAAACTGAACCCTTACTTGTGTTGCTTCCGTCACACCAATGAGAAAGTCACTGAAACAGTGAACATATTTTTAATAGAATTAAAAAAAATGTTGACTAGAAATCTACTGGGAGAGAAAAGGGAGTTAAGATGAAAACAGACATGATTTTTTTTGTGTCTATACATTTGAAATATTCAATTCGTGTCTTCTAATAATAGGTTCAATTTTAGAAAACAAAATAGAAAATAAAAAGTAGAAACTAATACACATGAGAGGTTCAGTCACGGAATTTCATAAAATTTATGTTGATGCAAAACAATAACAACAGCAAACAAACAAATATGAATAAAGAAAAGGAAACGACAGCTCTCGCCTCCTTCAAAGGTGTAAAGGACAGTTTATTTTGGAGCCAAAATTGAATGATCATGGACTGAGGGCACAAATTCAGCTTTCGCAAATTTCTTAGTTCCAATGTAGAAGCAGTTTCGTAAAGTTTTCTAATTGTGCAGAATAAAGGACGCCATGAATCAAGAAATTTCTTTCTTTTTTGGAAAATAAATTCTTTTCTCATACAATATATTTTCATTATAGTTTCCCCTCCCTCTACTCCTCCCAGTTCCTCCCCACCTTTCTTCCTCTCAGGATCCACTCCCTTTCTGTCTCTCTTTAGAAAAGAAAAGGCTTCTAGTGATAACAACTAAGCATGGCAAAATAAAATATAAGAGATGAAGCAGAAACTATCATATTGAAGTTGGACACAGCAACCCACCCATAAGGAACAAAAGAATCCCAGAAACAGGCACAAGAGTCAGAGACCCACTTTTCTCACACTCAGAAATCCCATAAAAATACTAAGCTAAAACCTATAATATATACACAGAAAACATGGTGTAGACCCATGCAGTCAGACCCTTTGCTTGCTGTTCTGTCTCTGTGAGTTCCTATGAGGCTTTCTCAATTACTTCATAGGGCCTTGTTCTCCTGGCATCCTGCATTCCCCCTGCATCTTAAAGTCTTTCTGCCTACTCTTCTGCTAGGTCAGGGATGGTAGATACACTCCCTGAGTTCTGAGGGTAGGCATTTGATGGATACCTTCTATTTAGAGGTACTCTACGCAAAATGTCTAGCTGGAGATCTCTGCATCTATTCCTATCTGTTTCTGGAGGAAGCTTCTCTGTTGATGACTGGATAAGGCACTGACTTAGGAGTATAGCAGAATATCATTAGGAGTCATTTTTTTTGATATTTATTTATTTGTTTGTTTATACCAATAGTGTTTGCTTCTACCTTAGGAGTTATTTTATTGATGTTTATTTATTTAGACAAATAGTGTTGTTTTTAACCTTAGGTCTCTGAAATATTTAGGCCTGGTTCTTGGTACCTGAAGCACTGTCAGGTATGGATCCTGCATGTAGAGTGGACCTTAAGTCAAAGCAGACATTTGTTGGCTACTCTCACAACTGACACCATTGCCCTAACATACTTTGTAGTGTGGAGAGAGAGTACAGGTCAAAGGTTTCGTGGCTGGGCTGGTGTTATGTTTCTCTTTTGGTAGCTAAAACATCAACATCTAATTTAATATTATTAAATTAATTTATTTATTTCCATGAGTAAAAAGGTCTAAAAATTGAAGAATACTAAAAAAAATTAAATAACATTAAATATTAGAAAGGATATAAATGTATAACTAAATTTCCACATGTTGTAACTTAAAAAAAACTCACTTATGTGTATGTGTGGGTCATTTTAGAAATGTTTGTTTAATTTAACTAAAGCCAACTGTATGCTACCTGAATTATAAAATGTTAGTTCTTGGAAAATATTGAAAGTCATTGTTTAACCTTCATAAAGTCTTAAGAAGGGTAAAATTATTCTCTATATAAGAAATGACTTGAAAAATGTGGGATGGAAAAAGAAGCAGTGAGTTTATATCAACCATGAATTCTTTTCCTCTCTCTGAATTTTTTATACGGCAACAATTAAAAGGTAAGAATTGACTGTTTATATTTGCAAATGTTAAGAACGCTATTTACTGTGGAATATTCCTTTATATTGTGTGAATATATGTTGCTGTGATTGGTTTAATAAGAAAGCTGACTGGACAATAGCTGAATATGATACAGTTAAGTGGGAAAGCCAAACTGAGAGTGACGGAATGAGTAAGGGTCGAATCAGAGGAGTCACCAGCCAGACACAGAGGAAGGAGGAGATGAACGTGCCATGCTAGTAAAGGTACCACCACGAGGCAGAGTGTATATAAGGAATATGGGTTAAGTTAAAATGGAAGAGCTAGTTAGTAATAAGCCTGACCTGTTGGTCAAACATTTATAATTAATATGAAGCTTCTGAGTGATGATTTGAGAGCTACTGCCAGGAGAGGAAACGTCTGCTTACGACCATTAACATTTACATGGTACAACGTGGGAAAATATGGTGTACATTTTGTGAAATTGAGCAGCTTTGGCCAATGTGAGTGGGGTTTATGCTTCTCATCCTCTTCTAAAATCCAAAGAAGGCATCTGTTTCCATGACCAACGTCTGTTTCCATAACTGATATAGCTGTTGCAATAATCTGTCATAGCCAAAGCAGTACAAGCCCAAGAGCACTTGTAGGAATGCAGTTCTGAGACTTCTCAGCCTTGCTAGTAATCCACTCATTCATCAGCGTAAATGACCTCACAAGACTAAAATTGGGGCTACAAAAGGAAGCAATTTCCATTCCTCCTACTGCTTCATGAGGGTGTGCTGTTATGTTAAGACAGGAGAACATCCAGAAAGAGATTTGGTTGTTGATGTTGCTGCTTGTGCTGGTCTTTTTCTATTTTATTTTATTTGTTTTTCTTTTGGCTTTACGGAAATGACTTCTGCCAATTAGACTAAGCAAGGAGGTATCCCTGCATTGAACCAAGGACTGAAATAGGCTTTTAAAATAAGTTTTCTCCCTTATGAGTATATGTTGGAGCTTTCTAGTGTGCGAATTAACATTTTAATCGTATCAAAATTCATTTTCTGTATACTTACAGGGATAACATTCACTAACCTCATTTCTCTAGGACATTCTTGCTCTATATCTTATATACTATTATGTAAGATGAAAATAGCTCTTGGGGAAAGCTACATTTATGCACTATTACTCACTGTGCAGAAAACTTGTTTCCAGGTTTGGGTAGTTAGGGCTAGTACAGGCACAGTTGTGAAAAACACTGAACATTTGAAATGAAAGGACACAGAGAGAACATTACCCACCCACCGTAACACCCACTCTTTCTGCAAAGGAGTCACAGAGACATTAAGAGTTATTACCCAGTGATTCACAGAAAGCTCTTCATGGAAGCCTCACCCAGGTGCACTAAGAGTTTACTCGGGATTTCTCTTTACCTCATAACTTTATGTCATTTGCTGCTTTCCCTGGTGGTCCCATGATACTCATATACACTAATTATTTTAAAAATATGTATTGTGTATGCACCGTCTATGGATTGTGTTTACTGCATTTGCTATCTTTAACTTTAACCTGTGAAATAAGAGGTGGTACAACCTCTCCCCTTACAGATGAAGGTAATGTGGTCTGGAAAGCTTCTGGCTTTCTGAAAACTACACAGTAAGTGGTAGCATCAGGAACCGGAGCAGGAAGCCTGTGTGACTCCAGGCCTTCTCTTTAAGCACAGCAGCACACTAACGCTCCTTCCACTCTGCACTTAGGCTGTGCTTTCACCTGGATTCAGACTTTCTGCTTCTATGTAATACTCTTTCAAAGTTAACTTTTCTAAGTATCTTACCAAGTGATTCACCCGAGGCTGCTGAGTTTATGAGAGAAACATGTTATTTTGCTAGAGATTTTTTATGTTCAGCAAAGGAACAGGGCACTAACAACAATAAACAATAGAATATTTTAATTGAAAACACACTCTTCAATAACTGGGTATGCAGAAATAGATTTAATGTGAGTGGAAGTATGCTTGATCCCATGACTGATTTCCCCTTGATAGTGTGGTTAGAAGAGACCAGTCTTTACACATATTCTTAATATCACAGTCATATAAAATTGGAATAGTTTTATTTTTGAGTCTCGATACGATTGCCATTACTTTTTAAATATTACCTTGAACAACTTTCTTTATCTGAATCATGGCACTACAGAGTCTTTAAACACTAACAATGATACAATGTTCTGAGAAGTGCATGACCTTATAACTAAGGTGACTGGGTAACCAGTGGGAATAGAAGAGAGGCATTGGTTAGGTACTACTCTACCATTGTTAAGATTGACTTTGACTTAATTGTAAAATTACAGCAGAAACACTTAAATGATTAATTTTACTTTTGAGATTATAATTACATCATTTCCCCTTTCCCTCTCATCAGTCCAACTTCTTCATATACTACTCCTTTTACTCTTTCAAATTCATAATCTCCTTTTTCATGAATTGTTGGTGTGTGTGTGTGTGTGTGTGTGTGTGTGTGTGTGTGTGTGTGTATTCCTAATTATAACCAGCTCTGTATAATGCCGTTTACAAGTATATTTTCAGGGCTGGTCTTCCAAGCAATTGTAGAACCAATAGGTGTGTTTTTCCTTGGGTGAGTCTATTTCGTCCGTTCTCAGCATTCCTTAGTTGTCTTTTGCATGTCCATTGCCGTCTTTGGTCAGCTCATGTTTAGCCAGTCATGCTGGTTTATCTTCTGACATTACTAGGAGACACAGCATCCCAGAAAACTCCTTGAACTTCTAGCTCTTACAATCTTTCTGTTTCCTCTCCTACAGTGTTCCCTAAACTTTAGATGCAGAGAATGGTAGATCATGGGGAACTGGGTTCCAAAACCCTCCTCTTGATTGGCTGTAGTTTTCGGTAGTAGTTTCTGCCTGGACCAAAAGGTTTATTTGATGAGGGGTAAAGACTATGTTGGAGTTAGGGAATATGTGGTTTGAGTAAAGTTGTGGTTGGAGGTTCTCCTCCCCAAACTGAAACTTCATTAGATTTGGATAGTTGGTGCATGTTACAGTACCAGGCGTGGTTTCCCTCTTGTTCAGCAGGTCTTTAGTGTAATTAGAGAGCTGTTGCTGAGTACCAAGGTATGCATGCTGCTACTGCACATTTAGAGTTGTTGTACCATGCTGGTCGTTACCGTGTTTCAGGGTAGCCATATCTAGGTAGAATTGTTGTATAGTTCACTCCTTTAGAATAGTAAATTATGTCTTCTGGTACCATAAGGAATAGTCTACGAGGAGGAAATATTCATGCCACTTCCAACAGAACAACCCCTGGGCCCTGTTTTTGAAGTGCGTTGTAGCTTCAGAAGTAGAAATTTACCTTCCGTCTTGTTAGACAATCAAGGCAAACATAAATAAGCCTTACATTTTGGGAGTCAATCTGACCAACCACTCCAAAGAAAGAACCAAACATGACTGGAGAAAAATGTGTCAGTGTAATGATGCTTAACACTGTTCTGCTATACTCATAGATTGGTGCCTAGCCCAATTGTTGTCAGAGATGCTCCATCTAGCAACTGATGGAAACACACACACACACACACACACACACACACACACACACACACACACATACACACATGCACACACACACACACACACAGAGAGAGAGAGAGAGAGAGAGAGAGAGAGAGAGAGAGAGAGAGAGAGAGACCCTCACCCAGACATTAGGCTGAGCTCGGAGAATCCTGATGAAGAGAGGGAGGAAGGTTTGTTGGAACCAGAGGGATCAAGGAAATCACAAGAAAACCCACAGAATCAACTAACCCGGGCTTATAGGCACTCACAGAGTCTGAATCGACAACAAGGGAGCCTTCATCGACCTGACCTAGGCCCTCTGCGTATATGTGACAGTTGTGTAGCTCAGTCTTCTTGTGGGACTCCTAACAGTGAGATCAGGGGCTGTCTCTGACTCTTTTGGTGGCTTTTGGGACTCTGTTCCTCATCCTGGGTTGCCTTGCTAAGCTCTAATACAAGGGAATGTGCTTAGTTTTACACCCAACTTGATACGCCAAGTTTTGTTATTATATCATGGTAGGCCTTCTCTTTTCTGTACAGAAATGGAGAGGAGTGGAAAGGAGAGGTTTGGTGAAGGGACTGGAAGAGGAGGAGGGAAGTGAAACTGCCATAGGGATATAAAAAATAAGTTATCCAGTAACAAAGAAAGCTTCTCATGCCTGATGTTGATATTGTTGTCAGGTGGCCTTTGGTGGGAGTATTTTCTACCCAGATAAGAAATTTTCTTTTAAATTTTGTATGTGTATACACAGAGACCAACAAATATCATAATTTTTTTTTACAGGTAGATAGTAGGTAACATGATTCTTTCAGGTTATTCATACAGCCTTGTTATTATTATATTCCTTCTCTCTTCTGTATTTTATCCCTCCTTCCTTCCTAATTAGAGTAGTCACCTTTTCACCTTTTTCTTATCAGATCACCTATGCATTGCCACTCCTTTCTCTATTGCTTTTTGCTTCCTCGCAGCTCTACCAAACAATGGTTTGCTTTTACTTTTTCAATTTCTGCAGTTAATTCAAGGTATGTGCTCATATCAGAAGCTTTGGAGCTGGGAGCACCTGATAAGAGGGAACATGTGACAATTGTCTTTCTGAGTCCAGGTTGACTCACTTAATGTGATCTTTTCTAGTCCCATCCATTCACCTGCAAAGTGCATGAGTTCAGTTTTCATCATAGCTGAATAGGATTCCAGAGTGAATATGTGCCACATTTTCATTATCCATTCATTTTAAGGACATTTACATTCTTTCTGTTTTCTTGCTATTGTGAAAAGGGCAGCAATGAACATGGCTGAGCAAGTATCTATGGAGTAATATGTCAAGTCCTTTGGTCATTTCTCAGGGATATGCTTGGCTATATGGTAGATTTATTTTAGTTTTTGAGGATTGTCCACACCATGGAGAATTTCTAGTAGTTCTACCAGTTTAAATCCCACCAACAGTCAGTGAGTGTTCCCTTTCCCTGTATTGCATCTAACATTTCTTTGTTTGTTTTCTTGATCTTTGCTTGTCTGATTGGAGTGAGATGAAATCTAAAAGTTGTATTGATTTGCCTTAATTTCTAGGCATGATGATAAATAGGGTTTTTTAGATATTTCTTTTTTTAAGATTTATTTATTTATTATGTATACAGTATGTATGACTGAAGGCCAGAAGAGGTCACCAGATCTCATTATAGGGGCTTGTGAGCCACCATGTGGTTGCTGGAATTGGACTCAGGACCTCTGGAAGAACAGTCAGTGCTCTTAACCTCTGAGCCATCTCTCCAGCCCCTTAGATATTTCTTTACTATTTTTTTAAAAACACTGTTAAATCCCAGGTCTATTTTAGTGATTTGTTTGTTATGTCTTTGATCCATTTAGACTTATTTTTGGTGCAAGATAAGACCCTGGATAGAAAAAAAACTATCCAGAGCAAAAAGACCAATGTTGAATGGATTAAAATTCCAGATATTAAGATATATGGCAGTCTCATAATAATAAAAAAAAGCAGTATGATGTTGGCTCCAAAACATTCATGTAGACCAATGGGGGGAAAACAAAGACTCAAACATGAGCACACATAAATATAGCAATTCATATATGAACTGCAGTTCATATTGATTCATATACAATCAATATTGTATAGAATCCATACCTCTGTAAAACTTCAAATTGGTTTTTGTCGGCAGCCGTAAGTTTGGTGCCTTAATTTTAAATGCCCTTTTTTGTCCTGTCCCAGTTAAGTTGTTTGTGTAAAAAATGTTGGGTTCTGGAGGGTGCTGGGGTTCAGTTCCCCTGTGTTTTTTCCTGTTTGGAAAACAGTGTCTGTCTTGCCTCCGGATACAGAGTAACCATTCTTTGACCCCTGCTGTTAGAAGGGTATATAAGCCCATGTTGGTACGAATAAAGAGAGCTGCTTCCCTGCCGAACTGAAACTGGGTGTCTAGAGTACTGTTTAACCTTGGCGTCCCTTGCCAGATTTCGTGCTCCAGCTGCACCGGCCACAGCAGGTTTTTGCCTGTTTTTTTTTTTTTTTTTTTTTTTAACATAATATTTTTAGTGATTTGCTGTGGAATGTCGTTCTGTATGCTGTGAATATGTGTTGCTCTGATTGGTTGATAAATAAAATGCCGATTGACTAGTAGCCAGGCAGGAAGTACAGGTGGCACAAGGAGAATTCTGGGAAGAGGAAAGCTGAGTCCGGAGTCACCAGCCAGACACAGACGAAGCAAGATGTGAAGGCAGAACTGAAAAAAAGGTACCAAGCCACGTGGCTAAACCTAAATAAGATTATGGGTTAATTTAAGTGTAAGAGCTAGACAGTAATAAGCCTGAACTAATGAACAAACAGTTATAAATAACATTAAGCCTCTGTGTGATTATTTAATAAAAGGCTGTGGGACTGGTGGGTGAGAGAGATTTGTCCTGACCACGGGCCAGGCAGGACACAGGAAAACTTCTACAGAAGTGATTATTTGGGGATTTGAACATAATCAACCCTGATCTCTGTCCTCCCAGGTTCACTCTCCCACTCTTGTGGTTCCTCCCCCGAAAAAGAAAAAAAAAAGTTCAATTTGTGTGGCCATTTGCTCACTTTTGCAGTGGTATCAATGACTATGTTTTAGTTTTTAAAGCATCATTTAATACAAAAAAATTTACAGAAAATTGTACCATGTACTAATGTTAATTGCACATGTCCACGCACATGCATACACATATTTATTTTATAAATTCTGAAGTGTAAAGTTATGTCTATTTCATCTTGAAACTCAACTTTTTTCTCTCATTCTTTCACAAGTTTTTAAAGGACCCTCATCCATTCATAATTTTAATTTATACAGTGACTTTTTCTTTCTACGTGAAATGTATTTGGAACCTAAATCTATGAAAGTTTATATTGGACATACATCTCATTTTCTCTTTTAGACATATTTCATATTTTTTATTCTAAATGCTATGTTCAAATTCATGATTTAAACAATTCTCCCCAAATATGTTGCTATTGCAGTTTATATTAAATTCATTAAATCTAAAGAAAATGAGTTGCTATTGAGCTGATTCATTTTAAACTGGGCCAGTATCTGCCTGCAACTGGCCAACCATATCTGCAAATTCAATCAAAACCAGATTGAAAATACCATTTAGAAATTTCATTCAATTTGCTGCAATTGCTCATGTGCCAAACTTCTTTTGTATAATTAGTATGTAAATGATATAACAACCTTACTCTGTATGAGGTGTTGCACACAATCTTCAGCTGTCTTTAGGTATTTAGGAACACTGTCTTTAAATGAAGCAGTGAATCAATTTGTGTTTAACATAGCATCATCCACAACCTGAAAATTGCCTTAGAAAAATATCCACTAAGAGTCCAATAATCATTATATTTTGGTTATGCTACTATACCATTTTCCTGTTTTTTTTTAAATATATTGAGCTTTGATTTACTTTTTACTTCTTTTTTATTGAATAAAGCTTCTTCTGTTGAATCACTTATACTTAAATAGTTTTCTATTTTCCCATGTTGGCAACAATTCTAGGACTTTGTGGAACCCCAGTATATTTGTGTACAGCTGTCAGCTGAAGCTATCTTAACTGTATTTCCCCTTAAAAACAGCTCTGGAACTTCCTCTACATTGCCCGTAATAAATTTTACTTATGTAAATCAAAATGGAATTAATGGCTCATAGAGAATTCACAAAATGAACAAATTTTCCTCCAAAGTGCTTTGATTAATTCACATAAATATCAGAAGTGTACAGAAGTTCCTTAAATGTTTTATTCTTAAAATCTGTCTGTGCTTTTGTAAGTCTTCAGATAGTTTAGTCTTTATCAATTTGATAGATTTCAAATCTGTCTTATTATTTTTCTATACTACTTTAATTATTAGTTTAGAGGATTTCTTGATATTTTTGGATTTTACTTCTTTCTTCTATTTAACATTCCTCACTAGTTTTTTTGGCATTATAAGGCAGTTTTAATATTTTACCTTGCTCATTCATTTGAAATTAAATTGTTAGTACAACTCCTTAGCAGCTATACTGGATTTGGAACAACAAGAAGACATACTGTTAGGTGTGTTGCTAAGGGGCTTCCAGAGATGATTAAGTGAGGAAGGAAAATCCACCTTGAATGTGGGCAATGGCATCCTGTAGAAAATGGAGATGGAAGAGAAATAGAGAAAGCTAGCTGAGTGCCAGCATTCATCTCTGTCCATTTCCTGATCTGCTTAAATGTGAGGAAACTCCTGACTCCACAATTGTGGACCATACCTGTTACCATGCCTTAAGGAGTTGTGGGCTCCAGTCGGGAGCCTAATTTTATAATTATTATTTTGCATTTGGGATTGAATACAGAGCTTTCACATCTGCTAGATAACTGCTCTATCACTAAGTTGTTTCCTTACTCCTCTTCAAAGACAGGGCTACTCTTAAGTTGCCCGATCAAGTCTTGAGCTTGCAATTTTGGTGCCTTAGTCCATTGATGACCTTGCTCACCAGGCCCTGTTAATATAATTATCATAATGTTAATTGTGTCCTTTAAGAAATATGGTTAACTAATTTGGCTAATATAAAATGGGCTTTTATGGTATATTTATGCTGTTACCAAATACATGCATTTTACTTGTTGAGTTCATTTAATGTTTTTATCCCCTTACATATATTATATTCCCTGAAATAAACAGATTTTTCCAGATATCACAAGTAAGATAGAGAAGAAGGGAGGAGAGAAGAGAGAAAGAAAGAGAAAATGATTTTCAGGAACCATCTCCTACTTTTGTAGAGACTAGAGTTTGAATGTGAGGAGATTAGACTGGCCAGCAAATATCAATTCTGTATGAGTTAAGAAGTCTTATATCTCCTAGAGACCTAAGTGATGGGTGATGTCGCTCTGTATGCTGTGAATATGTTGCTCTGATTGGTTGATAAATAAAATGCTGATTGGCCAGTAGCCAGGCAGGAAGTTTAGGTGGGATAAGCAGACAAGGAGAATTCTGGGGAAAGGAAGGCTGAGGCAGGGTTGACAGCCAGACACAGAGGTAGCAAGATGTGAAGGCAGAACTGAAAAAAGGTTCCAAGCCACATGGCTAAACATAGATAAGAATTATGGGTTAATTTAAATGTAAGAGCTAATCAGTACTAAGCTTGAGCTAATGGTCATACTGTTCATAAATAATATAGGCCTCTGTGTGTTTACTTGGGTCTGAGCAGCTGGGGGACTGGTGGGTGAGAGAGATTTGTCCCGTGGGTCAGGTGGGACATAGGAAAATTTCAGTGACACTACACCTAAGCTGATAATATTAGGGCTCACTATAATGATTTCAGTTTAACTGATTAACCTCTGGGAAATGGGTAGTCAGGCACAGGTTGAAGGAAATTGAGGTGTGTAGACAGTAAAGGCTTAGATGGTGTTCAGGAGATGTTTTGGTAAGCTATGCTTGCTTACATCCATGGAGAAAATACACAGGATGTAAGGATAATAGGAGAGAAGGTTCTAGATATTACTTTTAATATTTGAAATTTATACATATATACCACCCATCCTTTTGGTAGCAGAAATATAACTAAATGAGGAAAATATAATTATAAAATACAAAATAAAATATCCAATATATTATAAAATGTAATATAGCTAGCTGAGTGTCATGCAATTTTTGCACAGAATATATGATATATAGCCTGAGCGGATTAAAAATAAATGAAAAGTTTAATATGTTTTAAACCATCTTTAATTCAGTGCCTTTCATGAATACTATGTTAACCTGTGTGGCACTCTGGTTGTTCATCCACCGACATCTCCGAAGAAGTCCTAACCTAGAAAACCTTGACTGCTCCAATAATTTTCCCATCAGCTCTTTCAATATACTATCAACTGAAATCCATGTCTTTATTTCCATTCTTCAGTATCATTTTAAGACTTTCATTAAAATATGTTACTACTAAAGTAGCACCTAATTATCTCAGGATCAGTAACACTTTCCTTCATTGACAATAACAATGGCATTTAATATCTAAATTTATGACTTCTGTTTTTCTGTTAGCCTTAGATTCCAGAGCTTAAGCAGAAGACCACATTTGAACTACCTTAATGCTTTCAAATTTTCCCCAAATTTGCACTGAATCTTTCAAGGAATAATACCTATATTTATACTTTAGTTATTAAAACAATTGAGCACTGTGTATAATTACTTTTTTATGTATATTTCTGTTGTCATAGATGCCTTTTCGGCCAATAAAAAACTTTCATAGTGGCTCACATACAAAATTAGTGTGCAGAGAGTCACAAAATACCTGAACATGATAATTATAGTGATTTTACAAACATCATTTTATTAGAGCATGTAATGACTAGTGTTTGTATTTTACAATTTACTTACCTATTAATTTTGAGTACCATCATGCATCTGCAATTAAAAAATTCTACCCTTTTCTAGGGAAAGCTGAGGTGAAATAAATTGCTCATATTCTTTTTGCTACCTTTATGTACCTTACCTCCTTTAAGAAATTATTCATCTCTAAAATCAATTATAAATACTAAGAACTATATACCTCTTATATGCTCATCATAAAACTCACATTTTATCATATGTAATTTCTAAAGATGGTAAAATAAAATTATAAGATGTTCATTTATATACTAGATTTAATATAAAAAAGAAAAAGATAAAAATTAATCCAAAATTAGTGGAAAAAATCAATGGAACTGCTGTTGTCTAGACACCTATAACCAAAATGAATGAAAGCTTAATTATGTCCCTGCAAATATTTGGGAAAGTAGCAACGCATTTCCCAAAAGCACCCTAGTGTTTCAGATATACACTTTAGAAAATGCTTATATTGAAATATTTAAAAATGATTTTGGTGAAACAGTTAACATTTTCTGTACATAACTATCTTCAAATGTCTTCTTCTCTGACTGAGATAATGAGCTAAGCATAGCTGGAGTCCTAATTCAATGGTGCTTTTATGCTCTCATGTTTGTTCACAGTCCATAAATCCCTATATTAGCCGACAGTGTTCTCATTCCATTTGAGAAATAAATAATGAGATCTTTTTAGGATGAAAAGAAGACATGCATCTTATTTCTCTAAAACTGTGATGTTCGATATGCTTAATGCCATTAGAATACAACAATGTTGCTTCCTCTGTGTAAAACTGACAGTGCTGAAATACACTCAGTAGAGTGGTGAGTATGAATTGCTTTCCTGGAGCAATGCAGTGTATGGTATTACTCACCTGTAGACTTTGCTCAGCCCTTTTGTAACAAACACAACACACTTGCTATATTATTGCTTTATTTTTGGATGCTCTGCTTATGATTTATGTAGACCTATAAAGATGATATCTTAGAGCAGCAGTAAGTTACAAAAGGTATTGTAGCTATGGAATTCCATTTTCCAATAAAATATTTCTTGGAGGCACAACATTTGAAACTCATAAAACCCGGGCTACAATTCCGGATGTGATGAGATTCTTCCTCTTCATCACTTTTCTTGAAGGGTTCAACCAAAAGCTCAGGGCTCAGAACACTGTGAGCCACTATTTTAAAACCCACTTTCATTAGTGTCTCATTAAATATATGCGAAGACCATAGAAACTCTGAGTGCTTAATATTAATAGATATGTTACGGTCATAGCAAATATTTGGAGTTATTGTTTATTAACCATTATGCTAACAGTGGCTGTATTGTGCTAGTGAGTCCTCAGTTCATCTCCTGAAGAAAACTTTTACTTTTAGCAACTTTCTAAGCCATTTTATAATGAGGAAATTATAGCCTAATATAAGTTTAATTTCTCTGGAATAAGTTGCTAGTAAATTATAAAGTCAGGTTCTGAGCTGAGACAATCTTATTCCAAAGATGGTTATGCAATCAGCATCCATTATTTGTAGGTCTGACACACTCATTTCTTTATTTAACAAACTACCCTCTTCTTGACCTAAAAGTACTGCCAATGAGAAAAACATATTCACCACACACAAGCCCAGGTATTTTCATGATGGAGAATCCTTTGTAGTAAATTATCTTTTGGTATAAAGTGAGGGATACAAATGTGCTATATAAATGGAGCCTTTTTTTTTTCTAAAATTGTTATACACATTAAATTTAAGGAAATGTGTATATAACTTCCTTGTTTCAAAGAAGGAGCAGGACAATGACAATCTGCCCTCTACCTATATAGCATGGATGTAGCAAAGCTAAGAAGAGAGTGAAAAATATTCAAGGGGTTTTGTTGCTTTCTGATGAAATATAGATGAATGATGAAGAAAAGCCCATGCCAGCACTCCATGTGACTTCCCATAAGGGTTGAATCTCTCCAGAACAGGCAGCTGACTTTCACCTTTATAATTTACATGTTGTAAGTACAGCACTTCTCAGTTTGTTGCTATAATTATGGCTCAAAATATTTTGGCATTTTAATATACATTAGTATGTTTGGAAAAAGGATGCCTCATGTATACAAGTAATGTTACATGTTACACAAGTAATCTAACCTGTATCCAGACAAATTCAGTCTCTGGTCTCTGTTCTGTGCAATTACCCTAAGACCCAGCAATTCCAGCACTGGTTAATTCCAAAGGAAATAAAATCAGATGTCAATAAGGTAACAGTGATCCCATGTTTAGTGTATTTCTCATTTATCTTTAGTATTTATTTGATCATAAGTTCCATACCATTACTCTTTATTATGTTTTATACTATATTGTAGATCATATTCCTAGAATATAAAATAAAACATCATTATAAAGAAACTACTTTGAGAAATACAGAAATGAGTAAAATCTTTTATCTAAAAATGAATGAATTGTGTATGTTTGTTATAGTCCAGATGGATGCAATATACTCACCACCATTTTAGTTAGTAAGTTTTGCACGAGAAACCTCACCTTCTAATAGTGCCACTCCCACATTCTACTCCTGGATCCCATAGGCTTGTAAACTTATCATAATGCAGAAATTCATTCAGTTCAACTTCACTTTCAGTTGCATGTATAGACTGAATCTATATTGAAAATTAGTCATGAGAAAAGTTGACATATCTTTATGTGCTGGAAAAATACAATGTTTGCCCTAGCTTACTGTCTGTTCCTAAGATCACTTCCAAAAGCAAATTGTGGAGAAAAGGGATAAATTTGGCTTTCACATTTCTGTTTCAGTCTATCAATGAAATGATCCAAGGGAGGAACTCAAGTAGGGCAAGAGCTGGAGGCAGGAACTTAAGCAAAGAACAGGGAGGACTGTGGCTTATTGGCTTGCTCTCCATAGCTTGCTCTGCTTGATTTCTTTTATAATTCAGGAAAACCTTTCCAGGGGTCAATCACCTAAAGGTGGACTGGTCCCTCCCACCTTAAGAACTGAAAGAAAAATTCCCTGACAGACTTGCTTGGAGGTGGAAAATGGAGACATTTTCAGTTGAGGTTCCCTCTTCTCAGAGGACTCTAGCTTGAGTTAAGTTGACAGACAACATAATACACAAGCAAGCAAGCAAAAAACACAGCAGCAAAGTGTGCAATTGTTCTAATAGTTTTGCCGGAATAGAAAAGAAGGCTGTTGTCCTGGGAATCCTAAGTCATTCTTAACAATAAAGAAAACTGTAACAAAAACCTGGAGTAAGGTGGGTTTGCACACATGAGGTAAAGGCTTTACTTTACAACTTTATTACTGCAATCATCAACATTATCATTGCTGTCATTTTATTTCCTTATTTTTTTTTATTTTCAATATGTCCTGATTACATTTTCCCATCTCCTGACTCATCCCAGTCTCCCTCCTCCCCTCTTACCCAGAAATATTCCTCCTCTGTTTCCCTTCAGAAAAGAGCAGGCCTCCCAGAAATATAGCAAAATGGTATAACAAGTTGCAAGTAAGACTAGGCACAAACCCTTATATCTAGGTTGGGAGAGGTTATAATGAACAAATTCTCTGAATACAGGATGATAGCTATCAATATATTTCCTCTGATTAGGAAACTGCCCAATAAACTATAAAAATTATTTATAAGTGCCATTCACAATTAAAGTGAGGTCTTGTTAAGTTGTCTCACTTCTGTAATCTCTCTTAATGTGCTTTCCCTGTAAAGATAACTTGTTCTTTTATCAGATGAAGGTATGACACAATTATACAAACTATGCTTCAGTTTTTATAAATGCTGTTTTTTTCTAATCTGAATTAAAAGAAGAATGTGGGAGAAGGAAAACATGGCCTAATTGCATGTTTGAATATGAGCAGAGATTAATCATGAATGTGTAATAAGGCAATGAGTAACTGTTTCATGATGACTAATCTTTTGTTAATAATGGACCCACCATGCAAATTGATTTCCCACTTCTGCAATGGAGAACTCTTGTAGATTCCCCATTTTACAAACATCAGTGAAACCAAATTCACTTAGCAATGTATACTATAATCTTGAAAATTTAAGCGATTCATTTTATCAATATTATTCACTTTCTTTTTTCTGATCTACTCATTTTTCTGGTTACACTAAATCTCTACATGCTTTGTGTAGCACCACATGCATCATTCTCTCAAAAAGAAAACTCTTGTTTTTTCTGAACATCATTGTAAATTATACTTAACACGTGATCTTTATAGATTTGCATTTGAATACATTTTGCAGTTTCACCAATGTTTAGGAAAAAAACATGGGATAGAATATTTCATTACTCAGTAATATAGAACATAGAGGAGGAGGAGCCTGAGGAAGGATAATGAAGTATGACCTGAAGGCATGCACCAGAAGTGGCCCCCTTTCCACAGTCTATGATCCTCTCTGAAAGTAGGGCACTCTGTACCAGGACTCTACTTCTTTCATAACTACTTTCCTCATTGAATCACCCAAAACTTAGATGGCAAGCATTGGAACATAATGAAATTTATAGAGTTTTTTTTTTTCAAGCATGATGCTTGCTCTTCTATTTTAAATGGAGCATTGTCATGTAGCTTAGGCAGGTCTTGACCCTGAGGTCTTCCTACATCAGCATCCAGAACTGGAGGACTACAAGTGTGGGTCATGGTCCCAGGCCATACATAATGCTTCTTAAAAAGGACATTCTGTAAGTCATTTATAAAATGGCAAATCATCCTAATAAATTATAAATGAAAAAAGATACATGCTTGCGTGTTCTTCATCTTCCCCTTCTGCCATGCACATGTGTTTACTCCAGTATGTCTTCATGGAAAAACATTAATATCATGGCCATACTATAATTATCATACATACCAAACAGTTAATAATTTTTTCTGTGATTTATTTTTATTAAAATTGTCAAATACATTAATACAAAAACATAATCCATAGTTTACTTAAATAATATATTTACATTTTTGTAAAACTGCTCTGCTTATTAATCATGATTGTTCTAAGAAAAATGCGTGAGACAAACTTTAAACAACTAGGTTTTTGCATTTTGGGTCAATATCAATAATTTTTGAGTCTATCCATCATGGTAATGGGTTTTGTCATAGTATGATTAAATGAAGAAGTAATTTGTGCTATTGTAAAAGTGTCTTTGGTTATAGAAATCATATGCTTCTGATTTCTTTATCCAGGCTTATGCTACTCTATAGGACATTACATTTACAATGCTAAAATGTGTAGTATGACAGGTTGTCACAAAGTTTATTACCATCTGTCCTGCTTATTTTCCAGTTACTAATGGTTTTTGTAGACAACTTCACAATTTAGAAAATTATTTTTCTACATTTCTTTCTGAGTAAATGGGTTTGGCTTTAGCTGTTTCTCTTTTTTTTACTACTTCCTGTCCTTTTTTTTTTAAATTTTATTTTCGTTTACAATACCATTCAGTTCTACATATCAGCCACGGGTTCCCCTATTCTCCCCCTCCCACTCCCTCCCCTTACCTCCAGCCCACCCCCCATTCCCACCTCCTCCAGGGCAAATCCTCCCCCGAGGACTGCAATCAACCTGGTAGACTCAGTCCAGGCAGGTCCAGTCCCTTCCTCCCAGACTGAGCCAAGTGTCCCTGCATAAACTCCAGGTTTCAAACAGCCAACTCATGCAATGAGCATAGGACTTGGTCCCACTGCCTAGTTGCCTCCCAAACTGATCAAGCCAATCAACTGTCTCACCTATTCAGAGGGCCTGATCCAGCGCTGTTTCTCTTCTTTACAGGAAACAAACTGATGTGTAAACCTTTTTCTAATAACGATTCTTTACTTTTGGTTTATGTATATATGCAAGCATCATGAAAACTCCCAATTATCTATTCTTCCATGCAAACTTGGAGTATCCTCTAAATTCTTGGATTTTAATAGTGGTAAAATACACACATGACTAATGTTTAGAACATAATAGGAATGCTGTTTTAAACATTGAAGATGAGTCATTAAAACTGAGTACTACTGCAATTAAATTATCTGAAGTTCACTCATGAATTGCATGAGACATTATTTATACTGAGGCTTGTGGGGTGGGGTAGAAGAAAGGGCTATAACCTCACCTGCAAGGAAAGAAGTAGTATTTGAAAAGGTTGTGGTTTGAAAGAAAAATCTTTGTGTTCAGACAACTTCAGCTAAGATAAGGTATTAAATTATTCATGTTATATTTAAAAAGTAGTGCAGCTGGATCATTCAACATTGTTCTGTATGTAATATGGGGAGACTTCTCTACAGTGAATACTGACTCATCTAACAATTTTGTGCAATTGTCACAAAATCAATAAAAAGCAACGATTTACTGTAATCCAGTTTAGACAAAATGTCAAGACAGGTAGGTATCCACGGAGAAAAAGTCAAGATTATTTTTAAATGTTATGGTCAATACCAGCCATTTTCTGATAAACTTCACTTAATCACTAAGAATTATTCTGAACTAGTTTGATTTGCAGAATTAAATAAAATTCTTTACACAAATGGCTTGCTTCTTGTGTACATGCTCAGCAATAGGTCAGGTTTTGATAATGACTTCAAACACCAAGGATACTCTATTGGTGACAAAGTCAGTACTTAGGAATGATTAGACATCATCCAGCCGCATATGTAATTTTTCTTACTTCTTCACATGTAAGCTTGCCAGAACAATTGTTGATATTTCATCGTTACTTAGATTGCTTTGACTCTTACTGTGATTAATAATAATGGATATTTCAGAGTCAGAATACAGTTTTAAAAGTGTAATAAATGGATGAGCAAATTTGTATTATAAAATTCATAGTAGTGTTACTTGATTTCTCTCAGTAGCTAGAGTGACTGTAGCTGCACATCCTTGTTCCAAAGGAAGGCTCCCCTTTGTCTATGTCCTTATAGGAAAATCAAGGCCTGTATCACTCATATATCCCTTTTCCTATTTTTTTTTCATATGTTGTTCTCCACACTGTCTCATGCATGGACCATCCTTCTGCTTCTATTTGGTCACTAGCTGTGTTCCCATTTCAAGGCTTGTATCCTGTTACTTTAGTCTGCAGCATTCATCCTACAGATACCCCTTGACTCAGGTCTGAACATTCACATCCTTTCTCAAATGACGTTTTATCACATAAAACTTTCCCCAAGCAGCATAGACAAACTAGTAGTCCCATTCCCCCCTTGTCTACCACTTGCCACAACCTATTTTCTCAGCCTGGTTTATTTTTAATAGTAATGTTCATATATACATACTTGCTTATTGAATTCATCTGTTACAAGAAAAAGAATGCTGTTATCATTGATGCTTTTAAAAAATCAAATGATCTATAAGAAAACTTAGAACATTTATTGAAGTATTGAGTTAACTTGGTACTTTATTTGGTGGATCACTGATTCAGATAAAATACCCCAAAGAAAGTTCTCTAGTTTTTAATTACTACATTAATCACTTTACATGTTACATTTCTGCGAAGAGAACAATTGAAATCTGCTCTCTCTGCAAAATTCAAGTACTCTCATTACTATTAATTACTATCACCATGCTGCCCATTACATATTTAGTAATTATTTATCTTTTAACCCAAATTTGTACCATTTACCCAATATTTTTTTATGCTTCATCTTATCCCCAGCTAAATACTGTTCTAGCATCTGTCACTATGTTTTTGGCATTACTAAGGTTGCTCATGAAAACTAGACTGGTTATTATTTATTTTCTTTGTTCCCGTAATTTCAGTTAGCTCAATGGCATTCATTTCTATGAAAGATGTCATTGATCTCATGATTACTCTCTCTTTTAAAGCAGAATACTAAGTGTATATGTGAGTGTACACAATAACATTTTCTTTGCCTGTTCATTAACTTACAGGCACCTAGACTATTTGCATTACTTGAATAACATGGATAACACTTCAGTGAACATTGGAGAACAGGTTCTTTGCCTTGTACTTATTTCATTCACACTGGTTATACACTCAGTTGTTGGATTGCTTCTGTGTAGTTGTACATAATACTTATATTTCTTTACATTTTATCCAACATTGTGTAAAGATGAAGTTTTCTCTACACTCTTGTGAATACTTAATTATTAGCTTTTTAAAAAAAATATCTATCATAACAGGTCTGAGTTGATGATTTTCAGTGGCCTTGGCTTGCATTTACATAGTAATTGACAAGCATGAACATGTTTTCACGTACCTGCAATCAAAATTTTAAATTAGTTTGTGACAATTTCTGCCATGTGTTTTGCTCATAATAACACCCTCCCAAACCACCCAGATCCAACTCATTTCTTATTCAAACAAATTTGTGTGCACTTTACTCTTGCAAACCCATCGAGTTCAATTGTTGCTGCCCATGTATTTTTTGGGTCTGTGGCCTTCCACTGGAGTTATCAATCACAGGCTGCATTCCTCCTCTCTTTTTGCTGGGATTTTGTCAGATTTGAACTTGCATAGGTCTGGTATATGATGTAACAACCACGTGATCTAGATGCGCAAGTTCTCTGCTATGCTCAGTAAAAACACCGTTCCCTTGTAGTAATATACAGCTTCTGGATCTAACATTCTTTTCCCCCTGCCAACTTTTCAGTAGACCTATGGAAACCTTGTCTGCTGGAATTAGCAATGAAACAACAGCTGAGTATCTCCGTCATTCACCTCACTATTAGAATAATGCCTTTGCATGCTACTGGGACTTCATTATTATTTTATGTTGTTCACCATTTCAAAGGTTACATATAGAAACACACAAAATGTTTCCAAATAGATGGTTTTTTCACAGCCATGTTTATTTTTTCATTCTCCTATTTATTCATTTGTGTATATCACATGTTATGAATATAAGTCCTTTTGAAGTAATTATCCCCTTTCTGGTTCTCCAGCTTCATGGTTTAAAAAAAAGTCCATCAGATCCGTCCTTGTGAATGTTTACTCTTTTATTTTTGCTTAGTGTCATTGTGGCTGGGCATAAAATGTTTCAAGACATTTTTATAGCATCTTAACTTATAAAATTGCTTTTCTTTTCAGTTTCTTTACTTTGGATAGCAAATACCATTGTACATACTTTTAATGTGCAATGCAGTGTATTGACGAATAAATACATTGCATGATGAACAAATTAGCATATTCAACATATATTGTCACCTTAATTATTCATGATTTTGCTGTGATAGGAGCATTAACCATTCTCAGTTCAGTTGTGTTTGGGCATACAATACATTGTTAACTACATTTAACACCTTGTAAAATTAAACATTCAATTTATCTTTTTATATACATCACCATATCTTTTGATTAATCTCTTGCCTTCCTTTTTATTCCTATAAGTTAAGTTACTTCTAATACCTCTGAGAAAAGTTATTGCTCATATAAAATTCAAATAAACTATTTATCCATAGTGACTATACCAGTGCTAATAATATTAAAAACATATTGTATTTTAGAGCAGGCTTGAATACAACTGGAAACCTTTTCTTATTCCCATAACCATCATGCCACTGCTACACCAGTGGAACAGGTTATCTTACAGTCAGTACTGTAGCCTATAGGCTACAGTGCTGTATAAGATCATTGATGTCAATGACCCCTGGATCATACACAGTTCTTTCTGGCACTTCAAATGCTATTCATAATGTAGTTTCTTGGCCAGTTTGAAATTGAATTCTTGATGGTTAGCAGCCAAAATCAATGATACTGTCATCAATTAGATTAGCCTGTGTTGTTTAGGGTGATGTTGGGATCTTCCTGGCCAACAATGCATACGGCAGTAGCCAGTGCCCAACAACATTATTTTCATTCATTCAATGATCTATATTTTCTGGATGTAGCGTTTTCCACTCATACATAGTGCCTCAGTTCCAACTCCCTACTTATGTTTTTTTTTTTTAACTGAGCCTACAAACTATTAGATTTCCAAAATGCATCTTTGCATTTTCTTAGTTTTGGCGAACCAATCTACATGATCCACCTCTCCTACCTCCACTTAAACTTTTAGCCTGAACTGCTCCACCTGTTGCTCTATGTCCTCCACCATACCTGGATCTTAGCTTCAAGTATTTTTGTTTGTTTTCTATACATATCTGGGAGTACATATGGAATCTTGGTACTTAGAAGTAAGCCATTGTGGGGGAATGGTTTGAGGGTATATATTTAGTAAAATAAAAGAAGAATAAAAGGAGAATACTTGGATTGAAAAAGCATACACTTCATTTATTTTTGCTATTGGCTTGTTTGACTTTCCTACACATCTGAAATTATTGTTTATTAAATGCATAATTTGAAAACATATATTCCCTTTGTATATTGATATTCTTTTTAAAAGAGTCACATTTTTTCAGGAAAAAAATTCAGATTGAACAACATTCTTGAAAGAGTCAGGAAAGAAAATTCATAGAATTTATATGTAACCACAAATGACCTCAATAACCAAAAACTCACAAGGGATAATGAGAAAGCTGGAGGCATCACATTACTTTTCACAATGTACTACAGATCCATGGCAATCAAAGCAGCATGGTACTGACATAAAGACAAGAGGAGACAGCTTTTTTCTGAAAACACCTCTTGCCTTCAGAAACTGAAATTTTGCCAGACCTTGCAACCAGGTTAATATTTTGCCCTGAGAATATTTAAAACTGTGCACCTAATCTGCTACCCTACTGTGTACTCAGCCTGTTTAACATTCCTTTAAGAAAGCAACATAACCAACCTTCTTCACATGTAATCAACTATTATAAGTTGTGCATTACTTTAATCTTAAAGTGTATAATACTGCCAAATGACTCTGACCCAGAAGAGAGTGCAAGTGTGTATATGTACTTGTGTGTGTGTGTGTGTGTGTGTGAATGTGGTGGCAATAATTTTCTACCAGTGACAGAAAATAGCTCATAAAAATTATAAATAACATATCGCTACTAGGTGAGTGCATCTGAGGTTAGAATGCTATTCTGTGTCATTTGAGGTTAGTAAAGTAACACAGTCCTTCTAAAACTGTTAAATTTTCCTATATAAAGTATTCCACACTCATTACCTAAACCATGTTTTTTGAAGGTGTTCAATAAATATAAAACAAAGCCCTTTGTTAGGAACAGACAGACATCAGACACATACAGGAGACAGACAACAACAAGGCCATACACCACAGATTAAAAACATATAGGAGAAACCAGAAGATAAACTGAATATTTAAATTTAGGCTCACTCTAAGTCTAACTACTCCAAGGAAACCATTTTCTGTTCTTCAATATGACACTACGGTAGACAGACATAATTAATGGAGCTGAGGTGAAAACTTGCAAATCAGTGGTACAGAAACTGGTACAGGGACACACAGAAGACTGTGCTTGAGCTCCACACAGCCTCAAAAAAGGAATATAAATTAAAGATTCCAACTAATGAAATGTCTAGAATAAAGCAGAAGAGTCATTCTAAATGACATTGTTCTGATCAACGATTATTTTTTGATAAAAACTCAAAAGTAAATCAAAAGACTGCAGCAAGGTAGGCTAATTGTAGATTTCCACCTCTCCTTCAGCTCCATCAAATTCAGTAAGATCAGCTACTGTAGTCTCCCTTCCAGTCCCATATCCAGTGGATCACATATATCTTCCTCTCTTAACATTCCTCTCTTGATCCATTGCTTTGTCCTAGACCCCAAGTCCAGCACACTTTCCATTAGAACGAGGAGACCATTCCAGCCTGTGAGTAAGGTAGGCAATCTCATCACCAGCTCTGCAGCAGACCACCAGCTATGCCCTCCTCTTCCTCTTTGTCCCCTTTGCCAGTGAATCACCTATATCCTCACTTCAAACTTCCTCCATCCTACTCTTGGCTTTATCCTAGCTCCTACTTCAGCAGCAGGCTACTTTGACCAGCAAACAAGCAGGCTAAATGAAACTGTAGATTTTCACCTCAACCTCCAGTCATTCAACTTTAATAACCCATTCTTATCTCCAGCTCTGTAGCAAAACTTCTGCTATGGCCTTTCCTCACATTCTACCTTCATTTTCAGGGGACTGAGAAGTAAGTGGTAGAACGCCTTGCTTTCTCTATCCTGCATACTCCTTCACTATTACCTCAAGCCCATCTCCACTCTTAACATGTCAGCTCCCAACACATAGAAATTTATTTTGCCCAGAATCTGAGTGGTAAAACCTAATAGGATACCTAAGAATTTCCTACAAAACAACCACAGCCACTACATTTGTTAGGGTCCTGGAGAAGTCCCACAAAGGACCACCATCCATACTTGCAATCAGCAAGAGCGTTCTTAATTCCAGCATGCTGGTGCCGACCATCCTACCCAAAGGCAAAATGGTGATGACCCTGGAAGGAGCCTGCAGCCTCCTTTTAAGCATAAGCAAGGGTGTTCCTAGAGCACATAGATCATTTTAGATATGATTGGCTTAAGCAAGTGGCAGTCATATTAGTCAATTTTAATTGTTTGGGGCTGGCAGAGGCTGATTAAGGCTGCCGTTTTTCCATTTTGGGGCAGGCCTAGACAAGTCTCAGGCTTTGTCCTTGTTTGGTTATCCATTGACTGTGGCTCAGGCCTAGCCTGGTAATGCATGTACCAGGCCTCCTTATTCGTGCTGTTGAAGGGATTGGATATTGATTGTCATTGTCAGGAACTGCTTTTTCAGTCTTAGGAAACGAAAATTGAGGCCTGATCTCTGAGAGAAGAGTAAGTAGCCTGTTTTGGCATCTGCTCCCTTCTCTCACATTTTCCTGAGGAACAGAGATGGCAACAGAAACCAAAGAACAAATCATCCACCTAAAAAAGGCAAGACATAGTATCAGCACCTAGAATTACAATCTTCTCAATCCCAGATGCCTAGAAGCCAGTATAAAACTAAATCAATAACAGCTTGGAAACTATGTCTCAAAAGAGCTCAATAGCCATAAAACAACAGGCCCTGAACATTTCAACATAGCTAAAGCACAATAATAGGACCATCAAACAGCCTTTATTAATATTATAAAGGTTCTTAAATAGGAAATGAATAAATCCCTTAAAGAAATCTATGAAAACACAGTGGAAGGAAAGGAACAGAATAGCTCATGATAAAAGAAATGAATGCGTTAGTTACAGAAATTGTTAGATCTAAAAAGTTACTGGAACAGAACATAAAGGGAATCTAGGCCACTGTGAGAAGACCAGTCTAAGAATAATAGGAGTAGAGGAGGGAGAAGATAGTCTGACCAAGGGCATAGAAAATATTTTCAACAAAACCATCGAGGGAAATTTCCCTAACTTAGAGTTATCAAGGTATAAGAAAAGCATAGACATCAAATAGACAGGACCAGAAAAGAAATTTAATTTGTCACATAAAAACAAAAACACTAAAAGTATAGAAAAAAGAAAGACTATTAAAACCTGTAAGGAAAAATTGAAAAGTAACATATAAAAGAAAATCAATTAGAATATTATCTGAAGTTTCAGTGGAGACTGTAAAAGCCTGAAGTGCCTAAACAGATGTGTTAAAGATTCTAACAGACGATAGATGTAAACCAAGAGTAATATATCTATCAAAACTTTCAATCACAATAGATAAAGAAAATAATATATTCCATGATAAAGTCAAATTTAACCAATATCTATATCCAAATCCAACCCTATATTAAGTTCAAGAAGAAAAACTCCAATCTTAGAAGTTAACCATACCCAAAAAGTAAGGATTAAAAAATTCTGGAGTAGCAAATCAAAGAGTAGAAACACACCCACTTACTCATACCCCCATACACTGTCACACATAAACACCCCCCTACACACACATTCTTGAGAAACAAAAAATAGGAATCAACAAACACTGCTCATTGATATCTTTCAACAACAAAGGTCTCAATTCACCAATAAAATGAAACAAAGTAGCTGAGTGGATATGAGAAAAGGATATGTTCTGCTGCATCCAAGAAACACATTTCAATTTCAAGGATAGACATTATCTCAAGATAAAGGTTTGGAAAAATGATATTCCAAGCAAATTGACTTAAGAAGCAAGCTGATATAGCCATTTTAATATCTGACAAAATACATTCCAAACCAAAACTAATCAGAAGAAACAGAGAAGGACACTACATAGTATTCAAATGAAAAATCCACTAAGAGGACATTGGAATTCTTAACAACTATGAACCAAAAACAAGGACACCCAAGTGCATAAAAGAGACATGACAGAGTTTAAATCACATAGGATCCTCACACCCTGATAGCAGATTTTAATACTCCACTGTTGCCAAAAAAGGTAACTTTCTCCACCAAAAAAATAGAGAAATGCTGGAGACAATGCTGTGAGATGGTCTGTATGTCCAATGTGTGCTCTGATTGGTCAATAAATAAAACACTGATTGGCCCGTGGCCAGGCAGGAAGTATAGGCAGGACTAACAGAGAGGAGAATTGAGAGAACAGGAAGGTGGAGAGAGTCACTGCCAGCCTCCACCATGACAAACAGCATGTGAAGATGCTGGTAAGCCACGAGCCATGTGGCAAGGTATAGATTTATGGAAATAGATTAATGTAAGCTATAAGAACAGTTAGCAAGAAGCCTGCCATGGCCATACAGTTAGTACGCAATATAAGTCTCTGTGTTTACTTGGTTGGGTCTGAGTGGCTGTGGGACTGGCAGGTGACAAAGATTTGTCTTAACTGTGGGCAAGGCAGGAAAACTCTAGCTACAAGCCAACTGGTATAATAAACCAAATGCAACTGACAGAAAATTTCACCCAACCACAAAAGAATATACCTTCTTCTTGGCTCCTCATGTAACTTTCTCCAAAACTGACCACATACTTGTAAACAAAGCAAGTCTGCACAAACAAAACAAAGTTGAAATAACACCCTCCTTCCTATCTGATCCCCAATGATTAAAGCTGGGTATCAAAAACAACAGAAAGAACAACAACAACATGTAGAAACTGAACAACTTACTACTAAGTTAAAAATGGGTCAAGACAGAACTTACAAAAGAAATTAAAGACTTTTCAGATTTAAATGAAGATGAATAAACAATATACACAAACTTCTGTGGCAAAATGAACATTTTTCTAAGAGGCAAGTTCATAGCATTAATTTCCTACATAGCAGATTGGAGGAATCTCATACTATTAACAACAAATATTTGAGCTCTTGACTAAAAAAATAAATCATACACAAAATAAAGGGGAAGAAATAATCAAACAATCCTGGAATCAATAAAATAGAAACAAACAAAAACAATTCAAAGAGTCAGTGAATGAAAGAGTGCTGTGGATATGTTCTGTATGCTGTGAATGTATTGCTCTGATTGGTTGATAAATAAAATGCTGATTGGCCAGTAGCCAGGCAGGAAGTATAAGCCGGACAAGCAGAAAAGAGAATTCTGGGAACAGGAAGGCTGAGTCAGGAGTTGCCAGCCAGACACAAAAGAAGCAAGATGTAAAGTACTGGTAAGCCACAAGCCACATGGCAACTTATAGACTAATAGAAATGGGTTAATTTAAGATATAAGAACTAGATAGCAAGAAGCCTGCCACAGTCATACAACTTATAAGTCTCTGTGTGTTTACTTCAGTCTGAGTGGCTGTGGGTCCAGGTGGGACTAGAGATAACTCCAGCTACCAAAGAGTCGGTTCCTAATTGATTAAAAGACAGAGAATATTCAAACTAGAAAAAATAGAAATGAAAGGGGGCAACACAATAGCAGACACTGAGGAAATCAAGAGAAACTTGACAGACTTTAAAAACCTGTCTTACAACTAATTATGTAATCTAAAAGAAATGGATAATTTTCTTGATACATACCACCTACCAAAGTTACACAAGTTTGGATAAACAATTTAAACAATCTACAACCACTAGTGAAATGGAAGTGCTGCAGGAATCCTAAATGGTCTTATAATAAAAACCCAGAGTCGGATATCCTGGTGAAAGCTGAAAGATCAGAGAAGCAGAGCAAGCTGCAGCTACCAACTCTTACCTCATCAACTCCTCAGCCTGAAAGAGCCAGAGTTCCTCTCTCTTCCTGCCTTATACTCCTTTCTCTGCCCAGACATATGACTTCCTGTTTCAGCCTTTCTAGTGCTGGAATTAAAGGTGTGTGATCCCAAGGGCTGAATTAAAGGTGTGTGCCACCACTGCCTGGCTCTATTTCTCTTTTAAACTGGATTAATCTCATGTATCCCAGTGTGGCTTTGAACACACAGAAATCCAGATGGATCTCTGCCTCTGCCTCCTGAGTGCTAGTGTTAAAGATGTGTGCCACCACTACCTGACCTCTATGTTTAATCTAGTGGCTTGCTCTGTTCTCTAATATTCAGGCAAATTTTACTTGTTCAAAATATCACCACATAGAAGAGTTGATTAAAAGTTTCCCAACCAAAAAGTTGTGGCCAGTTTGTTTTAGTACAAAATTCTACCAGAATTTCTAAGGAGAATTATTAACAGTTATGCTCAAATTATTCCACAAAAAAGAAACAGAAGGAATATTGTCCAATTTATTATATGAGGCCAGATTTTACCTTGATACCCAAACTATCTAAAGACCCATTAAAGGATTATACATCAATTTATATTGTGAACATAGATGCAAAAATACTCAATACCCATCACAAACTGAATCCAAGAACATATCAAAAATATCATCAAGCATGATCAAGTAGGCTTCACGGTAGAGATATGTAGCTTGTTCAACATACATAAATCTAAAATATAATCTACCAAAAAGAAAACTGAAAGAAAAAACACATAGTCATCTCATTAGATGCAGAATGGGTCTTTGACAAAATAAAAAACCCCCCTTGATAAAAATGCTGGAGGGATTAGAGACTCAATGGATACAATTCAACATAATGAAAAGAGTTTAAAACCAGAACATAACCAACATTAACTTCAATGGAGAAAAACTCTAATCAGGAACATGATGTGGTTGTCTGCTCTCATCTATTCAACATAGTACTTGAAATTTTAGCAAGAAAAATAAGACTATTAAAATCAAGGGGATACAAATTGTGAAGGAGGAAGTACAAGTATCTTTATCTGTAGATGATAGGGTAGTAACATAATTGATGCCAGTTTTCCACAGGGAAATTTCTACATCAAGTAAATACCTTCAGCAAAGCAGCTGGATACAAAATTAAGTCACAAAATCAATAGCTCTCTTATATACCAATAACAAGTTGACTAAGGCAAAAAAAAAGTCAGGGAATTGATACCCCTCACAATGGCCTCAAATAATATAAAATATATTGGGAAACTCTATCTAAGCAAGTTAAAGACCTGTATGATAAAAACTTTAAGACATTGAAGATAGGAATTGAAAAGGATGTCAGAATAAGAAAAGACCTTGTGGACTGTTAAGATTAGAAAAGCAAAATGGCCATACTACCAAAAGCAATCTACTGATTCAATGTGATATCCAACTAAATTCAACCAAAATTCTTCACAGATCTTGAAAGAACAATTATTAGCTTCCTATGGAAATGCATACACACACACACATACAGACTATCACCCCCTAAAAAATAAATAGGATAGTTAAAAAATCCTACTTAAATAATAAAAACTTTGGAAGGTATCAGTATTCTCAATTTCAAGTTGTACTACAGAGCTACAGTAATAAAAACATCATTACATTGGCACAAAAGCAGACATATCAATCAATGCAATCAAAATTAAGATCCAAACATAAATCCACACACCTCTACAAACCTGATATTTGGTAAAGACAGAAGAAATAAACACTGGAAAAAAAGACAGCATGTTCAACAAATTTTGCTGTTCAAACTGGATGGCTGCATGTTAAAAAATGTAAGTATTTCTTTTACAAATGCTGGTGTCCTGGTATTTGGGGCATCAGTTGAGTGTTCAGAATTGAGACTTCACCATGGTAGATTTTTCCTGTGATGAGTATGTAATTTCCTTCCTGATCTCTTTTGATTGATTTTAGTTTGAAGTCTGTTTTGTTAGATATTATGATAGCTATACCAGTTTGCCTCTTAAGCCCATTTAATTGAAAAGTCTTTTCCTAGCCTGTTACTCTGAGGCAGTGTCTGACTTTGAAGTTGAGATGTGTTTCTTGTATGCAGCATAAGGATGGATCCTGTTTTTGTATCCATTCTGTTGGCCTGTGTCTTTTTATAGGCAAACTGAGTCCATTGATATTAAGGGATATTAATGACCAGTGATTGTTAATTCCTGTTATCTTTTGGTGGTAATGCATGTGAATTTTCCTTCTTTGGGATTTGCTTATGTGGGGTTATCTATTGCCTGTGTTTTTGTGGGTTCAAATTTGTAAGAGAATGGATGGAACTAGGAAATATCATCCTGAGTGAGGTAACCCAGACACAGAAGAAGAAACGTGTTATGTAATCACTCATAAGTGGAAATATTATGTAAGGATAACAAGACTTCAACCCACAATCTAGAGAAGCTAACTAAGAAGAAGGAACCTAAGAGGGATGAATGGATCACCCTGGGAAGGGGAAATAGATGAGATCTTCATGAATAAACTGGGGATGGGGGTGCAATGGAGGGTAGAGGGTAGGGGATGAGAACTGAAGAGAATATGAATGGTAGAGCTGGAACAGGGACAGAGTGGGAGAACAATGAAAGAGATACCATGATAGAGGGAGAAATCATGGGGATAGGAAGAAACTGGGTGCTAAGGAAGTTCCCAGGAATCCACGTGTATGACCCTAACTCAGACTACTAGCAATAGTGGAGAGGGTGCCTGAATTTACTTACTCCAGTATTCAGATCAGTGAATACCCTAACTGTCATCATAGAGCTTTTCTCCAGTAAGTGATAGATGGAGATGCAGAGATCCACAGCCAGGCACCAGGCCGAGCTCTGAGAATCCATTCAAAGAGAGGGAAGAGGGATTCTATGAGCAAGGGGCATCAAGATCATGATGGGGAAACCTACAGAGACAACAAAACCAAACTACTGGGAACTCATGAACTTTGGACCTACAGCTGTGGAGCTCTATGGGGCTGGACTAGGTCCTCTGCATAAGCGAGACAGTTGTGTAGCTTGATCTAATTGAAGGCCCCCCTGGCAGTGAGTTTGGGATCCATCCCTAATACATAAGCTAGCTTTTTGGAGCCCACTACTTATCGTGGGACACTTTGTACAGCCTTGATGTAGGAGGAGGGGCGTGGACCTGCTTCTACTGAATGGACCAGGCTCTGCTGACTCCCAATGGGAGGACTTACCTTGTTAGAGGAGGGAATAGGGGGTGGGTTGGTAGGGGGAAGGCTGGAGGGGAGGAAGGACAGAAGAGAAGAGGATCTGCGGTTGGTATCTAAAATGAATTTTTAAAAAATCCTTAATAAAGAAAAGAATGCAAATAGATTCATACTTATACTCCATAAAGCTCAAATCCAAATGGATCAAAGACCAGCATAAAACCAGATATAATGAACATCATTGAAAAGAAGGTGAGAATAGCTTTGAGCTCACTGGCACAGGAGAAGGCTATTCTTTTTTTTTTTTTTTTTTTTTTTTTTTTTTGGTTTTTCGAGACAGGGTTTCTCTGTGTAGCTTTGCGCCTTTCCTGGAACTCACTTGGTAGACCAGGCTGGCCTCGAACTCACAGAGATTCGCCTGTCTCTGCCTCCCGAGTGCTGGGATTAAAGGCGTGCGCCACCACCGCCCGGCTTGAGAAGGCTATTCTTAACAGATTTCTGTTAGCACAGGCACAAAGATCAACAACTAATAAAAGGGACTTCATGAAACTGAAAGGCTCCTGCATGGTAAAGGACACTGTCATTCAGACAAAACAACAGCTTCTAGAATGGGGAAAGATTTTTTTTAACCAACTACACACTTAATATAAGGCTAATATCCAAAATATATGAAGATCTCAAAAAACGAAATAGCAAGTAATGGATAACCCAAGTCTAAAACAATAATTCTCTAAAGAGGAAACTCAAATGGCTTTGAAACATTTATAGGTATGTTCAACATTCTTAATCATCATGGAAATGCGAATCAAATTACTTTGGCATTTTATCTTACACCAGTCAGAATAGCTAGGACGAGTAAAGCAAGTAACAGCTTATGCTGGCAACAATGCAGGGTAAGATGAACACTCGTACATTACTAGTGGGAGTACAAGCTTGTATAGCCATTAAGGAAATCAGTGTAGCTGTTCCTCAGCAAGATTGGAACCAATCTGGCTAAAGATTCAGCTATAGAACTCTTGGGCATATACTCAATGGAAGCTGCATCCTACCACAGAGACACTCGTTCATCCGTGTTCATAGATGCACTATTCATTATAGCCAGAAATTAGAAACAATCTCGATGTCCCTCAACAGAAGAGTCAATAAAAAAATGATTATTCAGCCATTAAGATAATTTAATGATGAAATTCACAAGTAACAGCCTAAGACAGTCTCAGAAACACAAACACAGAAGGGTAACCAGGCTGCAATCCATAACCCCAGAGAAGCTACATAAAGAAGAGGACCCTAAGAGGGACATGCAGGATCACCCCAGGAAGGAGAAAGGGTTAAGATCTCTTGGATAAACTGGGGGCAGGAAGTAGAGAGGAGGAGATAAAGGGTAGGAACATGAGGAATCAAGATGGCTGAGTTTGGGGAGGGACAGAGAGTGAGAGCAATGAAAGAGATATTTTGACAGAGTGAGCCTGTATGGGGTTAGGGAGAAACCTGGTGCTAGGGAAGTCCTCAGGAACTCACAAGGATGTCCCATATAAGACTGCTAGCAATGGTAGAGAAGGTACCTGAACTAGACTTCCCCTGTGATCAGGTTGGTGACTACCCTAATAGTCATCACAGAACCTCTGTCCACTGACTGATGGAAGCAGATGTAGAGACCCACAGCCAAGCACTTGGCTAAACTCCTAGAGTTCAATTGAAGAAAGGGAGAAGGTAGTATAGGAATAAGGGGTGTCGAGATCATGATGGGAAAAACCACGAGGCAGCTGACTCAAGCTAGTGTGGGATCATGGACTCGAGCTAGTGTGGGCTCAAAGCCTCCATGGGACCAAACCCAGGTCCTTTGAATATGGGTAACAGTTGTGTGGCTTGATTTGTTTTTGGTGCCCCTGGCAGTGAGGCCAGGACTTAGCCCAGGTACATGAACTGACTTTTTGGAGTTCATTCCCTATGGTGGGATACCTGGTTCAGCCTTGATGCAGAGGGGAGGGGTTAGGTCCTGCCTCAATTTAGTATGCCAGACTTTGTTGACTACCCAGAGGAGGTCTTACCTCTTCTGGGGAGTGGATGGGGGGTGGGAAGAGGAAAGGTGGGGGGTGGGAGGAGGGGAGAGGTGAACTGATGTTGGTATGTAAAAATGAAAAAAAAAGAAGCAAAACAAAACAAAACGAAAAAAACGAAACCAAACAAAAAGAAACATGAATGCAGTATGTATCTATGTATTTTAGATGTTAAGTAAATGATAACCAATCTCCAATCCTTTGAACCACAGAGATTAAATAGAGTTTGGGCCTGCCTGGGAGACAGATAGATCTCTTTAGGAAAGGGAAATAGGATAGATAGTTATGGATTTGATGAAACAAAAGGATAAAGTGGTGTGAAAGAGGGTAGAGGGAACTAGAGAGGGAATATGGAGAGACAGCTCACATTCATGGCCATTTGAGGTATTTAGTATGGAAACCTAATAGAGTGGAAGCTCCCTAAGATTTATGCAGGTATGAAAGCTATCTAAATAAAATTGTCAAATAATGGGGGACACAAAGCTCCAACTAGTCATCAGCCTTCACCAAATGAAACTTCCAGTCCAGAGATTAGGTTACATCCAAATGAGTTATTTGCCAAAAGTGAATCCTCAAACAACCCAGCCTATTGCCAAGACTGTGGGTTGCTCTTCATACACCGATGTTTTCATTGTTGAAAACAACACCCTAACAACTAATAATAAATACATGGAGAAGTTGATCTAGTGCCTACATAGAGCCTTCATCCTTATGTTCTGGCATTTTTGGTACTGAAGGTACTCAGCAAGATATCAAAAGAGAAATGAAAACCACACCACAGCTACAAGCCCTTTGATATATAATGGTGTCCTGCTTTCAGGATTTGCTATGTCAATGGTGTCACAAATACTGTGGGAGTAAGCAACCAATATCCCATTTGACTTAAGACCTACTTTACAAGAAGAAACTTATACCTGACACTGCTTGTGTTACCAAAATCCTGAGACATCTATTATAGCCCAGGCATCTATTGTAAAACCAAATAATACTGGTCTAAATAATAGATAAAAGAAAGCAGCAATAAAATGACTTTTAGTGACATTCTGCTATACTCTTACCCAGAAATCTTCAGAGCGGTTCCATATGCAGAAGATGAGAACAAGGCAGAGTCCCACGATCAGACATAATGCAGAGAATGATAGACCTTGAAATGTTCTGCACTAAATGAACTCTGATGAAGAGGCAGTAGACAGAGTGTAAGAGCCAGAGCGGGTGGAGGACATCCTGATCACCATGATCATAGGAGCTGACAGAGACTGAAGCAGCAGGCATAGGGTCTGCAGGCATCTGCACAAGGTCCTTTGTGTATATGATCTGCGTCCAGGTTTGGTGTTTTTTATAGGATACCTGAGCATTCAAGTAGGGGGGTCTCTGATTCTTTTGCTTTTCTTGGGTTCTCTTCTTTGTATTTGTTTGCTCTGTCCCATTCTGATAAATAAGATTTGTTTTATCTTATTGTACTTTATTTTATTAGTATCCCTTGGGAAGCCTGTATTTTTCTAATGAGAGACAGAAAGGGAGTAGATCTGGATGGTAGAGGAGTTAGGGAGTAACTGGGAATAAAAGGAAGGGAAACTGTAAAAAGGATATATTGTATGAGAAAAAAATGTATTTTCAATAAAATAAAAAAGCATTCGCAAGTGGAGTTGTATCAAAGTTTAATTATCTGTACAATGAAGATGATACAACAGCATTGTGCTTTTTCCTCATGTTGCAACTCTATCTTTCCATAAATCTTGAGCCAAAGTTTTTCCTTCCTGTCATTCTTCTCCAAAGGCTTTCATAAAATTTTATAGTCTTATATACAAACGTTGTTCATCATTGAAGCCATATGGACAGGAGTAAGTCAAGGTACCCTTAACTGAGGATGATATAATCTATGAACAAAAGACCCTAGAGACTCCACCAGATGAATCTTCAATCACACTTGCTCTGTCCTTGTTGACATTGCTTACAGTTTTGACAACCTTTCCTGATCCCTCTTGTCTTCTTTTCATACTCGTTTATTCACACTAATGGCATAGTTAAAACTAAAAAGTTAGAATTATCAACAGTTCTATAAAGTGAACTCCAGATTTAAATTTAACACCAGGTAGTTCATTTACTTTTCTATAACTATGAAGAAAATTTAAAATTAAAGTTACTCTTTTACTGAATATAGAAATATTATGTGCTGTATTATTTAAATTTTAAGGGCCTTTTATTTGAGAAGGAATAAACTGCATCTTCCTCAGGCCATCCATGGTAGTTTGAATATAATTGGTCCCCATAATCTCATAATGGCATAATTTCATAGAGAATGGTGCTATTAGAAGTTGTAGCTTTGCTGGTGTCAGTATGGCCTTGTTGGAGGACCTGTGTCACTGTCGGGGCAGGATTTGGAGTTTAATATACTCAGGATATTGTCCAGTGAGTCAGCTGATTTTCTATTTCCTACAAGATGTAGGACATTCGGCTATTTTTCCAGCACCATACCTGCATGTATGCTCCCATGCTCCCTGCCATGATGGACTAATTATCTGAAGTATAAGTGAGCCACCACAATTCAATATTTCCTTTATAACAGTTGCCATGGTCATGGTGTCCCTTCACAACAATAGTAAAGCCTAACTAAGAAAAAAGTTAAACCCTAACCAAGACAGCATCCTTGATTTTCAATATAATAATTCCAAAATTATTTATGGAAAAACAATAGCAGTGGTTAAAGTTTACAGTGATTTAAACTTATTAAATACAGAAAATTATGGGCAGAATAGACAAATAATAAGGTTTATGTTAATGACCCTACATTTCAAACATTTTCCTGTTGAATATTCGGTAATAGGATATTAATTTCAATCATTTTCTACATTTTATGATTAACTTTTGATGCTTGTAACCAAAGACCTCTTATATAAAATCATACTGAATTTAAGCATACCAATGGATTCTCTGAAGGTAAAGAAATATTACCAAATGCCTTTTTAGTATTCCTTTGAGTTTGCTGTGCTATGATGCTACTTATATTTTTATACCTAAAATCCATCTGTATCACTCAGAAATAAGAATTATGATTGCAGCTTTGAATAACCTTGTTCAGGATCCTACACAGTTTGTCCCTTGCATGAAAATGTCTATAAAAGAAAATCTATTGAAAAGAAGATTAAAAGAAATCTTCATGGGTATGCAATGAGGAGAGAGGTTAAATACTTCCTTTGGTTTTCAAAAGGTCATTAACACAGTAGGTAAACAGTGAAAGTTAAAATAATTGGTTATTACTCACACAAAAATGTTAAAGTTCAGTGGAGAAGGACAGATTTTTTTGTATGGAAAAACACTGCAGTAGTTTAAGGGCTGCTTAGAAGGTTTACTAAAAGCTACTCAGTTTTCTTTGATAAATTTGGCCCACATTCAAGTATCCATCTATCTATATAGATATCTGAACTTGGGTATATATACATACATATATATATATATATATATATATATATGTGTGTGTGTGTGTGTGTGTGTGTGTGTGTGTGTGTGTTCAGATATGCAGATAGATGATATCACCTATAAGCCATTATAAGATTATTGTCATAAGCTAACATATGTGGGTTTTATATATGCAAATATATATTCATATATATGCAAAAAACAAATATTTGGATGGATTATGAAAAATTCTCAATGTATTTCACTAATAATAATTTTTAATTATTTTTCACCTTAGCCTTAAAATTCACAAGGACAAGAATATAATACTTATATAGAAGAGATGTAATTGTTCACTTTTTCCATCCACTGTTCCACTGTCGTCTTTCAGATACTTGATATTCCTCAGCTTATACAGTTCACCAATATCCAAATACTTTATGCTTAGCCTACACACTCATGAGAGGTTATTTTCTCATGTTTGATCACGTTAATTAGTACAAGAAAAAGATGACTTTTGTTCTGAAGTGTAGACATGGTTATTACCAATAACCTAGAGATTTATAATGACTATATAACCACTGTAAGTGTAGACAGAGGCACTAGACCAATTTCTAGTTAATGAGACATAATAAGAAAGCCACTTCTTGTACTTCTGAAAATGATTTGTTAATTTTGAAAGATAATTGAAATAAAAAATCAAGAGTTCTTTTGATTTTATCGTAAATAGAAGAACAATATTGATATCAGGAAGTGAGCAACTGTAAGAGTAATCATCAAAAGGTAAAATATGCCAAATAGATGAATGGAAAATGTTTGTTTTCTTGAAGCATTAATATAACATGGAATTAAAACCTCCAGAAGTACCATATGCTTAAGCTACTTGAATTGTCTTTTAACTGTTTATGTTTTCACTTTAACTATTGTTTTACTGTAACACACTTGTTCCTGAACTGTGTATTAAAGTCTTATCTTTAAAGAATTATAAAGTTATCAGTAAATAAGAATTGAGCTCTTGCTATATGTCAAAATTATTCATTATACTTAACTCAGCAGTAGCATTGGAGATAGGACATGAGTATGGAAGAGTAAAGATGATTCTCTTTATGAGGAGAATGAAATCATATAGGATTCAATGTACCAAATGAGACACTAGCATTTACTTTATGTGAGTCAGCAAGTTAGTAGAAATAAATTTCTGCAAAATTTTAGGGATCCACTAATTTTTTTAAAAAAAAGTAGAATCACTATAGATGAAAAATTAGGGAGGAGACTAGGAGTGGGAAAGTAATCCAGTGACTTAAGAATTATTAGAACAGAAATTTCTTGTTGAATTCATAGAAATAAGATTTAATCAGGGCAGCAGAGGTGTACACCTTAAGTCCCAGAACTCCGGAGGCAGAGGCATTCTAGTCTCTGAGTTCAAGGCCAGCCTGTTCTATATATAGAGAGAGTGAGATCCAAGGCAGCTAGAACTACACAGAGAAAGACTGTCTCGAAAAATCAAAAGGAAAAGAAAAAAATAAGATTTGAAAGATGTAATCTTACAGTGTAACCGACAAATGTTATTTCCTTAAACTATGTCATATTTTAAAATTACGCACCTCTGTGATGGGACACCTCACACAACTTTAGGTCAGAGGGAGGGCCTATGGGCCTGCCTCTACTAAATGTACCTCTCCATGGGAGGCCTTACCTTCTTGTAGAAGGGAATGGAGGGTGGGTTGGGAGGGGGAGGTCTGGGGGTCTGGAGGAGGAAAAAGGGGTCTCTTTGGTATGTAAAATGAATAAATTTTTTTCTTAGTAAAAAAAAAAAAACACACACCTCCTAGCTAGAATCACAATTTATGACTACCAAATTTCTGTGTTTTACCTAAATACTATTTTATTCTAAATTATAGATCTAGTAAGATTTCACAGAGAGGTGTGGTACTACCCAAAGTTTCTCTGCCTCTACGAACATGATCATTATTATAAGAAAAAAAGGAGAGGGCTACCCACTACTAAATGCTTTCTTAGTAGCATCTAACTATAGGGTTGCAATTCTTTGGCAAGAACTACATATTCTTTCTTTCTTCAACAAAAGTTTTTCTATTCGCAATGACCCAGGTCCTTGTGCAAGTTAGGCAAGTTACCACCAAGCTGTTACCTCATTCATTGTCTTCTCGTCCTGTTTTCCCCACCCCTTCCTCCTCTCAAAATCCATTACATACTAAAAAACACAATCACATAGACAAAATGTTTGCCCTAGTCTTTCAGCTTAAGAAACCCTTGTAACTTTGTATTTAAAGATCATAGTAAGATACCAGTCACATTATCTAAATGATTTGAAAATTCATATTCATATATGTACTTGAGTAGTCCATAAAAACTTTATTGAAAATCATTTAAAAAGAATTGCATAGATTGAAGAATACATTATGTTCATGAATAAAGTTACTGTGTTTTATATGGAAAATTCATATATACATATATATATTAGCATTCATTGTTTTTCTTTTTTTCATTTACTGATAAGATCTTAATATGGATTCCATATTATCTTCTAACTCATTATGTAGCCATGTTGGCCTTGAAAGCGTGAATATCTACCTTTCTTAACCTTCAGTGTGTACACTAAGAAATCCAGCTCTGGTTTTTAGTATTAGTTTGGAAAGAAAATCTCATTCATTTTATGAAAATGTAATACTCTACCAAGACAATAAATATTTTTAGCATTTTTATTTTATTGTAATTTAATATTTTTCAGTCATAAAAATGTATGGACTGAAATAGCTATGCTATAAATTATTAATATGACAAAGAATAATTTAATCAATCTAATTTATATATCCATTCCATAAATATTTATCCTTTTGTATTGTGAAAATTTGAAGTTGCTATCTTTTTTTTTTTTTTTTTTTTTTTTGGTTTTTCGAGACAGGGTTTCTCTGTGTAGCTTTGCGCCTTTCCTGGAACTCACTTGGTAGACCAGGCTGGCCTCGAACTCACAGAGATCCGCCTGGCTCTGCCTCCCGAGTGCTGGGATTAAAGGCGTGCGCCACCACCGCCCGGCATGAAGTTGCTATCTTTATAACTTTGAACTGCACCATATGTTGCTATTAATTGTATTTACCTAGTTACCAAATGAATCTATAAATAACATAGCTTCTGACAAATGTTCTATCCATGAACCTATCAGTTTCATTTTCCTTTTAATAACCACCACTGTGTTGATGCTTCTGGGAGTTCTAATGTTTTAGAACCCTTATATGTAGACATACACATAAAAAAGACACAAAAAATATTTACATGATAACCTGCCTGGATTACGTCTATAGCAATGTTACAAAGCTTTCCCTTTCCCCCATAAAATAAATTAATCTTGAATTATATATGAATATTTTAAGGGCAAAAGCTGCCATAATAAAATATGAGATCATCTAAAATACAAATTCTCCAGACACTCAAAAATCAGAGTCTAAACAGCATCAGTATGAAAACATGATTGTATATAGTACTTACACAGCAATCAAATATTCATTAAAGTGAAGGTATTTTGCCCCGATACTTCATGTTTGGTTAGTTGCTCACTATATCCTCAAAGGAAATATGAAACTTGGAATGCTTAGGTCATAATATTCACATTTCTTTGAACTCTGCTTTGCGATTTAGATTGTGTATAAATTGTTTACAACACCTAAAGGAAATGTGTAAGAATTTGTCTACAATTAAAAATTAAATTAAATTAAATTAGCCGGGCGGTGGTGGCGCACGCCTTTAATCCCAGCACTTGGGAGGCAGAGCCAGGCGGATCTCTGTGAGTTCGAGGCCAGCCTGGGCTACCAAGTGAGCTCCAGGAAAGGCACAAAGCTACGCAGAGAAACCCTGTCTCGAAAAACCAAAAAAAAAAAAAAAAAAAAAAAAAATTAAATTAAATTAAAATACAAATGAAAATGAGAACTATATGAGACTCTGGAGTTTATTATTAGCAACTGTGAAGAATCATGATTTTTGGTATTCCTGTAGATACTAGAAACATATGCATCTACATTTGTATTATCTGAAAGGATCTCCAATAGAGAAGGCTGTCATGTTTCAATAACAGCATTTAGGGAATGATCTTACTGTGCTGACATGAGTTGGAAAGGATCACTAATGTGTCAACACGTTCTTTGACAGGAAGTAAGGAAGCATTAGATATCTGAAGGCTTTTTCGACAATCCATAAATGTATCATTAATCAACTTGTCACTAATTAACACTAGAGTGATTTATTTATTCAATAACAATTTGATTATGTAATTTAATTTATATTAGATTTCACTTTAAAATAGATGATAAATAAATAATATGCTGCCATATTGGACTTAAGATATATCCAGTATTTTACCTTAGTATTTTAGAAGCAATGGCCCATAATTAAAATTGGGCATGTGATTTTTATAGTAAGATTTATTAGCTCAAGCTATGCTCATTCACTTACTATCATCTATGCTCTGTTGGTACAGTGGCTGACTTTGGTGCAACAAAGATTTTCTGTACCAGAAACATTATAGTTACATATAGGCCTTTATAGAAGACTTCAGTCTCATTTGTTTGATTAGGAACAGAATGTTTAGTGCCAGATATCTTGATCACTATGTAATCATATAAGGTATGAGGGAGGAAAATTAAAAAAAAAAAATGACCTCTTCTCTTTGACCTTTCTATTTCCCTTTCTTAATTATGAAACTGCTGTGGGATGGTCTGTATGTCAAATTGCTCTGATTGGTCAATAAATAAAACACTGATTGGCCAGTGGCCAGCCAGGAAGTAGGTGGGACAAGGAGAGAGGAGAATTCTGGGAAGCAGAAGGCTGAGGCAGGGAGACACTGCAGCCACCGCCAGGACAAGGAGCATGTAAAGACGCTGGTAAGCCACCAGTCATGTGACAAGGTATAGATTTATAAAAATGGGTTAATTTAAGATATAAGAACAGTTAGCAAGAAGCCTGCCACAGGAGTGTTGGGGGCAGGACTGAGGGGGAGAATAAAGAAAGAATCATTTTGAAGGGTGGGCATTTTGGGGTTAGAAAGAACCCTGGTGTCAGGGAAACTCCCAGGAACCCACAGGGGTGACCCCAGCTAAAACACCTAGCTGTAGCTGAAAGTTTTCTTGTGTTCCACCTGGCCTGCAGTCAGGACACATCTCTCTTATCCCCTGGTCCCACAGTTGCTCAGACACAAATAAACACACACAGGCCATTATTATTTTTAAACTATGATCATGGCAGGCTTCTTGTTATCCATTTCTTAAATCTTAAATTAACCCATTTCTATAAATCAATACTTTGCCACGTGGCTTGTGCCTTACCAGTACTTTTACATCTTGCTTCTCATGTTGGTGGCTGCCAACATCTCCTCTCCTCTGTTTTTTCTCCTTCCTATCTGTATGGATTTTCCTCCTGCCTCCAAGCTGCCTTACCACAGGCCAAATGGCTTTATTTACCAACCAATCAGAGCAACATATTATCACAGCAAATGAAAGATGTTGCCACATCACCTAGCAATAATGGAGAGGGTGCCTGAGAAAAACACTATATTCTTATGTCATCAATAATAGAAAAAACAAGCTAGTGCCTAACCATAAGCTTCACAAGTACTGACTAGTATTCATAGTGCTGGAGGAGTAAAACAATTTTCAATCTTACCAACAATGAGCCATGAGAGCTACAATACAATAGCAAATTGTCTGCAAATTATACCCAGTGGTATAATAGTGGCATGAATATCATGAGAATAACCAACTTATTTTAATTTTGCTTTAAGGATTGCTCTACAAGAAAAAAAAACAAGGCCCAAAACATAAGACTAGATTGATCACTGAACTAAGGGGAAAACCTACCACAGTTAATCTGCTAAATGAACAGAGCAATAAAAGGACTCCTAATGACACATTACTATACTTGTAGGTAAGTATATAACTCAACTCTTATCAGAGAAGCTTGTGCTATAAGCTTAGACTTAAGAGATTCAGAAGCAACTGCATGAGGAGTCTGAGAAGCTAACATTTGAAGAGGTCTTGAGAAAGTGAACAAATAGACAACATATAGAAAGTGAAAGAATGTTGAGTACTCATTCCTAAAAGAGATGTTTCTACCACACCTGTCCCCTCAAGTCTCGGGGCTCTATATAAGTGGAAAGAAGAAAGATTACAAGAGAAGTGGTGGATAACACCAAGGAAACAGCCTTCAGACACAAGAAGGCTGGTGCACATATGAACTCACTGAGACTACGACAGCATAAGACCCGCGTACAATATCATAGCATTGATAAAGAGAACTGGGCACATATTTCTACTCCTAAACAAGAAGCTTTGTTTGAGTTATACTTCTAGGAGAAAGAAAATCATTTTACTTTAATAGAGTGCAATGGCTGTATCAGTCATATTCCATAGCAAGTCTTTTGATCAGGAGTAGCTGGTCAAAACACAATGGACTCCATTGTTTACTGTTGTTGGTTTTTGTGTTTTCTTTTTTTTAAATTTTTATTTGTGTGTTTACTTTAAGAGAGAGAAACATTGTGAAGTTGAGAGGGTTTGCAGCTGCCTGGGTCCAGGAGAAAATGAGTAGGGGAATGGGTATGATCAACATATATGGTATGAAGAACTTTTAAGCTTTCTATTTAGTTATCAGAAACTAAATCACTTTTAAAACATCATCACATTTATGCTATTTCATATTTTATCATTAAACTTGTGTATCCCTCTATCCAGATACATCCAGATATATTCTTGATTAAAATGAGATCTATTGCTTTTTCAGAGAAATGCTTTTTGATACTTAGAGACACTTGCCATAAGGTATTATTGCAGATGGCACAGTCCTCAGCTCCTGGTAAACTTTCTAATACAATTGCAAATGTAAAAACAAAGAACCTATTCAAATCATCTTTTCAAGGGGTTTATCATACAGGAACCAAAGTTGTAAAAAATGGCAGCAGCTGAGAGGAATAATAAAATAAGGACTGAGGCACCAATATGTGAAAAGATCAATATTAATTTTAAAAATATCTCAAAATTGGCTACCTTGATTGGAACTAGAGTCTCTCTCTCTCTCTCTCTCTCTCTCTCTCTCTCTCTCTCTCTCTCTCTCTCTCTCTCTCGTGTTTCCATGTGCTGGTGCTTACATTTTAATGTGTACCAAGAGGTCAGAGGCTGATATCAGGAGTCTTCTTCAAATTCCCCACTTTTTTTTTCTTTTTTTTTTTTGATACAAGGTATCTCACTGAATAACATTTGACCTAACAGAAAAAAACGAGCTGACTCTCCCAGGACTTCTGATCTGTAGGTACCTTCAAATGCCATTTCTAATACACATGGCTAAAAAGTTATCATTTTTATCAGATTTCTAAAATTACATTTTATTTATTTCACTTTAGGGATCAGGGATTGCATCCATGACACATTTTGTGCAGAGGCCAGAGATTAATTTGTGTGGCCAGTCCTCTTCTGAAATTTGGGCCCAAAGGATCAGTTTCAGCTTGTCAGGCTTGGCAGCAAGTGCCTGCACCTAGTGTTCTCAGATCTGATTTTTCTTTTTCCTTTCATTAAAAATACATTTTTCCCTCACATAATATATCCTGATTATGGTTTCCCCTAGACCTATACTCCCCCCAGTCTTTTAATCATAAAATCATAGAATGTGTAATTTTGCCTGACACATAATAAATGATAGTGTTATAAAAATTATATTTTGATGTCCAATTTGTAGATATTTAATACACAGTTATTGTAGCAAATATAATAGTAAGATTATTTCATGTAATCTGTGGACAAGCAATTTTTAAAGTATGTAAATATTTTATTGAAATTGCTAGAGTATTTAACTAGCAATAATTGCTTTAAAAATTTGAACATTAAAATATTCATTTTGTTGTTTTGTTATTGTAATATAAGGCAAGTATATAGGAAAAAGACTATTAGAAGTATTTTACCTTTGATGTGTCTATTTTAGAGTATTTCTCTCCTTCCTCTACAGCAAATTAGGATAATCCTGGAAAATTCATTATGAATAGATGCTGCTCTTCATAGGTTACACAGAAGATCACAATTGCCTTCCTGTGACTTTAGCTGAAAGTAGCCTATCCTTATCACTAATATTAACAATTAAAGTCATGATCTTCTGTAGCTAGAGTTTTCCTGCTTTGCCCACAGTCAGGACAAATCTTTGTCACCCGCCAGTCCCACAGCCGCTCAGACCCAACCAAGTAAACACAGAGACTTATATTGCTTACAAACTGTATGGCTGTGGCAGGCTTCTTGCTAACTGTTCTTTTATCTTAAATTAACCATTTCCATAAATCTATACCTTGCCACGTGGCTGGTGGCTTACCGGCATCTTCACATGCTGCTTGTCATGGCGGCGGCTGCAGTGTCTCTCCGCCTCAGCCTTCTGTTTCCCACAATTCTCCTCTCTCCTTGTCCCACCTACTTCCTGCCTGGCCACTGGCCAATCAGTGCTTTATTTATTGACCAATCAGAGCAATTTGACATACAGACCGTCCCACAGCAATCTTCTTTTATATTTTTACCTGAAAGTTTTATCTGCTGTTCAAATATTTTAGTTGCTTGTTCTGAGGTTTGATCTCAAATTAAAACCCAAGTATGGATGAGAGAGCAAGATGGAACTATTTCAAAGTCCATGTGTTTCTAAAGCCTAAATACAGATTATTGGATAAATGTGATTTTTTCCTTTTATTAAAAATATTTGTTATTCCTACATAATATATCTTAATTATTGTTTTGCCTCACTTGACTTCTCCCAGATCTGCCCCATACTTCCCCTCACTGGGATCCATTCCCTTTATGTCTCTCATTAGAAAACAAACATGATTCTCAGGGATAAGAATGTAACAAATATAATAATGTGATATTATATAATAGACGAAACAAAAGCTAACACACTGGCGGCAAGCAAGACAAACAAACAGAAAAAAAATATCCCAAGAGAAGAACAAACTTCAGCAACCCAATCATTTGCACACACATGAATCCCAAAAAACACTCAGCTGGAAGCCATTTTACACACACACACACACACACACACACACACACACACACACACACACACACACACACACTGAAGGCCCCATGCTTGCTGCTTCAGGGTGTGTATACACTTCGATCATGTTCATTGAATAAGGACTTGTTTTCTTAGTGTGTTCCATCCGCACTGGGCTCTTACACCCTGTCGGCCTCCTCTGAAGGGAGCGATTTGATGGAGCTACCTAATTTAGGGATGACTGTTGCAAGATATCTCACTATCTGCACAATGTCTGGCTGTGGATCTCAGTAATTTTTCTCATCTGCTGCAAAGGGAAGTTTCTCTACTAATGGCTAAGTCACTCATCTATGAGTACAACAGAATATCATCAAGAGCCATTTTATTGCTACAGTTTTTATTTAGAATAGCAATGTTTGGTTTAGCACTATGTCTCTTGCTATTTAGTCTCAGATTCGTGGTAACCCAAGCAGTGTCAGCTATAGATTCCATCATATGGTGTATTTTGCTTTTGTTTATTTATTTATTTATTTAATGTTTGTTTCTCTTTCTTTGTTTACATCTGGACTTGAACCCAAAGCCTTAATGTTTTTCACAAATGAATTTGTAATGCTTATAAATAACTAATGCACAATGATCTTTTTCAAAGTCATTATTTACCTTTATTTAAAATACTAATTAGTACCAGAAGTTTTTTTTATTCCAAAGGACTTCTGGTTATTTTATGAGTAACTATAATTTGAATATAGATGTCCTCACATTTACACACAACTGATGTCATTGTGATATTCATTCTCTTTTTCTCTGCTTGGTTCACAATACCCATTTCTCGATACCCTGTATCTGCATAATCCTTTGCAAAAATACATATCTTAATGAAGAAGTCTGGATGGAGTTAAGGAAGATTGCAGAAGCAATTATGGAACTAATGACTATTATGAAAAATCTATTTGAAAAGGCGGAAGGAGAGAGCTGAAGGAATAAAGAGAGTGTGTTCTCAAGGAAGAGAGGGAAGGGAAGTCTATGGAACTAAAGGATTTTCTGCACAAGATGCTCAGTTTTCCATTTCCTGCTGATGCTTGCAGAGCATCTACCCTTGAAAGGAGAAGAAGCCCTTGATGGATGAAGTTGACAGCAATGAGCACACAAGTGGATTTTTAACCTACAGTGAGTGTTCAAATAAAAACAGATGGCAACTTCTTAGACACTAAGTACATTCCTCAGGAGATAAAGTGGAGTATTAAAACATTTCAGAATTGCACTGGAGCAGATAATTAGGGTAATTATAACTCTTCAAAGATACAAGAAATAGGATCTAAACCAATATCTTTCACTTCAAAATGTAAAGATTAGGAAATTCTAAGGCAGCTAGGGTAAAGTCATCACTTTATAAAAACAGACCTGTACTTAAAATGATGGCATGTAAGACTCACTAGAATGTGCTTCTAAGTTATATTCAAGTCTAAAGTATATAGTTCAGAAAATAAAATCACTTGTGTCAACTTATATGGGAAATGACAAAGTACAGAAAAGAAAAATTATCCAGCTAGTGTCGGCACAGAAAATCAAATTATAAACACACAGTAAACAAGGCATGTGTGATCGGTGATTTATACATATATCAAGCAATAGGAAATGGCAAGGGGTATAATATGAATGAATTTTGAAATGTTTACCGTTGTGACAGTGTATTGGCTAAACAGTCTCATTGGTATCTTCCTTTCCTGTGAGTAAAATTACCTTTCTTGTAGCCACATATAGATGTTTGTTGGTGTGCTAATAATAGTAAAATAGTAACAAGAAAATTATGATTTGCATACAATGTTTACAAATGTTTTTCTATTGGGAATTTTATTTTATTGAAACTAGATTTTTTTTCATATGATATATTCTGATTGCAGTTTCCTTCATTCTACTCCTCCAAATTTCTTTTTTCTTACCTCCCATCTAGATCCACACCTCTTCTGTCTCTCATTAGGAGACAAACATACATCTAAGGAGTAATAGTGAGATAAAATACAATAAGAAAAATAAAAAAACAAATAAAGTGTAATATTACAAAATGAGCAAACAAGAAAAAAAAACAAAAGGAAAAGCACAAGAAAATGAAGATGTTTGAAATATGGTAAAGACACACACACTTATACACACATACAAGCATCATACTCACTTTTACACACACCTACAAGCATACACACACACAGAGTCACAGATGCACACACACAGAATTGCACATATGTACACACTCACACAAAGCACACATACACATACACTCACTCAGAATCACACATATGAATACACTCACTAAAGCACACATTCACACACTAGCCAGACAGTAAATAATGGTATTTAAAAAAAAATGGTTATCGTCTGTAACAGTGGTCCCAGAAGACTATTGTGAACTAAATCTTTCTGTTCCTGCCACAATGTAGAAATTTGAACACTACAGTACAATGCATTTCTCAGGTATTTGTTATGATGTTTACATATAAAAACCTATTTTGCTACAAGTTCTATAAAAGCTTAACACATACAGTTGTTAATTACCATATGATGATGATAAATGACTATTATTTGTATGTGTATTTAGTAAGATATACCTTTATTATCCTTCCAGAACAGCTTCCTTGCATTTATTTAAAATTAATTTCTTGTTAATCATATTTCAGTTAATCAAAAAGTCTAACAATATATTGTTTTACATTGTCTGTTGATTGCATCATTTTCTTTCAATTGGTGAAACATTATTGTTTTTCCAATAAAAAGCTGCATTAAGTTACTTAAGTAGAGACAATTAGTAATCATTAAGAATAGTAAAGATGAAAAAATAGTGATGGTAACCTCTCATAAACTGGCTTGTCCATTCCACCCTAGTGATAATCACAAATAATGAGAATCAACTGATGGGAAATATTAAACATTTTTTGCTTTATTAAAACAATACAGGGAATAAAAGTTTGAGAAGGATTGATACAAATATGGAGAAACTTCTAATGAAAAGAATTGAATAAGCATTTCTCTTTCCACATCATCATAATAATGAACAAACAAAAAAGTAATTTGTGATTGAAATGGCATGGGTGTGCTCCCCAACCTACATACCCAACAGTTCATTTGTTAGAGGACTGGTCCTTTCTCCATGGAGGTGGCTTTACAGAGGGATGTCCTAACCTACTAGCCTTAGTTCCATTCTGATATTACATCAGAAGGAACTGTTGGGACTCTGGTTTCTCTGTCTTCCTGATTTGGATTATTATCTCTTCCTATGCATGCTACTGCATTGTGATGGCACTCATCGGGAAGTCCTTATCAGAGTGAAGGCAATATGGCAATTCGTTAATTAATATGCCTGTGACCTTGGTCTTCCTGTTCAGAGATATATTTTTCTTCAGACTTGGAATGTTTTATGTTATTACTACTTTTTTCAAATTTTTAGCATGTATTTAGTGTGTATATCAGTTATTTCACCTTTATCAGTGCTAACCACCATTTAAAATACTATGTATTCAATTTCTTTTTGTTGTAACAAATTTTACACACCTAGTGGGTTCATTCACATGAACTCTTTACCCAACAATGCTGAAGATCAGAAGGATGCAATCGCTTTCACAGGGTGAATTTCTAGGAAAAAAATATCTTCTATAAATAATGAGCCATCCCTTTTTTCTCTTTCCTTTTCTAGATGCTTCTCTCCTTTCATGGTTTTGGTCACATGTGTCTAATATCCTCTGGCATAGTTACCTAGAATCCTATCCACTTTAACCCACTGCCTTTTTTCTTGGTGACAAGTTATGTGTCTAACCAGTTAATATAGGTAATACCTTTATCTCAAAATAATATAGCTTAGCTATAAAAGTCTTTAATTTTATAAGGCAACATATTTATGGATTCAATGAAGAATTAAGATGTCTAATTATTATCATTCAGCTTATTATTTGGGCTTGATTGGATATGCCTAGCACATTATTTGTCCATGAATATTATGGATACTCTAGCAAAAATTGTACAATCTCATGGTGTCTCAGTCTGGCATTCCTATCCCAATATTATGAAAGAAATCAACGGGAAATAATGCTGAATTGTAGTGCCCAGTTCCCTAACCATTATTTATTCTCCAAATCATTTCAGATAATTTGATCATAGTTCATTAACTCTTTCTCCAGGAAGATTTTGAGCATCTCCTCATGCCTGTTCTACCATTTCCCCCTGCTTGTTACTAAGATTGCTTTTGAATGATATGAATCCTGATATTAAAATAGAACTAGTAACTAGCACTCAGGCTAGGAGAGCAGGTCAGTGACTTGTTTAGCCATTCTCAGAGAAGCTTCCTTCTTCATCAAATGGGAAAAAATACAGAAACCTACATCAGACATTACACACATAGATAGAGAAAGACCTTGGAACACTTGGCCCTAAAAAATAATGTCTTCATCAAATTCCTTGTGTCATGACTCAGGATAGCCACAGAAGAGGAGGCAGAAGACTGGAAGAGCCAGAGGGTTGGAAGACAACAAGATAACAAGGATCTTTAAATAAACTCAATCAAAGCATATATATGAAGGCACAGAGATTGTGGAAGCATGCACAGGGCCTGCACATGTCTGCTCAAGTTGGGGATCTAGAGGTAAGAAGAGAAACGGACACAGGCCCCCTAGCCTAACCCAGAAGCAATCTCCATTTGCTAACAACTTGTAAATGAAAACTTTGTTTCGTCCAAGGGAATCTCAACTGAGGAACAAACTGCTCTTAAGGGTAAGCTGCATGTCTAGCGATAAATGGCCATCGAACAACAAACTCAAAGCCATCTTTGAAGGTTCATTGTCTCCTAAGGTCATGTCAGGGTTCTTGCTTTCAAATCTTTTGTTGTATTAATTTTATTTTTATTTATATATTTTTCTTCTCTCTTTTTACCCTACAAGTTTTTTTCATATATATTATATTTTCCAGTGTAATGTTTTTATGGAATTTCTGAGTGTGAGAAAAAGTGGGTCTCTGTTTCTCTGGCCTTATCTTAGACTTCTCTCCTTTTGTTTGTTTTGTTTAAATATGATGTGTCAGATTTTGTCTTATTTTCTCATTTTATATTTTATTATTACCATCCCTTAGAAGATTCTTTGTTTTCTAATGAGAGATTAAATAGTTAGATCTGGATGGAGGGTACATAAGGAGACCTGGGAAGAGTAGAAGCAGGAGAAACTATGTTCAATATGTATTATGTGAGGAAAAAAATCTATTCATTTTCAATAAAAGTAAAATAGAATAATATAAAATAGAATTAATAATGTTTGTTTATGTTTGAATATGAATATTAGTATACAGTTACATAAATGTTACTAGAGTAACATGTATAAATATGAGATTCCCATTTTATTTACAAGAAAGAACATAATATTAAATGGTTATTAGCAGTAGAAACAGAGGGAGAATCAACATAAATCATTATTTACTAGGAACCAGGGAACAAAAAAATACAATAGTGGGTTTCTTGGTTGTTTTTCTCGGTGAATCCCATGGGCAAGTCCGATGATTTCATTTTAGTGAGGCTAAATAAGCCCTGGGCATGATATGGTTCATTCTTCCAGCATCCCAAGCAGAGAGAGCTAGACTTCACGTAATTTATAATACATTTTTGTGCTTTAATAACAGAAATATTTGAAAAGCAACAATTCACTCTTTAGAGACTTTTTTCCACCTTCCATAACTGAAACTAGAAAACATTTAAATATTTGCACAGTTTTTGACAGTACCATATCTTCCCTTTCTTTTTTTTTTTTAATCTTTTTTTTTTATTATAACACAGAACTATTTTTTTTATTATTATTTTACAACACCATTCAGTTCAACATAATAGCCACAGATTCCCCTGTTCTCCCCCTCTCGCCCACCCCTCCCCCCAGCCCACCCCCCCATTCCCACCTCCTCCAGATCAAGGTCTCCCCCGAGGACCGGGGTTGACCTGGTAGACTCAGTCCAGGCAGGTCCATTCCCCCCTCCCAGACCGAGCCAAGTGTCCCTGCATAAGTCCCAGGATTCAAACAGCCAACTCATGCAACGAGCCCAGGACCTGGCACCAATGCACAGCTGCCTCCCAAACAGATCAAGCCAAATGACTGTCTCACCCATTCAGGGGGCCTGATCCAGTTGGGGGCCCCTCAGCCTTTGGTTCATAGATCCTGTGCTTCCATTCATTTGGTTATTTGTCCCGGTGCTTTATCCAATGGAATACTACTCAGCAGAGAAAAACAATGACATCACACGTTTTGCAGGCAAATGGATGGATCTAGAAAAAATCATCCTGAGTGAGGTAACCCAGACTCAGAAAGACAAATATGGTATGTACTCACTCATAGGAAGATGCTAGATGTGGAACAAGGATGACTAGACTGCTACTCACATCACCAGTGAGGCTACCTGGAAAACGGGACCCCAAAAGACACGGAGAAATGGACGAGATTTATATGAACAGCCTGGTCATGAGTGGGAACAATGAAGGGCGACGGTCGAGGGAAAGAGTGGGAGATCCTAGCTGGATCAAGAAAAGAGAGGGAGAACAAGGAATAGGAGACCATGGTAAATGAAGATCACATGAGAAGGTGAGAAGGGGAGGAAGCAGAGAGCTAGGGAGGCCCACGGAGATCCACAAAGATACCCCCTCAAAAGACTGCTGGCAATGGTCGCGAGACGGCAGGAACTGACCTACTCTGGTGATGGGATGGCCAGACACCCAGATAGTGGTGCCATAAACCCCATCCAAGGACTGAGGAATCTGAAGGCAGACATCCACGGCTGGGCCCCTGGTGGAGCACTGGGAGTCTAATTAGTGAGTAAGAAGAGGGTTTATATGAGCGAGAATTGTTGAAGCCAAGGTTGGATAAAGCACCGGGACATATCTTCCCTTTCTTAAAGGTTAAATTAACTCTGTTGCTGATCACCATTTACATCATACTTTCACATATAAGCCTTCATTATGTAAACATTATTAGTTACATATATCAAAGCAAAATATGACTGTATATGGAAAGACTCAAAAATTGTAAATAACTAGATAGAGACATTACTTTGTAGAATAAATTCCTGCTTATAGATAAATAATTATAAATTCTAAAGAAACAAAAATAAATTAATACATGTACATATATATTGGAAAAAACCTAATCTGTTTAATGACAAACAGTAGTAAACTGGTGTCCCATCTTTCAAATATTTTGGTCTGGAACACAGCAGTTACTTTGTATATTTTTTATTTATTTAACAAGTATAGTTTTATCAATTGCTTTAAACCAGTCAATGTAAAAGTAAACATCAATAAAAACAAACACATCTAAGCAAAATTAATTTTTAATGGGAAATCAGTCTTGTAAACACAAATATAAGCCACAATGACACAAGTCCCCACTTAGATATAGGTAGTGCACTCCAACAGAAATTATTTTAAGATTTTATTTTCTTTTTGGCAAATCATATACTTTAGGCTAGGTTCCCAAATAAGTGGGATAATCTATAAATACCACACATTGATGTGGGTTGGACAAGAAATCCATGTAGGTAATCTCTCATCCCTGTTTTCTCAGAGGTAATCAAATTTTAAGTTCCTTTTTGTTACATAACAGAACACATTTGCAACAAACCCACATCAGATCATCCACCACAACTACTTCCCGGTGACTTCCAAGCTTTGATATATGAATTCTATAGAAAATATAATTGTTTTAAATAGTCTGCAATTCTAATTAAGTTTTAGTACATCTTCTTGAAAGGAACTTGTAAGATATAGGCCTTGAAAGCAGTAATGCTGACAAATAATTTAAATAATAATTGGCCATAGGCATAAGTATTTTTTGTGACAGATTTAAATCTTGTATAATGTATTTGACCACTTATTTAAACATTCACTAATTATCACCTGAAGTAATTGTTTGTCTCATGAGCTAAAATGTCAAATTTTGTCCTCTAAATCAAATGTTCACCATAACCATGTGACCAATAGGTATTCCTTCAGTTCTATGTTTTAAATGAAACAAGACCCATGAAAGTCATTGGTCTTTTCAAAGATGTTGAAAGTCAAAAGTAGAAATTTAATAGTGTACTCTTTTGTTTATTTATTTTAATAAAAATATTTGATTTGGAAATATTTAGATTTCTGAAGCTTCTAGAAAAAACTCTCAGAGTTATGTTGGAGATAAACATATTTATTACTATTTTTGCATTACTTGGTGATAGCTAGTAGGGATTGAGCCTCTTATATTATAGATGGGGAAAGCATTAAAATATTTAGAAATTAAATAGATCACAATGATAATAATATTTAAAAAACATATAGAGTACAATATGATAGTTGATTTTGAGAGCCATGCTCATGATAAAATTGAAATATTTTTATATAAGAACATCCAGAGCTAATAACTGATACTAAAAGAAATTTAATGTATCTCACAACACTTTTCTGAAATTTTTCTCTTTACAAGAGATGGTGATTAACAGAGATGCCCATAATCAAAGTTTTAGAGAATAAGAGAACAGAATTCTAAGTCCTAAAAGAATATATAGACTACAGACCACGTACCAAGCGTAAGGAATCATTGCAGAAGAATGGTTGGGAGGAGTTGAAGAGCCAGAGGTGGTAGATGAATAAAATGAAACATCTGCAGAACACAACAATGGTGCTGCTTATATGAACTCAAAGTGGTTTCAACTGCAGGCACAAATCTTGTGCAAGACTAAACCCAACTAAAACTTAACATGGATGAAGGAGTTGGATACACATTTTCATTCATACCTTTGGAGTGACTGGAAAGTACTGTGGAGTGGTTTATCTGTATGATGTGAATATGTGTTGCTACCATTAGTTAACAAAGAAGTTGCTATGGCCTATGGCAAGGCAGAATAGAGCAAGTTGGGAAATCCAAGCAGATACTGAGAAAAGAAAGGTAGAGTGAGAGGAGATACTGAGAGCCACCCAGGGAAGCAAGATGTAATGCAACATAGGAAAAGCCATCAAGCCACATGAAAAAAACAGAGATTAATAGAAATGGGTTAATTTAACATGAAAGAGATAGATAGCAAGAAGCCTGAGCCATACACCAGTTTGTAATTAATATTAAGCCTCTGAGTGATTATTTTTAAAAGTAGTTGCAGGACTGAAGGACCGGGACAGGACAGAGAAAAGTGTCTGGCTACATCTGGTGTTCCAACATAGAGCAAGAATTTCCACATAAAACCCAAGAAAGCTTAAAATGGGTCCTAGAACACATAATGAGAGTCAAAAACAGCTTCCTAGTTATGTCTCTCATGCAAGCAGTCATATAGAGACTTTGTGGCATGCAGGCTTGACCTAGAGCATGGCAGATTCTGGCTGAGATACAAAGAAGTGTCTCCAAGCTGTGCAGTACACTGCATGGCAGAATCAGCTTTTGTTCATGCTGTCAAAAAGGGCTAAAAGAGGGGGCTGGAGAGATGGCTCAGAGGTTAAGAGCACCGACTGCTCTTCCAGAGGTCCTGAGTTCAATTCCCAGCAACCACATGGTGGCTCACAACCATCTGTAATGAGATCTGGCACCCCTCTTCTGTACACATAATAAATAAATCTTTAAAAAAAAAAGGGCTAAAAGATACACAGTCAAAAGATGTCCAGCCAAAATACCTCTAAACAGGTGCCAATGTGTTTTACAATGTGAGTAGGATTAAGAAAGAAAGAAAAAGGGTATGGACAGTTCTAGAATAGAATAGTTTAAAAATAAATAAGGGATTGAAAGAAAGAAGTAAAGAAATATAAAGAAGAGAATTAGTGACATAGAAATGAGAAATACACAGGGAGTATGGGTCATGAACAGTATTGTACTGATTTTGAATTTTTTAAATTCTGACAAGAAAAACAACAGCTACTGAGAGACAGAGGAACTGATGACATACACTAATGTTTTGAGATTGCCTTAACTTTAAAACAGAAGTCAAAAAATATATTTCTAAACTGAAACTTAAAAGATGCATTGCTTTGGAAAAGCAGTGCTGCTTTTGTCTCCACAGGAAATAAGAAGCTGTGGAGTGGTTCCAGGTTAACATGGATTAGATTTGATCAAGGGAGACTTCCTGACACTTGACAGGTGATATGGTCATTATCTCAAAATTTTCTCGAGGACCCGTGGGGATGCTTTCACCACAGACAGCAGGTAGCATTACGAGAAAACTACACCCACATTTCTAAGAGTTTGCAGGTGTGGGTGGTTTTTGGTTATTTGGTGGGTTATACATGTTTGTTATAATTTAAGGGAATATAAGAATATAGGATAAAAAGACAGCTGTTAACCTCGGATATTTTACATTGGCATGGATTTTGGTATAGTGATTCAAATTTAAAGTTAATTTTGTTACACTATATGTATGTTTCTATTCTTGTTTAAAGGATTTTTGTATATTGATACAAAATTAAGGTTATTTTTGTTACAACATAGTGTATATATGTTTCTATTTTTCTTTAAGGTATTGTACCTATGCAGTTTATTTAAAATATAAGGTAAGGTTCTAATTTTTGAAAGCTATTATTATAAACTATTTAGGATACCCCCCGAAACATAGCTTAGTAGTTAGTAATCTATAATGATCAAATTTGTAGATATGTTAGGTATGTTTTCAGGACTGTGTATATATAGATGATATAGATAGATATAGATATCGATACAGATAGATATATATATAGATATATAGATAAAGATAGATGGTTTTCAAATACTTCAAAGACCTATAGAATATGACATTTAAACTATTTTGTTAACATAGGGTTTTTTCCTTTTTCTTTTTCTTTTCTTTTTTTTTTTTTTTTTTTTGAGACAGGATTTCTCTGCGTAGCTTTGGAGCCTTTCCTGGAACTCACTCTGTAGCCCAGGCTGGCCTCAAACTCAGAGATACACTGGCCTCTGCCTCCCAAGTGCTGGGATTAAAGGCATGCACCACCACTGCCTGGCAACTTAAGGTTTTTCATGACATGGAGACACACCTGGTCCTGGCAGCACCATTTCACTTCAGAGATGATGGGCATGGAAGAAACTCCTTATGGAGTTTGCTTTCAATACAGCAAGCCTAGCTATTTGGGTAAAAAACTACTCTTGTCTGGACTGCATAACAGTATATTGTATAAATTGGACATAAGAACGATTGATACGATTTGCAGAGAAACCAGAGGATTGTATGAGCAAGAGATGTTGAGGCCATGGTTAGAGGAAGCACAGGGACAAATAGTCAAGCTAGGGGAAGCATATGAACAGTGAACCAATGGCCGAGAGACCCCCAAGGAACTGGACCAGGCCCTCTGGATAAGTGAGACAGTTGATTAGCTTGAACTGTTTGGGAGGCCCCCAGGTAGTGGAGCCAGGACCTGTCCTTGGTGCATGGGCTGGCTTTTTGGAGCCTGGAAACTGTGCTGGGACACTTTGCTCAGCCTTGGTGTAGGGAGGAGGCAACTGGATCTTCCTTGGCTGAGTCTTCCAGGCTGGGCTGACTCCCCAGGGAAGACCTTGCCTTGGACGAGGGAGGAGTGGGGGTGTATTTGGGGGGAGGGATGAGGGTTGGAAGGAGGGAGGAAGGGGGAATCTATGGCTGATAGGTGAAATTAAGTTAATTATAAAATAAAAATACTATAAATAAATAAGTAAATAAATAAATAAATTGGACATGCAGGCCCCATGGGAAAGTGACCACTGAGCTTTGGTAAATCAAGGTGAGATGATCTTTCAGGTTTCTGATTCACAAAAGAAACTGCCAGACATTCTGTAGGATACAGAACAAAACAACTGATGGATTTGCCAATAGACAGTTTTCAAATTTCCCAATTCACTGAAATGTCTGCCAGAAACCTTAGGCCTGTAGGCTGAAGATGGATGCCCCAACATTGCAGAGGAACCTTGAGTGACCGTCCTGGTAGCCAGATGTCTCTGTCATTTCTAGAATTTTGGAAGTTGCTTACAATGTACTTCTTGTTTACTTAAGTAGTATTATATCCTTCTGGGGTCTTTGATGGAGTTGAAGACTAGATAATTATAATTATAGTTTTTCTTAGTTATGAGAAAAGGTAAATTAGATATAAGATTTTAGACTCACAATGATAGGATAGATGATAGAATATTTTTTTTAATTTTGCAAAAAACAAATAGACTAGATATTATAACTGTAATTTTTGCTTGATAACTTTTGTTATATATAATTTTACTATGTTAAAGTTAAAACCTTTCTTTTTGATTAGACAGAAAGGGGAAGAGCTGTGGAATGGTCTTTTTGTATACTGTGAATATGTGTTGTTACCATTGGTTAATAAAGTAGCTGCTATGGCCTATGGCAAGGCATCATAGAGCCAGGTGGAAAATCCAAGCAAAGATATAGGGAGAAGGAAGGTGGACTGAGGAAATGCTGAGAGCTGCTGAGGGAAGTAAGATGGAATGCAACACAGGTAAAGCCATGAAGCCATGTGGCAAAACGTAGATTAACAGAAATGGGTTAATTTAGCATGAAAGAACTAGCCAGAAAGAAGTCTGAGCCATAGATCAGATAGTTTGTAATTCATATTAAGCCTCTGAGTGGTTATTTTAAAAGTGGCTGTGGGACTGGGTGTCCAGGGTAGGACAGAGAAAAGTATCTGATTAGAGGATATCTTTGTGTATATGTGCAATCAAGGAATATGTTTTATTAATGAGTCTTTTGTGGGGTGTGTGTGTGTGTGAGTGCGTGCGTGCGTGCGTGCGTGCGTGTGTGTGTGTGTGTGTGTATGTCAAAAATCAACTTTTAGTGTTGTTCCTCAGGAGACATTTATTTTGTTTTAGTGAGATGGTCTAGAGCAGGCTAATTAGCCTACCCCAGCTGCTCATATTAAAAGATTATCAATCCTATTCTGGATTACTTTACCTTAAATTAATAATGGAAAAGATGGTCAGTTATTACACTAATCCTAAGTTTATGTTTTTCAGCAAAGAGCTAGGGAGTTCCTATTCCTTTTCATAATTGTTGGGTATTCCATTATTCATATAGATAAAAAGCAAGAGAGTTTGGAAAGAAGGAAAAGGGTCAGATGTGACTGTGTCTTATTTTATTTTATTTATTTATTTATTTTTTGAATTGGGAAAGAAATCTCATTACCTGTACGTCAAGATGGTTTCCTCATTTTTTTTTGTTTGTTTATTTGTTTGCTTGCTTTTTTGTTATTGTTGGTTTGGGTTCACCTGGAAAGAGGCAGTAGCTAACAACATCAGGAAATCCCCAGCAAGTCCTCTTAATCATATCAGTCCTATTTTAGGACAACTTCCCGGTGACTTGGAAGTGAAAGTATGTTTGTAGCTCCCTAACCATCTTGACCATGGAATTGACTTATCCTGTCTTGATCTCACCAGCCTGGTGGCCTCTTTTTGTGTGTAATACTTATCAAGTTTTACCTGAAGTGGAGAAGCATGCTGACACATCTATTTGACATCTCTGGTTTGGTTAAAGAACATTAATACTCTTCTAAAATAAAGGACACACTTCTTTATAATGATAAACTAGGGTATATATTCTTATTTAAAGTACTTAGACATATTTTCATAAATAATAGTTAAGTACATCCAATATTATTGATGATTACCTTTGAGAACTGAGGCTTGTAGACTGTTATTTTTCCTTCCACCTTGTAAAGTTTTTGGTGTATGTGTGGTACACATGTGTGTATGTGAGGACATGTGCTTGTATGGGCACATATGGAAATGACATCGACTAGAAATTGTTAGCTGCTAGGAAAGGAAGGGTCAGGTTTCACCAAGAGTGTTGCCCTTTGTAAGAGGACCATGCCCTAGTGAAATAAGACACTTTCAGTAATATGCTTCGTCATCATCAACTGATCTTGAAAAGCTGAAGAAAAAAGAACACAGTTTGGAGGAGATGAGCGAGAGGTGTGATCTGGTAAGAGTTTTGGGGGTGATATGATCAAAACACATAATGCAAAATAGAAATTAACAGAGCACTGATTAACTTTGTTTCATCAAAGTTAAAAATAAAGACTTGAATTGTATTACTTATATTATCAATTGCTATAAATGAAGTACATGAAGTAGTGAAATCAGAGAACTTCATCAATATACATACACAAAAATGATTTAATTAAGAAAGCATTCAGGAAAAAAAGAAAACATTCAGCATGATAATGGGAAATACAGATTAAAAATTATAATTAGCCTGAAAATGGAGGTCATTTTAAATAATAGTGACTGGTTAACATTGAAATACATATATTTTAAAAAACTCATGTTTTGAATAATTCTTAGTTTCTCTTCTCCACAAAAGTCATATATATATATGTATATATATATATTTATATATTTATATTTATATACAACTATTGTGATAAATAATTGCTATTATGAATATTCCCAAATGACATCTTTTGTAACTTATTGGGTGGATGAATTTAATGTGATATTTTTAATGTAATGAAACTCTTAATAATTTACTGTTTTCCTTGTCTACTGTCCTGTAAGAATCACTGTTACTAGAGTTCACTAATGCAAATGGAAGCAAAATGTGTACATTGGAGATCAGAGCAGGAATGGGCTTTGCAATGATTTATCCTACAACAAATGGCTCTAAATTATTACATAGTCTATTCATATTTTTAGAGTCTGATTTTTCACGGAGCCTACTACTTAAAATGTATTTGTAACCCCAAATAATTATTTTGTGAGTATGTATATTATCTAGAGACAAATTAGCTTGGCAAAAGATTTGGATGGGCAGACATCTCCAAGTCCTGCATCTGTTTTCACCGAAGCCCAAAATATAGAAACTCCTTCTCCTTATTTCAATGCTTATAAGAGATTATAAGAGATGGAGGTGGCAGGTTGCTTAGGAGTAAGTTAAGAAGTTCCATCTCTTGATCAGTTGGATCCAAATTCTGAGATACTCAATTATATCATAATTCTATAGTAAATAATTGCTGGTTTATATACTATTAAGTATTTTTAAATTTATATATTGTATGCATGGGAAATTGTGTAGGTATGCATTTACATTCCTGAGTGGAAAATTTAAAGGTATTTTATGATTCCCCTTTCTCCTTTTATGTCACTTTTCTTGACCCATTATTAACTCCCTGAACTCTGTGGGCATTTCAAATGAGGAAAACATATTTAAAGATTAAAAGCTTATGTAAACAAATGAGAGAAAGCATGCAAGGTTTACTTTGTTTACTGAGTCATTTCTCTGAGAGCGACTTTTTTCTAGAATTAATCATTTACCTATGAATTTCACAATTTCATTTTTAATAGCTGAATCCTAATCAACTGTGTAAATGTACCACTTTTTATTATCCATGTGTGCAATAATGAATATATAGGCTATTTCTATTCTCTGGCTATTATGAATGAGAGCAGCAATGAAAGGGCTGAGCAAGCATTTCTGTGGTAGGGTGTGCAGTATTTGGAGTACACACAAAAGCAGGATACAGTTGAATCGCATGGTAAATTTCTTTCTGACTTCTTTAGAAACTAAATTATTTTCTTATGGAATGTAAGAGATTGCCCTCGCACCAGCAGTGAATGAAATTTCCTTTTCCAATGTTCACATCCTCACTTGCTATCATTTTACTTTTGTCTTAGCCATTCTGGTTAGGATAAGATAAAATCAAAAGTAGTATTAATTTGTTTTCTTCTGGTAGTTAAGGATGGTGAGTACAGAATTTTTAATTATTTCCTTTATTTTAAGGTTATAACATAATTACAAAAATTTCCAATTCTCTTTCATTTCCATAACCCTCTTATAAATTTCTCCTTGCAATCTTCCAAATTCATGGTATCTTTTTTTGTAAATTGTTGAGAAATAAATATATATATATATTTGTGTGTATGTGATATATATATATAATTTTATAAAATATTTTATATTATAATACATTATATACAGCATGTGGTTTTATATAACTGATAGTACTATATATATTATGCATACAATATATCACAATATACAATATGCATATACAATATATAAATGTACAATTTATAATATGCAAATATAAGATATATAATGTAATGTAATGCATTGTATTATAATTTATATACTATACACAATAAAAATTTGTATAGTACAAAATAATAAAATATGTAATACAAAATATAATATGATCATATATTATATAGCAAATAATAAAATACATTATATTAATTATGTTAAATATTTGCAATACATAATTAATACATATATTACAATGTAATACATAATTAATATAATTAACAATACATTATATATGGTATGTGTATTATACTATAAAATCACACATGTACAACATATAATACATATACATGTTATATGCATATATATAATTTTATTTATAGGAATATAATTGTATATTATATATGTATGTATACAGTTATATGTGCATATGTATATATTGTATGTAAATATGTGTATATATACATATTTTAGTGTATATACATATACAGATAAATAATTTGGGGCAAAAAATGTTGCTTTATGTATTATTGGGAGTGTAGTATATTCTGAAATGTATGAGTGAAAAATAATATATATACAAATATATTTACATATTCTATGTTAATTAGGTTGATAGTTTTCTTGACATTTTATTTTCAATATTTTGTACTAAGGTTTTCTCTCTCATATTTAGGTGGTAAAGATCTTTTCCCAATTTTCTAGGCTGCCTCTGAACTTGAATAAAGTTTTTGCTTGATATACAGCAATGGTGGGGGTTAAATGGGTGGGGGATGGAAGGAAAAGGTAAAGATTCTAATATTATGGAGGGATAGCTAACATAAAGACTAGAAATTTTCAAGTAAAAGTACTACTAAATGTAGTATAATATAGGAAGTATTTTAAAAATTATGAAGATTATATAACATATTTTATAATATATGTGTAATATGTATAATATATACCTTATTTAATTCATACTAAATTCAGTTACTTTATATTGGGGCATCAAGTCTCCATCATGAAAACAGGCAGATGAAATGAAACCCTAGTACTAAGAATGGCTTACTGCTATTGCAGCTATTTTAACTGTTGGCCATTGAGGTTCTAAAGAACCCAAAGGATTACAGCACAATGTTGTTCCTTATTACTGCCTTTCAAAAGTTGACAGTATCATCCTATTGCTGAATATACAACCTACTTAAGACATAGGACATGGAGAAATAAAGCTTATATTGGCCTGAAAGTGTCATGACAACTGGCTATGTTTCATCATTCTTGAAAGTGCTATTAATGCTATCAGAGAAGAGTGTTATCCAGCTCGAACACTATGAGCTACAATAACAACATACTGGCAGGATATGTCCTCTGGTTCAATAGTACCCCATTTGTCATGGGAATAACCAAAGACTTGCTGATTGGATGTAAGGCCACTCTACTAGAGAGAACCCATATTTGCCACAGTTATGAAGTCTGAATAACCATGGCTAAATATATCTTATGTCCTAGGAGAGAACTTACTACTATTATTGTGCTAATGGAAATTGGTATTAAAGCAACTCCTAATAACTTCTCTTCATACAAATTAATTAGTGCTTCTATTAGCTTCCATTACAAAATCTTCTTTTTTAACTAAATGGAAATTAACACAGAGACACACAGTTGTTCAATTTGCAAAGAATAAGTGACTATGTAGTCCCCAGCCCTAAATGGGATATACATATCACACAGCCTCTTCCCAAAGCTCATGGATAATTGTGGAAGAAGGGGTCAGGAGACTGTAACAGCCAGAGGTGTTAGATGATGATCAGGAAAATGTGTTTTCCTAATACGACATGATGGATTCACATATGAACTCATAGTAGTTGTGACAGCATGTTCAATGTCTGTATAAGCTCAAGGTCAAAAATTCCCAATTTGGAGAAGGGAGTTGGAAATGAAGTCACACCTTTAGTTGAGAAGCTATTGGTTATTAATATTTGCCAGTAGAGGGAGAGGAAATTCTCTTTAAGGGTGTGGCCCTGTTGGGTCTAAAACACTTACCGGAATGACAAACACCCTAAGAATATATAGGAAGCACACTTGAGATATTATAGATTAAAAAAAATAGTGAGAACACAAAGTTATATGAGATTCAAGGGGAGATAGAAAGAACATAGATGGAAGGGAAAATTAATATAAACAAAATTTGATGAATTAATGAAAAATTAAAATTATCTTAGAGAATAGAAGAAAATCAGAAGGTATTACTTTAGATACTTTAAAATGTGAGAATGTTATTTTTGTATCAAAGGGAAAATTACTATGCAAATTGAGGAAACCCAAAAATAGTTTTAAAATAAATATGTTATGGACAATAGTCACAAATACAAACAAATAAAAAGAGATGAATTATAAGCAATACATAGGTAAAACAATGAAAGTACTTCATTATTTAATTTAATTTAAAGGAAACTAACTTATTAATTAATAATATACATGTTAAGGATATCCAAAATAAGCATCTGTGGGTCTTTTTTATTATACATAAGGACTATTTTATGTTTATGTCTTTGTTATTGTACTGATGATTTCTCTTGAGATAACTAATCAGAAATTTTCCCTCATCTATAAGATATGCAACTTATGGTCTGTCCATATAAAAAAGTATTCACAGTTTTCTACCTGAATTCGACGTGTTTTCTCCAGTCAGTCTGAGAGTAGATATTTCCTCTCATAAAATCAAAGGACTATTTGATGATTCAAAAATGCGTTTTCCTTGATGTTGCAACATGTTTCTATGGCTTAAGATGGTTTTGTTTCACTGGATAGCACCAACACACTGTAAAGCAGTAAAGATAAGGGCAGAAGCACTGAAATCCAGCCCACAAACTCTGCATATTTTCTTCATACACTAGAATGATATCAATAATTATTATAGGTCTCTGTCAGTATTATTTTGCTTTTCACCTCATTTTCCTTCTCTGTGACATAAGAACAACTAGATTTATGACTTATTAAAGGGATATGATTTTTGTGTGCAAATTAATATAAAGCACATACATATCAAATGAATGGAAAATGAAAATGTGGTACCTCTATATACTGGATATTAATTCATCTGTAAAGAAAAAATATAATTACATAATTTGCAGGTAAATGGATGGGGCTGGTCAATATGCTGATCAATACCTGTTAGTATTATTTTGTTATAGGGAACAAATTGGGAACAAGAAGAAGTTAATAAAACTCTATATTTTAGCTATGGTGTTGAATAGATACTATGGAGTGCCTGATACCGACCCTCTCCTGGTAGCCATTGGTCTTCACACACATTTGGAACATACTGATAGAATCTAGGCATTGCTTCACACCAGCTAAATACAGTGGTGGAGTACTGGCACTTTGAGTGGTTTATATTTTAATACTGAGATTTTTCCATTAGACTCTTTCCCTTTTGGGCTTTGTGAACTGGGCCTGGGAAGTCCAAAGACCTGCCAAGACTCTTTTTTTTTTTCAAATCTTACAACATACTGAAGCCTGCTGTGAAGCTACAACCAAGAAAGTCCCCAAGAAAAATAATCCTGAAGCCAAGTGTGTAAAGAGCCCATCAGATTTTACCATAGTACCAGTGCATCAACCAGCATCTGCACCATAGAAAGTCCTAGATAATACATGTACATCTTAGTTGGTTTGTTTTTGAACAAGAATCTCACTAAGCATGCATCTAAGGCTGTTCTTACATTTCCAATCCTCCTGACTCAGTTTCCTAGTTCCAGATTTACAAACATGTGTTGTCATACTTAGCTTAAAGTCTTGTGGATGGTAGAGACTTATATCAACTACATTGTTAAGCAAAACCATCCACACATAGGTGCTCTCATTTGGTGAAAGAAATGAGAAGGGAGTAAAAAGAGACAGAGAATTCTATGATGAGAGATGAGAATTTTCTATATGTAGTCAGTAAAATTACAGTTTCTAAGGCTTTCTAAATGCCTTACTGTATTCAAGTTGAACCTCATCTTTGAAGAACTACAAGTATGTAGTTGTTTATTTGTACCAACACTTTATATAAAGACAAAATAGTTTAGCTTAGAGTTTTAGTAAAATATAACTGGGGTTTTAATAAGTATTTTTCTTTGCCCTATGTCATTATATATTTGTCTCTGCTTTAAAAAATGATTGGTTCAGCCGGGCGGTGGTGGCGCACGCCTTTAATCCCAGCACTCGGGAGGCAGAGCCAGGCGGATCTCTGTGAGTTCGAGGCCAGCCTGGGCTACCAAGTGAGCTCCAGGAAAGGCGCAAAGCTACGCAGAGAAACCCTGTCTCGAAAATCCAAAAAAAAAAAAAAAAAAAAAAAAAAAAAAAAAAAAAAAAAAATGATTGGTTCATTTTTTTTTTTTGCTTTGTATTAAAACGTGGTTTTAGAAGCTTTTTGAGTTTAGAATACAATGAACATAAAGTTGAACTGTACTTCAAAGGATTTTTCATTTTGTTCTACTTGTTCTGATTTGGAAGTCTCCCTTTATAATGAGAAATTCTTTTTTATTCGGAATGGAACATTAAGTGGTTTGTAAATAATCTGGAACCCGGGAAATGGCAAATAAAAAGAACAACTTCTGAATGAAAAGTAGTCTACTCAGACCTCTTCAAGTATAATCAAAGTGAAGGTACTCCTGTCTACTGCCAAGAAAATAAAAAGCAAATAAATAAAAATAAATAAATAAATTATTTGGTGAATAAGAGACACAGCTTTTGATACAATACAGTTATAGTCAAATTGTTTCAGATATGGTGTTGAGAAGTAATGGATATTGAAACAGTGCAATCAGAACAAAGGGGATTTTAGGTCCCTGGCTGTGAAGTAATTCTATGAATAGTTTTATCTACTTTTGAAAATATTGAATGTTTTAATCAATACTAAGATTATTATATTAATTTGTGAGAAATTTAAATGTCCTTTATAAGTTGTCATAGATAATTATTATGATGATTAGATTCCTTTCCATAAGAACTTCTATAATACAAGAAAAATGAAAAGAAGTATCTATAAATGAAATGTCTATATATAACTCTAAATGCTTGAGCCTTTCTCAAGAGCCTGGCAGCCATGTCTTTGAAATGTAATATGCTGGGAGGAAATCTCCTCCCTCTCTGTAGAGAGCAGATATCTAACTTACCCCTGGCTCTGAAACTAATCTCTGCTGAAACAGAAAAATAGAGGTTTGGTTTCCCCTGAAGGAGGGCAGGTTGATAACATGCAAGGCCACTGAGATTGCCAGATGGATGTGGGAGAGAATGTGTGCATCCAGTATGCTGTCAGGTCTTATTACTTGAGAACTACATCATGTTAATTGTGATGTGTATATAATTCATTATTTAATAAGGAGAGATGTATCTTTGTTTTAACAATCTTTTTTCTACAACAAGAAACTATATAGACCTAATATAAGTCAAATTGATATGATACAGTGATTTACATTTTCATATTTATATTTTACTTTTCTTATTTAAAACTTCAGTTTAAGTGACTTCTCATTTTTTTTCTGGAAAATTAATACAATAGAGTTAAATCACTGTTTCCCTCCCTAACTCCTTCCAGATACTGCCCACTCCCCATCTACCCAAACCCATAACTTTTTTCTCTCTTTATCTAGAAAGCAACAACAACAACAAAAAACCCAAACAAACCAGAAGTAAAAACAATAAAGATAAAAATCAACAAAAAAATAAAAAAGCACAAGAAACAGATACACATGCCTACGCACATGCCCACAAGAAAAAAAAACATAAAAACACAAAATTGGTGTTTTATACATATATATATATATATATATATATATATATATATATATATATATATATTATACAATATATACAAGCAGAAACATAAAGTTGTTTTATGCAAACAAATATATCAACAAGCAACATACAATATACAAATATAATATAAGCAGAAGACCAATTAGTTAAAAATTGCCCATACAAAGCAATACGAAGCAAAACAAAATAATTCTACAAAACTGAGTTCATTGTGTGATGTTCACCTACTTCTAGGCACAGGGCCTGACCTTAAGTGTGATTATATACACAGGGATATATTTTAGTTCCCTCCACGTTTAAAGTGTGCTTTAAATATCCAGTGATATATCTTCATTCCATGTTGATTTGCCTCCTTTCAGCTGACAACCAGGAGTAAAGAAGGCTTTTTACATTGCCTCTGTGCTGGGACTCTAGTTGAGACTCAAGTGATTGATTATGTCGAGATGTTGGAGAAAGCACAGTGGCAAACATGAGAATCTGCACTTCACGGAATGGAGCTTCAAATCTTTGTGCTGCTACAGTTTAAAATAAGATGTATTGGGAAAATAAAATACTGGCACATATGCCCTGGAGAATAACTCTCAGACTGAATCCTCTGCCACCTCTGCTTTTTTTTGCTAAATAAACCCAGAAATAAAAGTATAAAAATAGTGCAATTGGGACCAGAAACTGTAAGGTAAAAAGTATAGCTTTCTAAATGTCAAAGCCCTTTAGGCAAATTGCTTTAAGGAATGTTCTTTCTGACTTTCTTCTTCTTTTTTTAAATGTGTGTTTGCCTGTTTGTATATTTAAAAGCTTCGGATGAATAAAGGCTTATTAACTTAAATGAAATGGGCCAGGAAAAAGTCTAGATATCCCCAGGATCTTGGTAAGAACTCTTTTTTAGCTCCCCACCTTTGTGATCTCCATTAAAATAACTCAGATGACACACACAGAACATAGAGGAAAATGCAGGCTGAGTTTATTGTAAGGTAAACTGGAACACTCTTGAGGGACAAGAGGATAAAAGCCAAATAGATCTTTGCCCAATCTCCAGTTCAGGCAGACTTTATACTATTTCCAGCCTCTAGATCAGCTTTTTCTGAAGAACTTTTTCCTCTCCAGGGAAATGGCATGTTCTTCTGGACTGCCTTTTATAGGAGGAGACAATGGTGTGTAAAGACTCCTGCTATATAAATAAAAGGCTTGGGAATACTGCAATTGGATTTATATATATATATATATATATATATATATATATAAATTAATAATCTCCAAGGCAGTTAGGAGGTCACATCTCCCCTGAGGGTCAGAGACTGGAGTCACAGTCTTCTGACAAGTACTTTAAGAGTTCAACAATTCTAGTCCTAGTTTTTACAAGCTGTTGATTATGAGGGAGTAGTTTGGCTACACTTCAAACCTGCTAATATCTAATCAGCTTCCTAATATTGACACTTTCTTGAGGCCATTTCCTGTAGGTAGATTAATAATTACTAAGCTTATTTTAGTCAGTGGAAAACCCTCGGTTACACATATCTGATATAATACTCCCTAATAGAAGCTTAGCTGGCTGGTCTCTTAATGTCTTTTTCTCCGTGTTTCTTTCAGTTTTTAGTATTGACTGATACTAATGATTAACTTATGGTTTTCCATCACTTTGAAGTAAATTTTTATATCCCTAGACTATTGCTGAAACTGTTACACATTTTATTGAAAAAACACAATAGTTACAGTCTGAAGCTGTTTTCTCTCTTCCCCACTAGTGTGTGTGTAGGTTTCTATTTACTTATGCTGTTCTCCAGACATGTTTGAGATCTACCAGGATAGGAGTGGTAACTGTGCAGATTGATGGATGTTAACTGCAGAAACTGAAATGATGTCTGTATGTGGCTTGCCACTCTGTCAGTGCAGCATTCTAGCAAATACCGCTATATCCTAAAATAAAAATGTATTCAAAAGAATCATTGTAGAGACGATAGCTATTCCCCTAGATTTGCAGTTACTGAGTGTTTTGCAATATTTTTTCCAGCTTCTTCCTGAAATAAAGTCAAAGTATGGAAAGAACACACCTAACAGTAGCATTTCAAAGTAAAACATTGTAAAGGTCCTCAGGGTTCAACAGTAATTGATGAATTAGATTTCTTTACGCCATTGTATTTTCGATTTCTTATTTTGCTTTGCAGTCCTAGAGTACTAGTCAAGAGCCTTCTGCATGCTAGCAGCAGACACACTACTAGTTGCCCCAAACCCACACTTATACAGATTTCTTACACATAATTTAGATGGTTTGTGAAGAGATTTTACATAACAAAGAATATTGCACTCAATCAATTTAGGTTTCTTGCATTGGTCCTACTGATGGTGCTATTTGTCTGTGTGATCTATCTTGTTCTTTCTGTTAAACATCTTAAAAATTACTGTATGAGAAATTTATATATGCAAGTAGTACGTTCAGAACAAATACACTGCCCTGAGCCCTGCTCTCCAGTTGCTCTTCTATCACCAACTTCTTTTTCTTTCCAATATTTGTTTTTTAAAAACCCACTAAATCTAGTTCATGCTGTTTGTATATGCATGGGTATAAACCCGTCTACTAGACAACCTAGGTAGATTATCAGGGGTAGCATGCCTTAAGACATGTGATTCTTTGTCACTTAGCTGTCATCAAGGGCCAATACATTCTTACTTAGGATTCAGAAGTCATAACTCTTTATCCCATCCATGCAGGACTTTGGCCAGATTAACTTTATATAGGTTTTGTGCATGCAACCACAGACGTTGTGAGTACATATGCTTCACAGCTTTGTCATGTTCTGCAAATACTCTTATACAGGCATCCCTGTAATTCTGTTTCTTTCAATATTTCTCTTCTTCCTTTATGGTTCCTGAGCCTTGTGGGAAATGGAAAGGGATATAGATATTCCATTTAAAGCTGAACACCTCACAGCCTCTTATTTTCTGCTCTTGACATAATGTGAGTCTTGTAGTAATCAACACTTAAAGCACAAAGTTTCTTTAATGATAGTTGAGAGAAGCATCCATCTATGGGTATAAAGATAATAAGGCCGGGTAGTGGTGGCTCATGCCTTTAATCCCAGCACTTGGGAGGCAGAGCTAGGTGGATCTCTGTGAGTTCAAAGCCAGCCTGCTCTACAGAGCGAGCTCCAGGACAGGCGCCAGAACTACACAGAGAAACCCTGTCTTAAAAAAACAACAACAAAAAGATAATAATTTTGAGGTAGTAGTGGATTGGTTTATCTATTTAGGAACATAATAATGGTATCAGACTACACTGAAAATTATCATCTTGCTATTTGAATAAATTGTTTCTATCAAATAATGACCAAACTATATTGATTCTAAATATAGTGCAATACAGTACAATTCAGTGGAATATTTTCTTTTTCTAATTTTTCACTGCTGAACTCATAATTTTTACAACTAAATGAATTACATGTTTAATATCTGTGCACTTTCCCCTAATTTTAAACTTATAGTTATAACTATATAATTATTAATATCTGTTTTGACTTGGAAACACATTTAAAATACAACATTGTCAGTTTACTGAGTCCCTTTGGTATACCTGTTCAATGGCATTAGCCTCCTTCAATCTCCTAATTTTGATGCCATGCACAAATTGCAGAGGAGTTAAAACTCAAACCCAACCCGTGAAACACAGTCTATTCTTCCTGGGTTTACATGCCTTCCAAATTATACATAATATATGAGCAGCAACAAAGCCATATTGCAAACAGCAGGTCCTTGCTGCTATAGTAAAATTCTTCAATATATATAATGCTGTACTGAGTTATGATCTGAAGATAGGGATTTTTCCTATCTGTGTTTTGCACTTTGTTATAGGAAATATGAAAAGGAGAACTGTGGAATATATACATATTCAATACTTAAGGCATGGTTTCAGATGTAGGAGTTACAGTTCTAGATATTACATAAACCATGACTTAGACTAGAAACAATGTTACAACTGGTTTCTGATTGAAACTTTAAATAGACCAAAATATCAGAATTATGGTATTTGAGGTCAAAATGAGGAGTAAAGCATATAGTCATATTGAAAGTAAGTTCTCTGTCTCTCTCTCTCTGTCTCTCTCTCTGTCGTGTGTGTGTGTGTGTGTGTGTGTGTGTGTGTGTGTGTGTGTGTGTGTTTGGAATATGATGTGTTCTTTGGCTCCTCTTTGGCTCATAGGCTCATATATTTGCATACTTGGTCACCAGTTGATGGAGCTGTTTGAGAAGGATTAGGAGGTATGACCTTGTTGAAGAAGGTGTGTTACTAGGGCCAGACACTGAGGTTTTAAAAGTATATTCTGATTTCCAGTTAGCTCTCTATCTCTGCCTCTATCGTGTAGCTAAAGATGTACATTCTCAGGTACTGCACCAATGAAATGCCTGCCTGTCTACTGCTGTATTCCCTACCATGATGGTCATGGACTCTAACCTCTGCACTGTAACCATCCAATAAACTATTTTTTTCTATAAATTCCCTTGGCTATGGTGTTTTTTTTTTTTTTACATCAACCTGGAAACAAGCCCTATAGATATCTTATATCATCATGCTATTGACCTTAATATTAAGGTATACATTTAGATTGTGCTTCAGTGGGCCCATTATCCAATCTCTATTCTGGATATTTGAGAAGTCTCAGTTATCTCTGGATACTTGTACTTGGGATTATTTAGCTTTCTCACTGCTGTGACAAAATTCCTCAAAAGTTCAACATAAGGAACAAATGGTTTCTTCTTGTTTTCAAATCTGTTGGAGATTCAGAGAAAGTATGGCAGGCAAAGTATGGAGGCCAGAGCAGGAAGATGGTCACACTGTATACACAGTCAAAAAGTAGAAAGTAATAAATGCTAATGCTCAACTCACTGCATCCTTTTCCTTGAGTCTGGCTGTTATGTAGAGGAGAGTGTCTTTCTCTATTAGCCTGAACCAAAATATCTCTCACAAGCCTTTCCGGAGATTTGTATTCAAGTTGGTTATGGATCTTGTCAAGATGGCAACACTATAAACTATCATGTACATATGAAAATGCAAAATAAAACCTTAAAAGAAACTTAAGTGAATAAAACACTACGCTACTAATGAAGCTAAGCAGCAAAGTGCAGTTTGATGTGAATGCCAAAATGAGCATCAACTAGGCTATTAGTTACAATGTCACACGTTTTCCCTATCAAGCAGTTTGCACTTATGAACAGTTAATTGGGTAAACCAGAGATGACTGTGCCTGCCCACATAAGCCTTAAACTTTATTTTTTTTTCATCTAACATAGAATTTAACCTGTGTACAGCAACTAAATTTATCCCTCTTTTGCTGGAACAACAAAATGTGGTATTGTGATGGTTCACATGAAAATGGTTCCCACATGCTCCTATTTGAATGTTTGGTCCCCAGTTGGTGGAATTACTTGGGAAGAATTCAGAAGTGTGACCTTATTAGAGGATGTGTGTCAATGGAGATAGGCTTTGAGGTTTCAAAAGTCCTCGCCAGGTCCATTTACCTCTTCCTCTTCTATTTGCCTCATGTTTACGGTACTTATGGATTGGATATAAGCTGCCATGGTACCTGTCATGATGCTTTTGGAGTATATTTCCCTCCAGGACTGTGACCCCAGATTCCATGCTTTCTTTTATAATTTCCTTTGGGAATAGTGTTTTGTCCTGGTAGGGACTGGTAGGTTTCTGCTTGAGAACAAAAGTGTAGAAGCTCTGGTTATGAGCGCCACAGAACGATATCCCTAGTGCACCAGACGTGTTTCCTGCTATAAATGTGGCTTACTAGTGATATATAAAGTATAAAACTATCTTATTTTTTATTTCTTCATGGACAATATTCTAAGTACCATCTATTAATGGTTATAAAACATTTATTACGCTATCCCCTAAGTTTCTTTGGCAATTTCACCACAGCCTAACTCTATAGATTCAAAGAAAAAAAAAAGAAAACTAATTAAGTCATAGAAAAAATTGATGTATTCTGTGTCCTTATAAAATCCCTGTCTCCCTATGACTCTGTCTGCCCTTTCCAGTCTACCTTTCTTTTAACAATTAGTGTGTGGGAAGATATGTCTCTATGTCACCATTTTGTGTGACATTATGGAGCACACACACTTACCTAAGTATTTTTTCAGACAGATTTAACATTTTATCTCCATAAAGCCTAAAAGTTAATGAGTCTATATGACAGCTTTGGCTACAATAAGTAGTGATATTTAATGTTATATTTTCACCTAATTTTTATTTATTTAAATTTTATTATTTGTAATGTTCATAATTGAAATTAGGGATTTGCACACACTATGCAAGGGAGTTAAATCTGTAGACAGTGAAAAAAATCTATTTTGAGATAAAGTCTCACCGAGATGCTCAAGCCAGCCTTGAACTTGCTCTGTAGATCTGTGCTTGAATTTATAAAGCTGCTTGGGCTTTCTGATACCTGTGTTTACAGGCTTACATTACAAGGCTGCCTAGCAATTATCTTTGTTTTAGTTTTTCTTTTTTTTTTCTATGACTTTTTTATTTTCAGGAAGGTGGCATTATGTTGCAGTCCAGGCTAGCATGGACTACAGTGTCCTAAAAGTCATAAAAATGCTCTTGTCTTAGTCCTAGTCCATGAGTTCATTTATTAGAGGTGTAACCAACACCTTGCTTCCATTTATATTTCCATTTAAAATTCATTACTATTTAATGGCCATGAGATGATAATACTTGATCACTATGATGTAAAAATTAAGTGCATTATTGTACTGGATTTTATGCAAATTTCTTATGTGCAATCCAATGTATGAACAGTGGTATACACTTGGGAAAATTTATCATAAACTTCAACTGCAGTTCCTAGAAAATTTAGATTTTGAATAAATACACAAACCTTACCGCTAATCATTCTTATACTATATTTATTTTGTGTCTTGAGGTTTTAAATGTAAACTTTCAATTTTATTCTAGTCTAAAATAAATAATCCCTTGGTATCTTTTTCAGGAAATAGGAAGCAATGAATCTACTTATGAGTTCTTGCTCCTTTTCCCATCTGGGTGTCCTTCTTGAGGGCAAGGTAGAAAGTAGATTATGATGCAACCAGACTGAAAGTTTCTCATGCTGCACAGCCTCCTTTGTGACTTAGTGCGGTCATAGATGTCTTTGACTCTCACTCTTAATTGCGTCTTTTATTCATGATCCCATTTGGTCCTCACATCTTTCTATGGAAACAAAGAATGAAAGTTGCCTGTGAATAAAACCACATTTCCCCCCTATTTTAGTGTGTAACAGACAAATACTACTTATAAGAGCTAAAGTGCTGACAAAACAGTAACTTTAAATGTCTTCAAATCTATTTTTTTTTGAAAATTTGATCTTGTTTTGTTTTGTTTAATGATCATTTTACATGTTTATAAATGCATGTAATATAAATACATAACTATACCATACTGAGTCTATTTAACATTGCTTTTCTGTGATGATTTTATGACTTGGTATTGGAGAGTTGACTGGGGACCTCATCCTGGTGAAGACTTAGTTTCCCTATTAGCAGACTGTAGTTCTTTGTCTAAGGGTGGGAAAGCTGATTAGATTTTCCACTTCAAAAATAGCAAGCTTATGATGTTGTCATTGTTCATGTCTAGATTGGGCAGCAATGTTTGCAAATTGTGGGGGTAGGTTCCCTGTCATTACTACTAGGAAACAAAGTCTCACAGCCAACTTTCTCATCTCCTAGATTTTTTTAATATTTTGCCTTTTATTCTCTTTTTACCTCAGATTCTTTGTATACTCACTGATTTATGAAGTCAAAGAACTTTTGATAGAATAAAAAGTGGCCATTAAGTGTCATTATTCTCAAGTGCATAAATGAGAATGAATATGAATTCAGTATGTATTTCATCCTGTCTGTTTATGGTGGTATTTTATTTGTACTGAAAAGTAATTTTATTTGTATGTTGATAAATAAAGTTGCTTGGGGATCAGAGCTAATAGCAAGCCATAGCAGTGCTGGGTGTTCATGGTGCACACCTTTAATCCCAGCACTTACTTGGTAGAAGAGATAGGTAGATCTCTGTGTGGTCAAGGATACAGCCAGCATTGGAGACACATGCCTTTAAGACCTGGAGGGCTGTACATACAGGCAGTGATGAGGTAGTCATGCGTTTGGGTTTACAACAATGAGAACGCAGAACAGAAAGACTATATAAAGACAAACACACAGGAAGTAGGTCTCTTTCTCGGAGAGGTCTCTTGGCTAGCTGCAGCAGGCGGGTAAGGCTCTTAGTCTTGGCTTTCTTCTTTGCATTGGTTCTGTGTTTCTTATTTAATAAGACGGTTGGTTACATCTACAAATGGTGCCCAACATGTTGGCAAGAGTTTCCATCTAAAATCTGAGTAAAAAGATTGTAAAACAGAGCTAAACAGTTCCTACTTGTTTCTCTCAAGTTAGCGGCAGCCTGCATGTTTGAGCTACTATGGTGAGTTCCTGGTATGTGTGCTCCACCTGCAGTATGGCAGGAATGAGGCCTCTGCAAGTGGCACAATAAGCTGCGTGGTGGATTTAGCCTTTGCTAGTACAAAACATAAAGAGGTTTCTGGCTACACGCTGCTTTGATAGAAGCATAGACTCACTATTTCTGAGAGTTAATGGCTCCCAGAGCTGGTGGAAAACATACCACCGCCATGTTGGGAAGCTGAAGTGGGCAGAGCCAGCAGCTTAGAAGGCTGTAGTTTAAAGTAGTAGGTTCAAGGTAATATGAAAAATAAGCCACGTAAAGATGGCTACCACACAGAAAAAAAAAAAGACAAAGAAAAGAAAGAAAAGGGGAAGTGCTGTGGGATAGTCTGTATGTCAAATTGCTCTGATTGGTCAATAAATAAAACACTGATTGGCCAGTGGCTAGGCAGGAAGTATAGGCGGGACTAACAGAGAGGAGAAAAGAAAGAACAGGAAGGCAGAAGGAGTCACTCTCAGCCGCCACCATGACAAGCTGCATGTGAAGATGCCGGTAAGCCACGAGCCATGTGGCAAGGTAGAGATTTATGGAAATGGATTAATTTAAGCTATAAGAACAGTTAGCAAGAAGCCTGCCATGGCCATACAGTTTGTAAGCAATATAAGTCTCTGTGTTTACTTGGTTGGGTCTGAGCGGCTGTGGGACTGGCAGGTGACAAAGATTTGTCCTGACTGTGGACAAGGCAGGAAAACTCTAGCTACATCTGTTAGTACTATTGGTTTCTCAACATAAACCACCAATGTCCATTATTTACATGTTGTCAGCCTGATAATGCTAACCTACCTGCAAGCAAAATTTTCTGTAACAGAGTCTTGGAGTGATTCCTTTTGCTTTTAGTTTCTTGAAACAGTAGAAGATATTGCTTTGAAAAGGCTTAGTCTGCACATTTTGAGTACTGATTACAGGTATTTGTGCAAGTGTAGCATGCGGAAGTCACTGTCTATCCATAATGGATACAAAGGATGAAAGAACATGACAGGATACACATGGTGACCAAGACTACTCAAAGGCTAGCCTGGTGCAGTGTATTTCTGTGGCAGCATTTTTAGGATGACATTCTTTCTTTCCTAAGCAATCTCAGTTGCTTTCAGAAACTATCAAGAGCTGAGAGTCTTGAAATGAAAGTAAAAATAGCAATTTGGTATTCCAAACTCAGCAATAAGCCTTCTTTCCCTTTCTGACTCCAATTCAAGGTGAGGCACGGCAGTGTAATGAGTTTGTGAAGTCTGAAAGAACCTGAACTTGCCTTAGAATTTGACTGAATGGAAACAGGGAAGAAATTTTCATATCCACAGGACAAAGGAAGAGTAAAGAAAAAGGAGTGCCTGAGTACTGTGCTGGTTTTACTGTTTGGGCATGATTTTTTTTTTCCAAGGGTTATCACAACTGTGTTTCCCTGTAAAACTAACAAGTGGATGAAGTTTGAGATAAGTTTATTTTATGCTTTAAGTATTGCTTTAGTTAAATGTGCAAATTTAAATCCAACTCCCTAAAGTGCTTGCATTCATATTCATAGTAAAACAAAAGTGATGCATTTTATTAGTTTCTCTTAATTAATTTAACTTTATGATTATCATCATTTACTTTAAAATGATACCACATAAAACTGCTCAAGTATAATGTCCATATGATATTCATATGGGAGGTTTATGTGTTTATGATACATTGAAATCCCTATCGTTAAAACACTAAAATTTTAGCATTGCAAATATATATTAATGCAGTAAGTCAACTAATTTTATTTCAGTTGCAAGTACGACTGTGACATTATGTTTTATTAAAATACAAATATTTTATTACCTTTAATTTTGTTAGTTATATTACTGCAATATTAATAACAGCCACTTTGCTGAATAGGAGTAGTAGGATATTTATTAGAGAATAATAAAAAAGAGGAAAAGATTCTGCCCTACTTTTTGACATTATGTAACTGCTCAAGTTTCAGCATTTCAGGGCTGCAAAAGAAGCATTAAGTCAAAGAATCACAAAGCTCAGGAGTTTAAACACTGTCCTTATTAGCTCATACCTGATAATCTTATTTTTAAATTTTTCAAGTGTATTTGAATTTTGTCTTTCAACAAATAATAAATATAGCACTTCAGATTTTAACTCCTATGTTTAATTCATTACCTGCCTGGAAATGATTTGCTTTAAAACTATAGTGAGATTTATATCTCACTATTGTAGGATTAATGTGGCTGTTGCTGTAATGATTTTCTTCTAGCTTCCTTCCTCAGGGTCTACTTGAGAAGAACCAAGTGCCTTTACCCTCGTGTCCGGCAATTTATGAGGTTGTCACAAGAGGATCCCTGTTCTGCTTTAAGTGGCCTCTCATACTGTAACTGAGTAGACCAAACTTGTTTCCATAGTTGGTTCTGTAGAGCATTCCCAGAAACAAATAGTTTCTGAAAGAATGCCCAAAGGAATTTTTCTATATGCCATGGGCAACACAAGTTATAAAATTGGAATGGGATCCAGGGTAGAAACGTAGATTCTAACTTGGTAGAATAAGAAATTCTGTAGCCACATTTTCTTTGTTTATTTTCGTATGTTTATTTTGAGAAAGCATCTTTTTTATAAAGCTCCGGTTCTCCAGTGCTGGTATTGCAGGTGTATTTCACCACAGTTGCCCATGTCACATGTGTCTTGCTACAAAGGTCACTTTCTCATCGCTTAGAGCAAACATTTTGATCATTTATACTGTGTCACTTGCAGGGATGTACATATTTTCAAAAAGAGAAAAGAATATGGTGACTAAGAAAAAGATAAACTCCTGTATCTATAAGCAAAAGAAGTTGACTATATCTCTCTGTCTTGTAGCATTGAACGGTCTTTGGTTTCTTCAGTGTGAAATGACTTTCCCTCTTACATTTCTAAGGAAATTCTAACAACAGAAACAGACCATTAACATCCTCTAACCCAGCTTCACATACGTCCATGAATTTTATTTCAACCATATTGTGCATGTGGCATTCTTGAATATAGTTCTGAATACCTGCCTTCTCCATTAATTATGCTTTAGTTCTTAGTGGTATTTAGGTTAAAAGTAATTTCCGGTGGTAAGAAATTTGGCATAAACCTCAACCCTCTGCTTTTCATAATTAAAAGCCACTCAGCAACAACTGTTGGCAGTGCTTAGTGGTTATTTGACTTCATTAACTACAGTAATATTTTCATCACCGGACTTGTGTGAGTCCCAATGCTTAGTTCAAGGACAAAAACCTAAAAATTATAGAATATCTATGTGGGTTGATTTTTATTTCTTTTATGGTGCTTTAACTCATATGTTGCCCCATATGTTATGGCTATACTTGCGCAACTTAGCTTACATACCAAAAGCTTATAGAAGAAATTCATTAGGTCTGTCATTGTACATGTTTTTGACCAGAAATACATTTTTTGAGATTTGTGCTAACAATGAAAGCGTAATGTATATAATACCATTTATAATTATTTTAGTTGAACTACCAATAAACAAAATAAAAATACTAAGGTTATAAATCCTGAATTTTTCAAAAGCACATAAAAATTCAAAGAAAAACTATGTAGAAATACAGAATATGCTTTTGGATTTGAAGGTTCAACCTAGTGAAGATATCATATTTATCTTTAAGCTTTGTGCAATACTCACTAAAGTCCCTGAGAAATTTTTGTAGATATAGACAAGCTTATTTTAAAATTTATATAGGAAGACACAGGATTAGAATAAAGTTTCTTGCAAAAAGTAGAGTAAGATAAAACACTATGCTTGATATTAAAGCTAAATATCTATATATACTAGAGAAAACAGTCGTGTATTGAAAGAAAAATAGCCAGATATAAAGTGAGGGAGGGAAGAAGGGAGGAGAGGGAGGGAGAGACAGGGACAGAGACACAGACAGACAGACAGACAGACAGAGTCAAGAGGGAGAGAGTGTCTAGATGTAAAACTGTAGAAATAGCCCTAGCTGAGTTAAAACAAAGCTATAAAAGCAAAGGGGAAAGCATGGCCTTTTTTAAAAAAATGGAGATGGCATTGGACTTCGACAGACTATAAATTAATCTTAAATTAAAGGTGATATGCTGTGATAAACACAAATATGAAGTCATCTCTATCACAGCTGGCTTTGATATGGCATCACTGTTGTTAAATTTGTGAAGAGCTGCAGTACTGTTTTTCAAAGTGCTTTGACTAATTTACTTCCCTGATAGAAATATATAAAATATCCATTTTCTTTACCCTCCCCAGAACTTTTGCTTTATGTTTTCTTGAAGATAGCCATTCTGACAAGAGTGAGACAGAATCTCAATATCATTTTGATTTGCATTTTTCTGAGGGCTTCAGATGTTGACCATTTTAAACTCATATGTTTATTACCCCCTTTGACTTCATGTTTTAGGACCAACTATAAACTTTTCAGTTGCCCATTGAGGGAGGCAAACATAGGAAATAACTTAGCTGCTCAGCATGCCACTCGGCTTGTACAATAAACAATATCCATAGACTTATATGTCACCTAGCAACTTGTTTGCAACCTGAGACTCAATCCCCACCTTCATCACACTGTGTTTAGAAATGCTTTAAAGCATGGAAAAATTATTCTTTTATTTTCACATTAATAATGGCCTGCTTTAAAAAAATGTCCAAGAACACAACTTGAAAATTAAAATATGGGCTGATCACTCTTGTCTGTATTTTAGTTAGTCAGACTATCACCTCTGAACTTCAAGGAAGATTCTCTACTTGATGTCTTGCATGTATAAATAAATGGACATATGTGTGACAAGCCCAGATGCATCGTGGGAAACAGCATTCACAGTAAATCACAGAAGTCATGCAATCCAAGTTCGTTAGCCAAATCAGAGAATCAAGAGAAGCAAGCCATTGCCATAGCAACTAGCTTTTCCTTTTCTTGGGACACATAAAGAAAAGTCCCAAATAGTGTCCAGGAGGCCACTTCTCTCTTTGGCAGCATACTGCACATGCACTTTTACTTGGTTCTCTGATAAATCTTCTTGCTCCTTCGCTGTTTGTGTACACTTCAATATCTGGAACAAGATGCCTAGGACTCAGAAACACTCAGGCTGAGACCACAGGTAACACGGACACTGTTTTGCCTGTTGATAGTAGCCTCAGGTGGATAAGTAGCTTTCTAATCTTGTCTACTATTCTGAGATCTGCCTTGGGATTCCAGTGTTTGGTCCACACACAGCCCCACAGATGCTAATTCAATAAAATGTAATTTACCAGTCATTACTATATTTCTTTCTTTCTTTCTTTCTTTCTTTCTTTCTTTCTTTCTTTCTTTCTTTCTTTCTTTCTTTCTTTCTTTCTTTCTTTCTTCCTTCCTTCCTTCCTTCCTTCCTTCCTTCCTTCCTTCCTTCCTTCCTTCCTTCTTTCTTTCTTTCTTTTTTTTTTTTTTCGACACAGGGTTTCCATGTGTAGTTTTGGTGCCTGTCCTGAATCTCACTCTGTAGACCAGGCTGGTCTCAAACTCACAGAGATCCACCTGCCTGTGCCTCCCAAGGTGCTGGGAATAAAGAAGTGTGCCACCACTGCCCGGCTCACTACTATTTTCTTCCTGAACTATTGAAATCTCATTGTAATTAGAAAATTGCTGTCAATTCCTATATTTGAGAAGTTATTGTCTATTCCTATATTTGAGGCAATATCTCTAGAATTTTCTATAGTGACCACAAAATGTCACGTTTTACCTTGGGGTTATTGATCCATTTTTAAGTTTCTTTTTATAAATAGATATCTACTTTCATTTTTCTATGTCTGTATATCCAAGGTATACAACACCACTATTAAAAAGACTGTTTTTTTTATTATTCTCAGAATGTGTTTTTGTACCTGTATTGAGAAAAACACAGGATGATAGGTGTTTACACTTAATTATGTTGAGTGTGTCCTATTAACCTATGTGTGCATGTCATAACTTAATGGTTTTCCATGGCTTATAGGACATCATGGTACAAGAGCCCTTTTTTCAGTTTATTTTGTTTTTGTCTGTCTGAGATCTTTGAGGAATCCTTATATATTTTTGTCAATTTATCTGAAAAATATTGAGCACTTGATGAGTCTTCAGATCATTTCAGTAATATGACCAGTTTTCAAAATATTAAGTCTGGTGATTTCTTTATATTGGAGATTGTTTCATTGTCTTGCATATTTTAAAAATCTTTATTCAATGTTTTATACCTTTCACCATAGATGCTTGTGCATTCTCTGTTAAATTTATGCCTAAATCATATTTTTGAGGTCCACCTTCCTCTGGGGCCTGAGAGTGGGTAGTGATAGTGTGTGCAAAAGTGATCACCATAGCTTACCCATCTGGATATTTATGTCCCGAAGACTTCTTGACTACAGATTGCCCCTGTGTTGTTGGAGAGCTGTACCATTCTAAGACTGAAACTGCGCTGTGGCTGCTGGCTCCGCCCACTTCAGCTTCCCAACATGGCAGTGGTACATTTTCCGCCAGCTCTGGGAGTCATCAAGTCTCAGAAATAGTGGGTCTAAGCTTTTATCAAAGCAGCGTGTAGCCCAGAAACCTTTTTTTTTTTTTTTTTTAAATACTTGTAAAGACTAAATCTACCACACAGCTTAATGTGCCGCTGGCAGACACCTCATTCCCGCCACACTGCCGGTCAAACGCACACGCCAGGAACCTGCCAGTGTTCAAACCCGCGTTTTGCGGCGTCTAGCTGCCCATATGAGACAAGAAGCAGGAACCTGGTTTTGGCTCTGTTTAGAATTGGTTATTAAATATTCTCAGGTTTAAGGTGGAAACTCGAGCCATTGGGCGCCATTTGTAGCTGGAGGGCTTCTCTCCAGGTTCCCCAAGCCCCGCAGTCCCACAATCCACGTATAAAATAATCACTCAGACGCTTATATCACTTATAAACTGTATGGCCATGGCAGGCTTCTTGCTAACTGTTCTTATATCTTAAATTTACCCATTTTTATAAATCTATACCTTGCCACGTGGCTGGTGACTTACCAGCGTCTTCACATGCTGCTTGTCCTGGCGGTGGCTGCAGTCTCTCCCCTCAGCCTTCCGCTTCCCAGAATTCTCCTCTCTCCTTGTCCCACCTACTTCCTGCCTGGCAACCTACTTCCTGCCTGGTCACTGGCCATCAGTGTTTTATTTATATAGAGAGCAATATCCACAGCAGATTTCTCATGTCAAGATCCAGCTGTGCACCATAAAACCTGCTTTCTTATTTATCTGTAGATAATAACTCAGCCTCCTTGCCCAGCTGTATGCAATAACCCTAGCTTGCTGTTAAACTGTATATAATAATAAATGTCTCTTTGTGTCCATGTGACTCTCATTTCTTCATTCTCACATTGCCCTCAGTCAGGTCCAACCTTCAGGCATTTAATTTGGGGCAGGTCATGGTGTTTTTATCACATCAATAGAAAAGCAACTACTAGAACAAGGTGTCTATTCACCTCTCCTATTCTCTACAGTGTTTGAAGTCCTAGACAGAGCAATACAACATGACAAGGAAATAAAAGTGATAAAAATATGATAAAAAGAATTGTCCCTATTTGTAAATGATGTATTTCTGTATAGTAGAACTCAAAAAAATCCATGAGAAAACTGATGGATTCCTCCATCAATTGATAAACACTTTCAGTAAAGTTAAAAAAAAATTACTTAACAAAATCTGCAGCCTTCTTATTCATTAATAACTTGTGAAGAGAGACAACAGGAATGTCTGAAGGAAAGGTCTATAAAGAGAAGACTTTCTTGAGTTCCCACTAGTTTAGTTTGGGTGGAGCCTTCATGGGACTGAACTAGATCCTCTGCATGGAGAGACAGTTGTGTAGCTTGATCTAATTGGGGGGTTCCCTGGCGGTAGCATCAGAATCCATCCCTGGTGAATGAGTGGGCTTTTTGGAGCCCACTACCTATGATGGGACACCTCATGCAGCCTTGAGGCAAGGGGAAGGGCTTGGACTTGCCTCTACTGGATGTGCCTCCCCATGGGAGGCCTTGCCTTCTTGTGGGGGTATGGGGGTGGGAGAGGGTTGGGAAGAGGGATACTGGGGGGGGAAGGGAAGAGGTGATCTTTGGTATGTAAAATGAATGAAAAAAATTCTTAATAAAAAAGAGAAGACTTTAAAACTCTGAAGAAACAAATTGTAGAAGATACTAGATGATGCAGACACCTCCAATGTACATGGATTTAATATAACAAATATCGTGAAAATCACCATCCTTCCAAAAGAAGTCTAGATATTCAACAGAATTCCCACTAATATTGCAATGCAATTCTTCATAGATTTTAAAAAGAAATGGTCTTAAAGTTTATAGGAAAGCAAACAGAACATGGATAGGAAAAATTATTTAAAAAATTAATTTTAAAATATAATAATCTGGGGAATTTTCGGTCACAATTTCAACTTCTCTATAACTTCCATTTTCCCCAAGGCTCAGAAACCACTTCAGAGGAAGGATTGAAAGATTTTAAGAGGCACACGTCAGGAAGAACCATAGCAAAACACTGTCTTCGGGACATGAGTCAGACTTCTGAAGTCATGAATTTATAGCATCTGTTTTTGCCTGCATAAGATCAAACCGCCAGATGGTGGTGGCGCACGCCTTTAATCCCAGCACTTGGGAGGCCAATGCAGGTGGATCTCTGTGAGTTTGAGGCCAGCCTGGTCTACAAAGTGAGTTCCAGGAAAGGTGCAAAGCTACACAGAGAAACCCTGTCCCAAAAAAACAAAAATTAAAAAATTAATTAATTAATTAATTAAAAAAACAAAAAAAATAAGATCAAACCAATAGATTATAACATGGAACAGCGGCATTCATGAACCCTCATCCCACACTGAAGAACCATTGACAGGTGATGTCTTCTGGACAAGGGGGTGGCAGCTTTCTTGAAGGTTGTAGCCTTTAGACCATTGACCTCAGTCCAGTGAATGGCTTCATAGCCATGAGTACAAGAGTAGCACAAACTAGACTTCAGTTATAAAACATAATACTAATGACAGAAAAAGAAGACACAAAGTTAGAGGGACCTGAAGGTGGAGGTGCATCTTGAAAGCATTAGAGAAAATAGGGGGGAGGGGGCAGATGATTAAATGTATTGCCTACATTTATAGAATTCTCAAAGGATTAATGAAAATGTTATATTTTAAACCTAGTATAGATGATCACTAAGAACTTGTTTTTTTTTTTGTTTTTGTTTTTTTTGTTTTTTTGTTTTTTTGTTTTTTGAGGCAGGGTTTCTCTGCGTAGCTTTGCGCCTTTCCTGGAGCTTACTTGGTAGCCCAGGCTGGCCTCGAACTCACAGAGATCCACCTGGCTCTGCCTCCCGAGTGCTAGGATTAAAGGCATGCACCACCACCACCCGGCAAGAACTTGTTTTATTGGGATATTTTATTAGAAGCAGCCACAGGTGCTATTTATTCATTTGTTTTTCTGATTGGTAAGTGATATTTTAACTATTGGAAGAAACTCATTGATGTCTTTGTTAACTGAAGATCCTAGAAAAAAAAGCCACACCTATGTGCAAATTTATATAAAGCTGATTGACTGATAGAAATGCCAATAACTGAGAAAATTTGGAATATAGCATGTCCAGAGAAAAATTATTTGTGCCTATTTTTGCATTCTAAATAGCCATTTATCACCCATTCTGTCTGTAAGTTAGTATCTTGTGACCATTAGACAAGTCTTTGGAATTCTTAAATGGACATCTTCTCCCACTCCAGTAGCTAAGACTGTCATCAGGTATATCTGAGGCCTAGAGCAGAGACTTCCATGCATTGATATAACTCACATGTCCTGTGACCCTACCAATGCAGTTGAAAAGTCCCTTTTATTATGACTTTCTTTGTTTTGTTCCTGTAAAAACTTAATGACAAAATCACTCTATTGGAACATTGCGTTTTGGATAACATTAAGTCTGTGTCTCATGTTGTGGTCAGTAATATTTGGCTCCAAAATAACTACCTCTTTCTCTTTGAGGTGAAAGCTGTATTTTCTCTGTCCACAAAATCTATATGGAAGCCCTAGAAATAACTCAAAAAATTCATCCTTAAGACTTTTCATCTAGATCATACAAATACTCTTAATAGATTCTATATTAGCCACTCTGTATACAGAAAGAAATCCAAATGCATTTTAACTGCATATGAAATATAATGTTGCATGTTTGTAAATTAGCTTTTTGACTAACGAAACCAACAATTCCAAAATACACAAAACCATAACACTTTGCATCTGAGGTGGTAAGCTATGGTAAAATTAGAAGTAGCCTGCAGTCGATTCCAACAATGATTAGCTACAGAATTCTCTAATTTGGGGCCAGTGAGCTATTTATCAGCCCTTCAATTTGCTGAAGGTGTGGTACCTGTTTATAGAAGACAGTCCTTTTAACTTAGTAATTTCAGAAATTACGTAGCAATTTCCTTAGTTTAATTTTCATTTTATATATGTGTGTTTCTGTCCCTGCCGGTTCCAGAAGATGGTGTCAGATCCCTTGAAGCTAGGATTATAGGTGAATTGTGGCATGCATTCTGAATGCTAGGAACTGAACGCAGGTCCTCTTTAAGAGCAGCAAGTCCTCTCAGTCCCTAAGCCATCTCTCTAGTCCTGCTGATGGGTAATTTCATGACCAAAGCACAGAATACTAGATAACTAATAAAACCTTATTTCTTGGTGGATAGGTAAGAACATTTCGAGATGAAATAAATTCTTGACTGGGAGAATTGGATGTAGCAGATGGCCTTCCCTGGAGTGTTTTGGCATGTAATCTGTTGAGGACCTGGATCGGACAAAAAGCCAAGGAATGGAAAAATTAATTCTTTCTGCCTAGTTCACAACATTCATTTCCTTTGTCTATGAATATTTGGACCCCTGCTCCTTGGTTCAGGTTCAGAGTAAGACTTATATTACATGGGATAGAAAAACAAACAAAATAAAATGTAGATATTTTACAATAAAATTTCTAGTTATACTTAAGTTTACTTTATATTATATTATCTAATCTGAAACAAATTATTTCAGAGACAAACACTTAACCAGATGGTACTGTGGAACACAGCTGTAAAATAGGACTATATTGTAAACAAAGGAATTAATATTTACCGGAAGCATTAGAGATATTGGAAAATATTCAAAGAAAAATAAATATGATATTTACTTGATAAAATTATCATTTAGCAAAATTTCTTGTGTTTTGTTATAGCATATGTTACAGTTAAAACAGAACCTGCATTAATAGACTGAATACTTGTTTGTGTCAACAGAGAAAAACTGCATCATTTCCCTCAAACTGGATGCTGTAATCCCACAAATTCCTGTAAGAAACCTAATCTCCAAGGTGACCAGGGGTCAATTGTACTGCCTGTTTTTTTTTTTTTTTTTTTTTTTTTGACAGGTTAACCTAAACTCAGGTCATCTGAGAAGGAACCTCAATTAAGAAAATGTCTCCATTGTATTGGCCTGTAGCATGTTGGTGGGGGTATTTTATTGATTAATATTGATGTAAGAAGTCCCGACCAACTGCGGTTTTGGGTTGTGTAAGAAATCAAATGAAGCAAGCATGGGGAGCAACCCAGTAAGTCACATTCGTCCCTGGTGTCTGCTCGAGTTTCTGTGCTCAGGTTCCTGCTTGATTTCCTTCCCTAGGTTCTCTCAGTGAGAAGTCTATGTCAAATAAACCCTTTCTCTCCCCAAGTTGCTTTGGGTCATTTTACTCAGCAATGGAAAGTAAACTAGGAAAGTCATATTCAATAAGAACATACTGAGAATCCCTTCTGCAATAGAGTTTTTTCTCTCTTCACAGTTCAGTGTTTTGGGTATGTTTTTGAATGCTTAGTGTCTGTTTCCTGTATGCCTGAATGTGTGTAGTGGTCCTCTGCTACATGCTGGTGCTGCTATTGTCATGGTATTCTGCTGAAGTATACAAAAATCAAGAAACTGATTTCAACGCCCCCCCTCCAAAAAAACACAAATAAAAACAAGTCCCTCCTTCCCTTAAATTATCTGTCAGATGTTTTTGATTGCAATGACAGGAAATGACATAATCCAGTACTTGTCAATATTTTACTCTTGTATAAAATCTTCACCTTCAAATTTTTTATTTAGTTTTCAACTCATTAGTTGTGTGTGTGCGTGTGTGTGTGTGTGTGTGTGTGTGTGTGTGTGTGTGTGTGAAGGGAATAGCAGCATGAGGGTTCAGCGGATGAGATGGCTTGCTGCCAAGTCTGGCAACCTGAGGTCAATCGCTAGAACCTGCATGGGAGAGAGGAAACAAGTGTCTCTCTCACTATATTGTCTGACCTTCACATGTGCAGCGTGACGTGTGCTCTCCCTCCCTCCCCGTCTCTCCTCTCTTTCCCTCTCTCTCTCTCCCTCTCTCTCTCTCTCTCTTTCTCTCTCTCTTTCTCTCTCTCTCCCTCTCCCTCTCTCTCACACACACAAATAAATTAAATATGAAAAGAAAAAGTCAACACATCAACCCTCCTACCAAATCTGTAAGTGTGCAAAACAATATTTTAACTACATGTACAGAATTCTGTAGTCATTGTCTTGATTCTTTCTTCTTTATAACCAAAACACTATGCCTATATAACAACCCCATGATTTCCTCCCCACTAGCACATGACAGCAGCCTTCTGTTCCCTGCTTCTCTAATGTAACTAAATTATCCATGCTCAAATTTGCTTGATATGTTCCATTTGCTTTTCTTAATGCCAGTCCCAATTCACATTTACCTTGGCAGTATATGACTGTTAGTTTCTACATAAACTAACAGCTAGAGATATAAATTATGTTCCTAGAAAGATTTACTACAGAAATAATATGAATTTTTATTGGAGTTAAGCCATAAATTAAATACAAGTCAAACCAGAATTCAACGGCATGTTGGAAATTTATATGTGTTTCCTAATATCCAGCTGGCAGAAAAAAAAGTTTAAGAACACACCCAATGATTTAGCAAGCAATAGTTAAAGGTCTAGAATTTCTGTCATATATAAAAATGTCATCTAGATAAAGCATGTACGTCAGTGATACATATTTCAGGGAAATATTTTTTATTTCCTCATAAGCAGATGATAAAGGCAGCTGACAAGCTATTCTACCCTCTGTTTCCATCCACCATCACTGGTACCCTTAAGAAGAGCAGCAGGAGCTCTGCCCTACAGCTTGGTTCTAGATCATTCTTCCATCACTCTTTCTTTACACTTCTGGGAATGTATGCACCTTTCTAGGTAGTGATTACACACTTTCCTACCTTAGCCAACCTTCTGAAGCTGTGTATTATCTTCTGGGATTCTGTCTTCCAGAGAGCAGAACTCTTATGTGTCCTGCTCAAGAAGAAGGATATGTTAAAATTTTGGATGTTCAGTCACCTGGGTCATTTGATTCCAGTCTTGCGAGTCCTCAGGCATATTTGGGTATTCTTCTTTTACCTGAAAAGAGTCAACTGAAATCCCATCTGTTCCTAAGGGAGAAGAAATAACGTACTTGGCATGCCTTCGGCAGCGAGCTACTCAAAGCAGCATGGGCAGTGTTTTAGTTGTTGGGTCCTAGATCAGGAAACTGGATCAGTACAATAAATCTGTGGATTACAAATTCTTAAGAACTTTCAGATCTAGTTTTAGCATAAACTTCAGTGGTCTCCCACTTAATTTTCCTAGAGCGATACTTCAGGTCATGAGTCGGTTTCAAACTACTCTGTGGACCAGCTGCTATTCTGGCCTTGCCACGCCTAAGATTATTGACTCTTATTTCTTCTGTTATTTCAGTACTGCTGCCTATTTTCTATGGCTTTGGAATTTTATAGTCCGGTTGCTCTCAGTAATGCCCATTACTTTCTATAACTTTGAGCCAAACAGGAGACAAGATTCAGAATCATCTATTTCTACTCAAGGAAATTGGTTTTTCCCTCTTCTTTCTGTTCTCTTTTTTTTGGGGGGAGGGCGGTGCAGGGTATATTATTTTATGTAATTTACACAGAAATACACATTTGGTGTTTTGTTGGATTTACATAAGTTTTTCATTCTAGCATGTTCAATTATTTGGAATTTCTATTTTGTTCAACAAAAACATTTCTTTCTTCAAGTTTCTTGGGTAAATCTTTTGAATATATTAGCTGAATACCAGAGGTTCTAGCTAGTGTTCTAGCTCATGAATTCTGACACTACACTACCTGTCTTTGTTGCTGTTCTAATGCAATGAAGAGACACCATGACCAAGGCAACTTATAAAGAAATAATTAATTAAATTAAATTAAATTTTAATTAAAATTAATTTAATAAACTGCTTACAGTTTCCAGTAGTTTTACCTTGATCATCATTGTAGGGAACATGGCAGAAGATACAGAGGCATGATGCTGGAACAGTAGCTAAGACTTACATGCCAGTCTGCAGGAAGAAAGAAAAAGAAAGAGAGACTAATCTTGTCAAGGCATTCCAAAACTTCAAAGGCCAACCCCAGTAACACAGCTTTCCCAACAGAGTCACACCTCTTAATCCTTCCTAAAAATCCTGCTGGCTGAGATGCAAACATTTAAGTATTTTAAGCCTAAAGGGCCACCCACATTCAATCCAGCACATTCCATTTTATCATTAATTATTCAGATCCATTTTATGATACCTATGCCAACCACTGTAAGTACATTCTAAAATGGAATGTGCATGTGAAGTAAGCAAAGATTTTGAGAAATGAAAAAGCAGGATATGACACATTTTCAAACTTCCTATGGATCCCCTGGAAGTGTTAAAACCTAGACTACTCAGAGTTACTCTTAAGTTTGAGTTAGAGTCATCGATCCTTATCTTCATATGGGTGAATTATGATTAAGGTTGTCCCCGGAAACAGGGTTTGTTGTTTGGAATGATGACTCTCTTCACCTTCACGATGTTTTCAGGGCACCCCAACAGCTAAGGATGGTCTTTCAACAGAATTCCTTTCAATTTTTAGGGTGTGGCCCAGATAGAGAGCCTCAGTAACACACATGGCAACCAATGCAGATGTCAGGCAAATGCAGAGATGTTAAGTGAGCTCCAGCATGTCTTTTCACCTTATCACTTCATGCCAAGTTTTTGTGTCTTTTGGGCAGTAACAATCTGTCCTGTGTTTTCAGATTTCTTCTGCATGCCAATTGAGAGACTATTTTCCATAGGTCATTATATGTGAACTAATTCATTATGCTGTCTTTGAAAATTGGAACATTATTCTCTGAATGAAAAGTTTGATGTATATCATTCCAGAACATTTATTTCCAACTCACAGACAATTACTAAATATGTTAACAATTAAGTATAATATAATTTCCATTACATACTTTTTTCATGCTGATTGATCTAATCCAAACTGAAATTTTTAGTTGTTCTGTGTTTTTCTGAAGTTAGATGAAATATTAAACTATAAATATCAGTGAAATATTTTGAATATGGGCACAAATTATTCCTTGGTTTTGTATTCTGTTTTATTTTCTACCGTGCTAATCTACTTGTGATTAATCTTACCTATTTGTGGTTCACAAATACTAACACACATGTACACACACACACACACACACACACACACACACACACACACACACAAACATTTTCTGAAATGTAATATGAACTGTAAGATAAATTAAGGAATATTGTACTCACTTTTGGAAATGCTTAATATGTTTTTAGGAGCACATACAATCAAGTCAGGTGGATGGATGTTTTCACTGTTAGTTTATGTTAAATATGGGTAACAGTAGTGCATCTGCTATGATGTTTGGCAGAACTCTGATGTCAATTTGTAATGCAACATGGATGGATTAGAAAATGCATAAGACAAGTACATAAGCAATAAAATGTGATGGTGATGCATACCTTTCTTTAATCCCAGCACTTGGGAGGCAGAGGCAGGAGGATCTCCAAGTTTGAGGCCAGCTGGTCTACAGAGTGTGTTCCAGGACAGCCAGGGCTACAAAGTGAAACCCTGTCTCTATAAACCAAAGAAAGAAAAAAAGAAGAAGAAGAGAGAAAAAGAAATAGGATCTTAGAATGTGGAATGTGAGCTCCTTGTTACCGGCTAGAAATCTCAAATAAGATCTTAATGTCCAGATTGAGTGCAGGGTGGATTCTACTACTCTCCAGTGTTCTGAATCCACTTTGTCCTGTCTGCTGCCTTCTAGACTTTCTGTGAACTTAAAGCACATTTTTGGCTGATTCTTCAAGGATAAAAGTTTCACAGAAGCAGTGATTTCCCAGAGACCAATCACTTTTTGTAATCTTCTCTTCTGCTGGATGTTGGAACAAATTTCATCACATGGTGGCAGCAGAGATCTAATAGGTCAAGTCCCCATTCAAAACGATGTGTCAAGTCTCCATATCAACTTCATGAAGTTCCATTTGCAAAAGTGTCAGTGAGCTAAGGATCAGGTGCAAACAGAAGACAAACCACATGGATAAAACATGATTCAAATAATGTTATCTGAATATTAAATTTATTGTAAACTGATGGTGCCACTCATCGTTTAGCTGAATAAAATGTTGTTTGGCTAAGGAAACTGCACCACATTGTTCCAGTTTTCATAACTTAGCTAAAGAGACGGCATGGCTGTTGTTTGGCTATAGAAACTGCAGGGCAAAGTTCCGGTTTCTGGTTGGGTGGACACAGCCCCACTTCCTCCTTTAGTTTGATTACTCAAAAAACAGAACCATTTGCATAGTGGTTTTTGGATTCACTGACTTGTTCCATTTTGCCCTCAAAATATTGGTGGTCTGAGATGGTCTGGGAAAGTAAGTAAGATGAATAAATTTATTGAAAAAATATTATAAAACCTATACATTTGAAGGTATGAATATTGATGAAATGGCTGGGCAGGATGTTTTAACTAGACCCCAGAGATGGAGATGAAGACCAAGACTGACAAAGTACAAAACAAAACAAAAAAACAAAACAAAACAAAAACCAACAAATGAGTTCAGGAACATTTTCTACTTATTTTGTAGTGAAGATATTAATGCTTTTACAGACATAAAATGCAAATTTGAAGACTAAGAATCAAGAAAAAGAATATGATTTCACATTATGAGTTAATCATTAGAAGATTACAGAAATAAGAAAGATATGAATGTTACACAAGTTATATAGATATATAAATTATGATATATATGTTTAAACAGATTAAAGTATTATTTGATAAGAATTTTTGTTTTGCTTATTATAAGTTAAGAATTAACCTTTTAGATTCTAATTGTCTGGCAACAGTGACCACTAGAAAACATTCAAGGTCTCTCCTCCCCCACCTAGTTAAACTTTGTCTACTTGTTCCAGGAACTGTGATCATTGAATTTTATGATTATGACTTCTTAAGGATGTTTTGATTCATGTTTGAAAAATAGTTATGCATTAGATATCTTTTGAAATGCAAATGCAGACTGATGTAATTATTGTTGTAAGATATAAAAATAAACTCTATGGCCCTGGGAAAGCAGAAGAGAGCTATAAAGAAAAGAGTTATACACTGCCTTCCTTCCAAGCTCAGTAAATAATAAAATATTTCTAGAGGCTCAGAAAAAGATTCAAACTGCTGTCCAGTGTAATTTTTTTATATTGTCTGCTACATCTATCCTTCTCAAGTTCTGTTCTATGCTGGAGCTGGTCTCCCCAGCAATAAACACATATATTTTAATTGTAGTGTATTATTATTACTACATTTTGACTCCATAATTTTATCAACATGCTCATACTTTCAGTGAATTAATTCCAATTTCCTGACTACTTAAACATTCTCATTTCGCAGCAACATGGCTTCTTATTTTTGAAAGTTTATTATCCTTTGAAACAGGATATTGCTTGCTACTGATTCATATTAGGTGAATTATATATATATATGTATATATTGCATATGTAATAGGGTATATACATTTTCTTTTGTTTTTGAAATGAAATACCTACATTCTAATTTTCATTTTAAGTTATATATATATATATATTATGTGTGTGTGTTTATTGCACACACACACACACACACACACACACATGCCTTTGCTTTGTTTGCTATAACCCTGATCTTTGTTTCCATCCTGCACACGTAATTTTTAAATATTTATGTTTTTATTCATGTGTATTAAAATCTATCTGGTTAAGAATTTGTGTACTACATGTATGCCTGGTGCCCATGGAGGCCAGAAGAAAGATTCAAATGCCTCCTCTGGAAATGGAGTTTTAGGAGACTGTTAATAACCATATCAACTATTGAGAACCTAACCTGGGGCCTCTACAAGAAAAGCAAATTGCCTTAACTGCTCAGCTATTTCTCCAGCACCTCAACCATTCATGCTATTTTTATAAATGTGATACAATAAAACATGTGTGTTGTTTCTTGTTTAAAATAATGCATAATAGAAAATTTTAACATATCTAGATTTATTCTGACATTGTAACATAAGAGATTTAAAACATTCTAAGAATACAATCTAAAACAAAATAAGCCAGTTTAAGAAGATATGCAAGGCCTTAAAATTGCCCCCTTAATGTCATTTAATCCAGTCTAAATATAATATTTCTGGAGTACTTTTCAACTGTTATTTGAAATGCTTCACATAAGCTGCAGTTTTTATTATTGTGTTGGTTTTAAACTTCCCTAAATATTCAGACTCTATAAAGCAGAAAAAGTCCTGACTGTACTTCTTATCTGCACAATAAAAAGGATTTGGGCCCGAAAACTCCCCTTGATACCAAGACAAATGACAAATCCTTTTCTTTCTAGAGCTGTAGGTTAGATGAACACAGCTTTGGCTATGTGTTGTGATCTCTCATGGCATCTTTATAGGCATAGCTTTCAGGGTTTCTACAAGAGGTTTGGGCAGTAGACACAGCCATTAAACACAGGGCAGAATAAAATAGTATTTATGTATCATGCTTTTCTACCCTTTTCATTCCAGTTGCATCTTAATCCAGGAGTCATTTTTCTGAAAATAAGAATGTTTTTTGCATTTTTATTTACAGTAGGTTTCCAGGGTAACAGGAACAAAGTTCATATTCCTATGAAGCACAAGAAACAGAATATTTAACACATTTCTTGCATTTTCAAATCTTCCAACTCTATTACATTCATGCTGTGGTGGCTTAACTTGGGATGTTTGTGGGACTCCTAACAGTGGGAAAGGTGATGTCTCTGGGTCTTCTGGCTGCTCTTCAGACCTTTGTTCTCCTACTGAATTGCCTAGTCTAGTCTCGATATGAGGGTTTGTGCCTAGTCTTATTGCATCTGGTTATACTGTGTTCGATTGATACCACTGGGAAGCTTATTTTATGAAGGGAAATGAGAGGAATGGATCTGGGTGGTGGGGTGGGGAGTGGGGAGGTGAAGGGGTAGAGTGGGCTGGGAAGAGTGGAGGAGAGGGAGGCTGAAGTTGATATTTATTGTATGAGAAAAGAATACATTTCGTTAACTATTAAGAATTTACTTGTGCCGGGCTGTGGTGGCGCATGCCTTTAATCCCAGCACTTGGGAGGCAGAGCCAGGAGGATCTCTGTGAATTCGAGGCCAGCCTGGGCTACCAAGTGAGTTCCAGGAAAGGCGCAAAGCTACACAGAGAAACCCTGTCTCGAAAAACAAAAACAAAAAACAAACAAACAAAAAAAAAAGAATTTACTTGTGATGAAGAAATGGGCTTTAACTGCATATAAATTATGTAATTTGCAACTTGTTGTTTTTTTATGTAACCAATAGAGTATCTGATGTACAAGACAGTAATATAAGACTTAGTCACTATTCCCTAGTGGGAGAGATGACAATGAAAAGCTGAATTTTTTGAAAAACAAATTGTCTTGTTCCTATGTCTCGGTTTGGTTTCTTTCTTTGATGCTGTGATGAACTCCCCTTACAAAAGCAACTTGGAACAAACATAAGGAAAATGCAGATGAATGGATCTGGAGGAGAGCGGAAGAGAGCAGACAGGAGAAACTGCGTTCAGGGTGTAATATATGAGAGAATCATAAGTAAAAAAGAATAAAAGGAAGATGATGGTTAATAAAGAGAGACAAATATTATATCTTAAAACAGTTCCGGGTGTACCATCGTTGGGGAAGTCAGTGGAGATGGAACGTGAAGCAGCTAATCACATTCATTCCTAATCAGGAGCAGAAAGCAGCGAATTCTTGAACACGTGCTGGTGCTCAGCTCATTTGTCCACTTCTCTGCAGTTCAGAATCTTCTCCATAAGGAATGTCACCACCCACAGGGAATGGGTCTTCCTGTATCAATTAACAGAATCAATGTAATTCTCAGTACACAAGGCCACAGGCCAACCTGATCTCTCTTTGCAGATGGTTCTAAATGTCGTCAAGTTGATAATTGACAGTTGCATATCCTACAAGCCAGTCCCTCAGTCCCTTGTTCAGGTATAAGTTTTCACCTGCTCGTTTCATTAACACTGGAAGCTGAAATAATGAGCTCTCTTTACTAGTGAGGAACTGAAACTGGTAATGTTAGCTACTAACCATTTTGCATCTGCATGATTTCTGAAAATCTTTAAAAATTTTCATTCTGGTATGTAAAGCTGGTTATCAACTATCATTTAGAAAGTGACTGCTTACATGAAATCAGAAACTTGTGTTGTTCTTTAGGTTTGCCACTACCATTCAGAAAATCTTTTCTGGCCATTCTGAGCATTGCTTATAGAAAGAAAGGACTCATTCACCAGAGATACATTCTGATCCCACTACCAGGGGCCCCTCCAACAGACCAAGCTACACAACTGTCTTGCTTATGCTGAGGGCCTAGTCCAGTCTCATGCAGGTTCCACAGGTGTCAGTCTAAAGTTCGTGAGTTCCCATTAGCTTGGTTCAGTTGTCTTTGTAGATTTCCCCATTATGAACTTGACCACTTGCTCATATAATCCCTCTTCCTTTTTTTCAGCTGAACTCCAGGAGCTTGGCCTGGTGCTTGGCTGTGGATCTCTGCATAGGCTTCCCATTACCTATGTTAGGACGCCTTGCTCACCCTTGATGTGGGGAGAAGGGGCTTAGTCCTGCCTCAGCTGAATGTACCAGGCTTTGCTGACTCCCCAAAAGAGGCCTTACACTTTTGGAGAAGAGAATGGGGCATGGGTAGGGAGGGAGATGTTGGAGGGGAGCAGAAGGAGGGATGAGAGGGAAATCTGTAGTTGGTATGTAAAATGAATAAAAAAATTTAAAAAAGAAAAAGAGGGCAAGGATTGCTTGAAGAGATATTTGATGTGTTACTAAAGATGTGTGAAAAGACTATCTCTCTAGCTTTGACATTATGAAATTTCAGATTCTTTTTCTGCCAGGGATAATGACCATTCAGAGAGAACAATTGGAACAGCCTAATTTCCCATATCTAAAGCCAGTAGTGACAGATGAGGTTTGGGTCTAAGGAGCAATCTCATTTGGGAAGGTCGTGCAAAGCGACATGGTTTTCCTTTGTTATACGTCTATAGATAACATTGACTCCAACAGTTTGATTTTTAAACAGAATTTTTGTTTTGATTTTTTTCTAATGTATAAATCTTACCTAGCTTCCTTACCTTTCTTCTTTTCACATTTTTAATCACGTTGAGTAGTCCTGAAACCAAAGACGTTTGGTTACACACTCAGATTGAACTTTTCAAATATTACCAGCCATAGCTGCATGTTAACTCTCCTTGAGTTACAAAGCACTTGCCACCCAATACTGTCATGTGGCTTATAGATTTATATACAGTTTATTTTAGGAAATATGTCAAAATAGACCTTTACAAACATTATGCACATTCATAGTAATGAATTCTTTAAGTCAAGTCAGTTTGCATGGTAAATAAACCTCTTAAATTTTTTAGTTTAATTTTTCAAAATGTGTTTGACAATTTTATACCTGCATTTATGGTGTTTTGATCACAGCAGCTGTGGTTACTTCCACAAGACATGAACTCAATTAGCTTTTCATTTCATGGCTGGAGAGTAGCTTTGGAGGTCACACATATTTTTGTGGGTAATCTGGCAGTTGATTGTTACCAAAGGAGCAGGAGTCATTTACTGTTGTTATGAAGTTACTGGGTAGTTACCTATGCTTCAGTAAATAACCCCTTGCTCATTCTCATGCAAGTGTCCTCTGTAAACTTATTGGGCCATAAAGTAAAAATAAAGAAGACAATATTTTTAATGAAGTTAATTAAATATTTAGAAATATAAACATATACCTTTACATATGTGACATGTATTTCTTTTTAAGGGTTATAATAATTCACATATTTTATCAAGGGCAGAATATACTTAAACATTTATAGAATCCTTCTTTGATATTACATAAAAAATAAAGAGGAAAAAACTGACTTCAGACTGGTTATATTTTATGACTGTATGTCCATTTCTTATTTTCATTTTGTTATATTATAACTTTAAGAGAAAACTACTGACCTCAAGACAAGACTTATAAGCAGCTAATGCCAAGATGAATAAAATACCAACAACTAACAAAACTGTCACAAACTGTCATAGTAAATCAAGATTTAAAGCCAACTACTTTCCCCAATGCTAAGATAGTCATTGATTAACAGGTATGTAATGAGTAATGGGAAAAATAACTAATATACCCACAGATCATAGAATACTTCAATTGTAGCCATTAGGAAATTTCTGTTTCTACTGAGTAATAGGCTCAAAACACACACACACACACATGCACGCACACACTCACACACACACTTTTTCTGATTTATATTATATTGTGTGTGTGTTCTTATATGATTAGAAACATCAAATCAGCATTCAATCAGTGAACCTGTTTTTAAATTTAAAAACTTTAGAAATAGTACAGTTAAATCTCTTCATAACGGCATTTATAAAACTTGTTTTAAGAATTATAATAATTCTTAAATTTATATCATATGACAGTGAATTTGTTACAGATCAAGAAAATCTTTTTGACCCAGGTTTTAAAATTCATTCACAGGAGAGCTGGCCATGGTGGTGCATTCCTGTGAACACAGTACCAAACCTTGGGATTTGGAGGTGAGAGTAGAATCTCAGAGTAGCCTATACTATAGAGTGAGACAGCCTATGCATAGTGAATTCAGTTGTCATTGCAGTAGGAATGTAGTATCTAAGCTGAGATTTATCTTTTCCACTTAAATTGTATTATTCTACACTAGCCTATATATTAACATTGCATGAATATTTACATGTGAAGTGATTCACTAGTGGAACAAATTTAAGTAGTCAGACTGCACTTGACTCTGGTTGTGTCCTTCTTTTGTTTACTTACAGTTTACATCCTGTGGACAAGAGTTGTCTTCTATTTCAACTTCATACTGGCTTTCCTGAATTTCTTATTCTTTGTACTATACTGAAAATTGTTTCAGAAACTGTTGTGATGCACGTCTACAGCATCACTTCCATTGAAGCTCTGATGCACCTCTACAGCACCCCTGTCATTGCTGCTCTGATGCAACTCTGCAACATCACTCTCACTGCTGCTGTGATGCACCTGCACAGCATCACGTGCATTACTGCTATAATACACCTTTACAACCTCACATTCATTACTGCCATGATTCACCTCTACAGCATCACGTTCATTGAACTTTCCACTTTTTGCTACTGTTTCTATCTCGTTGCTTTTGTGGCTTTTACATACCATATATGAATACATTGTTTCCATATTTTTCTTCTCTCAATTGTTACAGGACAAATATTTTTGGTCATATCAAATACTGAACCCCAAGTTTCTGAAAGTTTCCTGCATACAGAAGTGGCAAACTAAAAACTTGCGATAAGAATACTCTGTCAGTATTTGGACAGGAATTTTATCATCAGCTGCCCTGGATTTTCAGCTAGTTCATGTGCACGACACAGCTAAGCTTTCCAGTCACCATTATAACATGAACTATTTTTCTTTAATAAATTTCTTTCTGTAATATACACATTATATTGGCTGTGTTTATCAGGAAAACACTAACATGCATCTCTCTGATTGTAAATGTATTTCTTCTATAAACATCTCTCTAACCCAGCAAACAAATCTGTAATTAATTATAAGTACTTATTCAGTGACTTGTGTATATTACATTCAATGATATCTGAATCATAAAACATTACCCTGTGATTTCTGCCATGATACTATAAGACAGATTGTCTTATTTGAAAAAAAAATGTATAATAAAGTAAACTGACTCAAAAAATAGTCACAAGAACAATAACCAAGATTTTAGCCAAGATTTGTCTTTTCATATACTTATTTTAATTGTATCATTCAACTTTTGAGCAGTTTCATTTCTTCTAAGGACAACTAATTATATCTCAATTATTTGAAGAGATTTTAATTCTATACTTCATTAACTTTATTAGAAATTACATACTATCTAATCTTTGAACCATTATAAGATTATGCATGTATGAGTGAAACATTTGTCTTTCAGTTACTTCCTTAATACTTCACATACATGCTTCTATGAGGCTAGAACACTTCATTGTCATGGATAAATTAGTATTTTATGTTGGGTGAAAACAAACTTAAGTATGGTAAAACAGGCTCACTCTCAGAGGTTCTACTAATATAGAAAGAGTAATTTTTTTCTTTTTAAAGAACTTATTTTGATCGTGACTATTTTACTATTTATCTGAATATATTTACTCAAAAATAAAGAACATTTAAAAACAATAATGTGGATAACCAATCAGGGAGCTCATCTCTGGGAATAACTAGTTCTCTTCTCAGCAGTGGTTAAATGCCTGTAGCTCTTGATCTCCTGCTTGGGCCCCATGTGATTTCCTTTACCCACATAAGCATGTAAATAGGTATTGTCATTGTTTATGTCTTGTTTAGGAAGCCATATTGTTGAAGTTTCATGAATGTGACTTTTCATGGTGGTGGCTGTCATTGAGCAGTCACAATTTTGCAGCAGACTCCCTGGTCCTCTGGATCTTCCATCTTTGCATCCCTCTTCTTTGTTGTTTTCTGAGACTTAGTGGTCAACCATAAAAATCTACACACATGTAAGCAGTATTAAACTGAAAAACAAAACCAAGTAGTAATAATATCTTTATCTCTAATACAGTTATATGAACCAAAAAAAAAAAATCAACTTAGACAAGCATGGTTTATTTGCATAACTTATTGTAAGTTTTGCTAATTAACACAGAAAATGTTCTGGTTTTTTATTAGTACTTTGTTAAACTTTATTTTCTTAATCACTCTCAGTGGTAAAATATCATCAAAATACTACCAAAATGTAACAGAAGATCAATAATATTTACTGTCCATAATACATTCCCTTATCATTAGAAGCATAGTTTTTGGCAATTTGACAAATATTATATTTTTTGCACTAAATTTTAATGATCACAAATAGCAATTAAATAGTCTCTGAATGCTAGTAAGAAGATTAGTGCTCTCAGAAAGAAATCATTTGTAGTCCATAAATATCCTGTGGTAATCTATTACTTCTTTTTATGTTTGGCACATTTCAAACAGATACAAAATGCAATTGCTTTTTCAGAGTTGTAAAGTATATAGGAACTTAATTAATTTAACTGTATAGGTTAATTTAATTTTTTATGTGAACAACAGCCCATCAACTCCAAATTTATACAGTTTTCTATAGAGTCTTGAACATAATTGTGAGTATACATTACTATTGCAAGAATAGTTACTGATTCCATGTAACAAAAGGTTCTACTTTTAATACTACTGCTCATTTATTGACATAATAATTTTCATATTATTTCCTTATCAAGCAATATCAATAAAGTAATTTTATCATCATTTCCTCAGATGAATTGATAAATTGAAATGAGTATTGCCAGAATTCACTCATCCCTTAATCCTATTTAAGATTAGGGATTTTGCTGTATTTAAGAAGGCCTGAGTCAATTTGTTAACATATCCTTTTGCTGCCAGATATTTAAAGTAAGTCAATTTCATTTTGGAACTGGCTCACATGTGTATTTCTGAGTTTCTGCATCTTCTTCATACAGCACCGAATAGCTTACTTTTGAAGTATTATCTCTGCCCCATGCTGAATTAGTTCTTACCAAGGTATAAAATGCCCATCCTTATTACGTACACCCCCTGCTTTTCCTCCTCTCACAAAGTGTGCTTTCTTCGTCTTTGCCTCTCTCATTGTAGAAGATGCTCTACTTCAGATCAAAGGTATAGTGCTCATCTTATTCAAAATCTCAGCTGAATCAAGCATAGCTGTGAATTTATACATACCATCCATCTTTGTTTTTGTTTGTTTGATTGTTTTGACATAATCTAGAGTTAATGAAGAAGACTGAACTGTACCTTGAGAAAATATTTATATAACATTGGCCTGTAGTCTAGCCTGTGTGTTGGCTTTCTTAACTAGGGATTGATGTGGGAAGGCCCAGACCATTGTGTGTGGGGCCACCACTGTGCTGATTGATCATGCTGGGTTGTTTAAGAAAGCAGGCTGAGCAAAGCATGGAGATCAAGTCAGTAAGTAGCATTCTGACACACATTCTATTTCAATCCCTGCCTTCAGGTTCCTTCCTGCTTTGAATTCCCACACTTCTGAAGTGTGACCCAAAAGGTGTAACAGGAAATAAACATTTTCTTCCCAAGTTGCTTTTGGTCATGGTGTTTTCTCACAGCAGTAGAAGCTATTAACTAAGCTAACTTGAAACAGTCACTTAGGATACTGGGCACATTTCTTCATTCATGATACACTTTTGGCATTTGACTCATTGCTTTTCACTCTTTCTGGCTCTTAATACATTATGACTTTTTTCTACATTGATTGGTCTTTTCTTTTGTTACTTTGCTATTGGGTGTTGTGTGATATTTTGATTGCATTCTGACCCTCCTAAGATTGACAACCAAGTTTGTTTTGAATCAGAGCTCAGAACTAGCTACAAGCTGAACAAAATTAACCATAGAGGTTTTGGAGGATTGAGGACAGAGAGAAACAGGAAGTAGCAGGTTGGGCCTTAGAGATGATCTCTGCCTTTTTGGATTCTCTGATCATTCAGGTTTCAATAAAACCTTGATACCTGACTTCTGAGGTTTTATTGAAAACGTAAAATTAGATAAATGCATCATCTGCCGTCCAAGTTGGAGCATGAAACCACAAGATAACCACCTGGCCCTGGCTTGGCAGCCACTGGAGCTGCCACCACTGAATGACTTTTCCTTCCTCACCCCATGCCCTCTGAGTGAGTCTGGGATTATTCTGTTGCAGTCTCTCTAAAACAGCTTCGAGCTGTTGTCCATTCCTGGTCCCAAACTGCAAAGGTTCCAAACTCCACAGGCACCTGGCCTCCATACACCGCAGGAGTTTGCCACCCACTGCCAGCAGGCTCTGCCTTCAGGTGGATCCTTGCCCTCACTGCTAGCTACATGTGCTTCTTCTGCATCTGCTTCCCAGGTGGCTGGCTTCCTCTCCCTGTGGCTTACAGGCTTCCCTGGAGCCCCCTCCTCTGGCTGCTGCCACACCAGGACAGCCACCTCCATCCCCACTTGGGCTTCAGTTGTTGTTGTGACTGCCACATGCTCTCAGCTCTGCTCTAGCAATGGCAGCTACCCTCAGCCAATGTCGGTATTCCCTGCCCATCTGTGCTACTCAGCAACAGACAGCCTCACACCTCAGTTTCATTGGCAGCAGATCTGATGAGATAACCTGGGAAATTTTAAGGGTGGGGGATTAGTTGAAGAAAAGAAAAATTTCCCCCACATGAAAAATGGAAAATAATATGACGCAGGGAGTTAGGTCTCTGTATAGTTCCACAATGAATGATTTGAAAATGGAATAATTAAATGAAGGGACAACCAAGTTAACTGGGATTAACATAATGTCAATTATAATAATTATCATTTTGGTAATTCATATTTTATCCCTAAAAACATGGTTTGATATCAGTGCCAGATATGAAAAAATGACTGACAATATACAATCCCTAGAACACATGCTAATGAAATCAAGACAAATATTCACACCCAGACAGAGGAGTTCAGAGCAGAAGCTACTGAACCATTGCCTTATGAAACTGAAGAGGAGCCACCCAAGGTTATTAGAAAACCAAACTTAATTTGTCTAGTTGCTTAAAAGAGGCAATAGTTCATCAAACAGCCTGGTCATTCAATCTAAACTTATAAAACTAACAAATGCCTTTCATTTGATCAGCTATAACATTCCAAAAAGGAAACCCCCAAAGTTAGGATTGGAGCAGGGTTTTGTTTCTGTCTTTCCAGAAGAATGAAGGCTAAGGAATCTGAAGACCACTGGATATATGAGACATCTGAAGAAAAGTGACGAATCATGCAGAGAAAGTGTCCTAAGTAAAAGAGTAAATGGGCCTAAAGGTGTAGCACATTTCAAACAGGATAAAATTTCATAAATCTTCCCAAATGTTTGTTTCTTCTGTTTTCTACAGATGTAGAAGGCAAATGGTCTTTTTTTAGTCCCAGCTTAATTAAAAATTAAAGCTGGCTTTGAAGTTAGAGTATGGCTCTCTTTTCTCTAAACCTAAGAATTCTTGTTGAAGGAAAATCAAAAATCTCTCTCTGTAACATGAATTCCAAAGGGTCTTGTAATAAAAACCACAGGGCCAGATATCGGGGGGCTGCGGGGGGAGAGAAGCTAAAAGATCAGAGAAGCAGAACAACCAGCCACTAGCTTACCTCTACAAAATTCTCAGCCTCAAGAGAGCAAATTCCTGTTTCCTTATGCCTTATATAACTTTCTGTGTCCTGCCATATTACTTCCTGGAATTAAAGGTATGTGACACCACTATCTGTTTCTGTTTCTCTCATGTAGCCCAGTGTGGCCTTGAACTCACAGAAATCCAGAGAGATGTCTGCCTCCTGAGTGACAGGATTAAAGGGGTGTGCCACCACTGCCTGACTTTTATGTCTAATTTAGTGGGTGGCTCTGTCTTCTGGTGCCCAGGTAAGCTTTATTGGGGAATACAATATATCACCACATCTCTCTCATGTCAGAAGAGCAAAAAACCAAAATTAAGGGACTATTCCACTGTCAATAATCTCATAATCCTTTGCTTTTATTTTGACTCTTTAAAACTTTTCTTAAGGTATAAATATTATCTCAAAATTTATAATATATATAAATATATATATATATATATATATATATATATATATATATATATAATTTCTTTTGTGATATCATGGGTCATATAGAGTACTAATTTTAGTAAAAGACTTAATTTAGCTTCCTATACAAGATTTCATGCTTGAGTCTCTATCAGGTAACTAGGTATTAGTTTGTGTACCCCATATGTACTTTACTAATTGTAGCCTTTTAACCTCTCTGAGATCTGCGGCATATGTCATTTAAAATCTTCAAATTTTCTTCAGTGAACTGTACCAATTCCTAACAGTGAATTTGAAGTCTTCAAAAGGATGACAGACCCCCATGACAAAGATTTTACTGGATTGTGGTAATATCACTAAACTGAAAAACACCACCTACAGATCAATTTTGGAGTACAAACTGCTCAGCACAATTTCAAGGCAGCTCGCTGAGATGGTCCAGCCTCATGCACTACTCCAACCAAGACTTCAGATAAGTCCTAAACTTTCCCATTACTCACTGCCCCTGCCTTAACTGCTGACAGCATGCTGTCCAAATTGTACAAGCATGAAACAAAAGAAAATGACTGCCAAACTTTGGCTAGACAAGTTGGGACAGTCCTTCAAAATTGTCTGCTTCACACAGACATCTATAAGATATTCTAGGCATGTAGGTGGAAGATGGATGCCCCAACATCACAGAAAAAAATGTGATGACTATCCAGGCAGTCAGCTGTTTCTGTCATTTCTATAGTTTTGGAAGCTGTTTGCTCTGCACTTCCTGTTTACTCAGGTAAAATTATATTCTTCTGGGGTCTCTGACTGAAGACTAGATATTTATATTTATAGTTTTTCTTGGTACTAAATTCAGAAAGGAAATTCACAAAAGAGGTGTAAAGTTGAGAAATTTAAAAGGATTGTTTTTGGTTGGTAATACAAGTTAGGATAGGAAGTGAATTAGGCAGAAAACTTTGGACTCACCAAGATAGGACAAATAATGTAGTATTTTCTCTGAATTTGCCATATATAAATAGACTGGACTTTGTGAATGCGATTTTTTACCTGATAGTTGTTCTTATGGTATGTAGTATTTTTGTGTCAGAGTTAAAGCCTTCCTCTTTTATTTATACAAAAAGGGGCTAAATGTTGTGAGATATTTTGACTGCATTCTGACACTCCCAAGACTGACCAAAATGAACCATAGAAATTTTGCAGGACTGCAATAGATAAAAATAGGAAGCAGTAGGGTGGGGCTTAAAGAGGGTCTTGGCCTTTTGAGATGGAGGAACAACAGAGATAAAAGGTCACTGGTCACTTCTCTGCTGCTTCTCTGATCATTCAGTTTCTTTTTTTCTTTTTCTTTTTTTGGTTTTTTCGAGACAGGGTTTCTCTGCGTAGCTTTGCGCCTTTCCTGGAGCTCACTTGGTAGCCCAGGCTGGCCTCAAACTCACAGAGATCCGCCTGGCTCTGCCTCCCGAGTGCTGGGATTAAAGGCGTGCGCCACCACCGCCCGGCTAATCATTCAGTTTCTTATGCTCTTATCTGACTCCCTAGTTTTTATTGATAAAGAATAATTAGGTAAACACTTCAATGGAGCATCACAGGTATACCTCTTTATCTCTCTGTCTCTGTCTCTCTGCATGTGTGTATATGTGAGCTTTTCATGTTCTGAGAGAGCATCATGTAATATAGATCCAGCTGAACTATGTGGCCCAGGTTGCATTGAACTTGAAGCCTTGGCCCCAAGTGCTTTAACTATAGACAGAATCAACCACAGGAAACTTTTCCCTCTCCTTGTCCCCATTATCTTTCCTCTCCTCCTCTTCCTGTGAATATTGTGCTACTTAAATGTAACTTCTTATATTTCAAGTGAGTTTCCTTTAACATTTGGAAACCAACCACTGTCCTACTTCAATGGTAACATTATGATCCTCAATATCCTTTTGCTACTGCCAATGATCACTATTGTAATCATCATTACTTGACTACAATGTTTGCTCTATATAATTTTCCCTCGCATATATTCTCCTCTACTTACAAAATAATAGAGTACAAAATCCTGTTTCCATCCTCTTCTATATCAGAGCAGCAGGAGGTAAGTAGAATCACATAAAGTTATGCTTACTACAAAAGGATGGCCTGGATCATTAATTTTGCTCTTTGATGCTTCTTGAAAACATGGCACTTTTCTCTAGTTGATTCACTACTACATTCCTTGGTAATATTTCTTGCTTTCTCATACTTCCTCAATTGACACTTTCCCTCTCTCTCTTGCTTGTATATGATGGAGAAAATATATCCCTTCAAAAAAAACAGCTTTTATAAACTACAACCAAGTATCTTACTAGCTTACCTTCAGCTATCTAAACTCATACAATTTATCTTACTTCTATTACAATGGGTCAAGTAGCCAGTCTTTCCTAAGGCTGTCATCTCCATTTGTATGATAGATCTTGTATCAGTAAGCTTTCCCTCTGTAATAAATCACTCACAACTTTATGGCTAAAACCAACAGTGTTATTATTACCACTCAGGCATCTAAAAGAATGCTATAGTTTGGTTGATCCAGAATTTGCTGAAAAAAAATGTTGCAACCAGGTATGGTCTTTGGTTGGAATAGTTCTAAGTTAGACTCCACTTGGAGTTGTCTCTGAGACTGAATTTGAAAATACAACCTCCTCAAGGACATTTATTCTCTTATTTCATAGCCATGTGGAAGTAAATAGGGTCAAAGAAAGTCTCTTAAAATTCCTTTCATTAACAGATATTAATTCATCCAGTCATACACAAATTGAAAACACAGGAAAATATTCTCTTACCTTTTAGAAAACTAAAACTAAAATGGTATAATGAAAAAGAGAGGCAAACATTTGTAGAATATAATAAAATAACTATACTGCTCTATAATTCCTACAGATATATAACTTCTTCTCATATTCCCCATCTTAATTCATCAGTCTTTCTCCAACTGAATCATTCTCATAACAGACATGAAAAAATATTTGTCATCATGCAGAAGAAAATTTTCGAAAATGAGCAATAATAAAATAAAACCAATGTTCTCTGGCTGCAACTCAATCAAAATCCCAGTATCATCCTTTCCTGTGTTGTTAAATTCCTTGAAAGGAACATTTGAATGTAGATTCTTGTCTAATCATCTGCCAAAACTAAGCCTTACTTGCTCCAGATTTATTCTAGACATTCTCCTGAAACCATTACAACTAAGATAGTAATTCCCAGTTGTCAAGCCCAATGGCACAATCTCTTTGATATCAGAAAGAAGACACAGTATACCACTCCCTACTCTTTGAAGTACCTCATTTACTTAGGTTTTGATATCTTATTTTCTTAATCTTTTTCTGAAACTTCCATGTATCATATGAATTTATCCAATGACATTAATCTCATTTATCTTGTTTTTAATTTTGTTTCTAGACTATCAATCATCAAACCTTCTATGGTGATATTTTATTTGTGCTGAAATGTGATTTTATTTGTATGTTAATAAATAAAGTTTGCCTGGAGAACAGAGGTCATAGAGACCAGGAACAGCATTCGGGCAGTGGTAGCCCACACCCTTAATCCAAACACATGGCAGGTAGAGTCTTTGTGTGGTCAAAGACACAGCCAAGTATGGTGAGATGAGCCTTTAATATCAGTACCAACCATAGAGACCTGGAGGTTTGTATAGACAGGCAGTGACATGGAAGTCATGTGGTTGGGTTTAGAGCCAATGAGAAGGCAGAAGAGAAAGGCAATAAAAAACACAAGTCAGGCAGGAAGAAACTCTCTCTCTCTCTCTGAGGAAGTGATGGCGGTGAGGTGGTAAGATGAGATAGTCATGACTCTTTAATCTCTTAGGCTATTTACCTCTGTATTTTGTTCTGTGTTTCTTATTTACTAAGACTGTTTATAATTTTATCTACAACCTTCTACTAAAGGTAGATGTGAAATTTATATAACACCATATAGCCTATAGTTAAATGAACATTCAAATTAGTATCACTAAAGCAATCTTGATGCATTATTTAAACAATGAGAAAGACATTGGATATGTGCTATGGGATGGCATTCTGTATGCTGTGAATGTGTTGCTCTGACTGGTTGATAAATAAATTGCTGATTGACCAGTAGCCAGGCAGGAAGTATGGATGGGGTAAGCAGATGAGGAGAATTCTGGGAAGAAGAAGGGCTGAGTCAGGGGACACCAGCTAGACACAGAGGAAGCAAGATGTCAAGGCAGAACTGAGAAAAGGTACCAAGCCACGTGGCTAAACATAAATAAGAATAATGGGTTAATTTAAGTGTAAAAGCTAGTTGTTGATGATCCTGAGCTAATGGCCGAGCAATTGAAATTAACATTAAGCCTCTGAATGATTATTTTATAAGTGACTGCAGGCCTGCTGGGGTTGGAGGGGGCAGGTTGGACCTGTGAAAACTTCTGACTACAGATATGGATGAATCATAACTATTTTTTAAAGTAGATTAAATATCACACCAATAATTTGTTTCCTCTTACCTGTCATAGTTAGTGATTTTATAACAATACATCACACTATAACCACACAATTTTTAAGATATACAATACACATTTTTGGTGTTTTAGTCCTTAATCTTCATGTATAAGCTCTCCACAAATTTCATTTTTGCTGCCTTTTCAATACATCAAAGTGATTAAAACTAAGCATGATTAACTTGCTGTATTAAAATTCTCTCTAAACATATTTTTGCTTCTAGTTTACATTCCAAATGACTGTTTTCCATATTATAGTCAATGATTTTGGAAAATATAAGTCTGATGAGGTCTTTTTCTGTAACACAAATTGCTAAATGGTCTTATTAATAAAAAGAAAAAAATCCAGAGCCAGAGATTGGGATGAAAGTTGAAAGATTAGAGAAACAGAACAACTAGCCACAAGCTCTTACCTCTAAGAAATCCTCAGTCTCAAGAGAGTAATGTCTCTAGAGTATTCCTGCCTGGCCCACAGTCAGGACAAATCTCTCTCAACCGCCAGTCCCACAGCCACTCAGACCCAACCAAGTAAACACAGAGACTTATATTGCTTACAAACTGTATGGCCATACCAGGCTTCTTGCTAACTATTCTTATATCTTAAATTAATCCATTTCTATAAATTTATACCTTGCCACATGGCTCGCGGCTTACCAGCATCTTCACATGAGGCTTGTCATGGTGTCAGCTGGCAGTGTCTTTGACCCAGCCTTCCACTTCCCAGAATTCTTCCCCTCTTTGTCCCGCCTATACTTCTTCCTCCTGACTACTGGCCAATCAGTGTTTTATTTACTAACCAATCAGAGCAACACATTTGCCATACAGAACATCCCACAGCAGAGTGAGTTCCTGTTTACTCACACCTTATATGCCTTTTTCTGCCCTGCCATTTTACATCCCAGGATTAAAGGTGTGTGCTTCCCAAGCAAAGGCATGAGATCTCAAGTGTTGGGATTAAAGGTGTGTGCCACCACGCCTATCTCTGTTCCCAGTGTGACCTTGAACTCACAGAGATCCAAAGGGATCTCTGTCTCCTGAGTGATAGAATGAAGGGTGTGTGCCATCACTGTCTGGCTACTGTGTCTAATCTAGTGGCTGGCTCTGTCAGCTGATCCCCAGATAAGTTTTATTGGGGTGCACAATGTATCACAACATTTTTCCATTAGTAAGTTTTCAAACACGTTTTTAGCAATAAATATAAAATATGAAAATATTTTACATCAACTTTCTCCACTCATGACATCTGGTCTCATTGTTATTCATTCTACATTCCACAAAATTCATGAATTCACAAAAAATGTACATTATTTTCTTTGCAGGGATCACTGTAGATTCAAATTCTGCATGATCACTTTCTCACTTTGGATTATGTTCAAATTTCTTCTTTAAATGGAAATTATATATGTTTAGATCTTTTTCACTCTACACATTCTAGGTATATTTGTCACATATACGTGTAGAGGAAGGAGTTAGAGAGGTGACATGAATCTCCCTGGGATGGTAAAATAGACTAGGTTTTTTATGGGTAGACTGGGAATGGGATGTAATTGGAACAGGAGGGTCAATGAATAGGTGGAGTGGAGATGGGTTTGAGGAAAAAATGAAGGGAAAATGTTAGAATTTAGGGGATTTGAATGGTGGTATGGAAATCCGGTGTAGTGTAAACTTCCTAAAAATGTATGAAGGCAACCATAATGAATTCTTAAAATAATGGAGGAGACAGAGTCCCAACTGGCAATTTCTTTTCACCAAACTAAGCTTTTTAATACCAGAATTAGATCACATCCAATTCAGTTGATGACCAATGGAGTCCCATGGAAATCTCCAAACAGCCCATGACAGTATCTTGTTCTCCCAAATCTTAAACAAAGGCACCATTGCTGAAGACATAATCCTCAAAACTCATTGAATATGTAGAGGTAAAGGTGAAGTTTACATAGATCCATCACTCCTACATTCTAGTGACTTTGCTATGGGAAGGTACTATGCAGGCTAGCAATATAAAAATGTAATTGCAACTTCACCATAGATCCTTTGATCTGCAATGCTGTCCTGCCTGCAAGATATGCTAGGGAAATGGTGACACAAAGCTTGTGGGAGAAGCCAACCAACGTCTGATTTACTTAAGACCCACTCCATGAGATATAACTGGCACCCAACACTGCTTGGATGACCAAGAACCAAAGAATAGATAACACAGAAACCTAGGGTAAAACAAAACACTACTGGTCTTAAAAGAAAAAAAAATAGCTATAAAACGACTCCTTATGATATATTGTTATACTCATAGATAAGTGTCATATTTAGCCAATATTAGAAAAGCTTACCCTGCAGTAGATAGGAATAAATTCAGAGACCCACAGCCAGACATTAAGCAGAGAGAGGGAGAGATTTGAAACACTCAGGACTCAATGAAGTGTCTCCATCAAATTTTTCCCATCAGATCTCATGGAACCTTCTAGAAGAGGCAGAAAGCATCTAAGAGCTTAATGGAATGTAGGACACCTGGAGAAGAAGACACTCTGAATAAACTGAGCAAAGCTCATATGAACTCATAGAGACTGAAGGAGAAAAGGCAGGCCCTGAACATTCTGCACTAGGTCCTGTGCATATATATTATTGCTGTGGAATAATCCTTTTGTACACTGTAAAGATTTGTCATTTGAATTGGTTCAGTAAAAGGCTGATTGACCAATAGCCAGGCAGGAAGTATAGGTGGGACAATGAAATTTAAGATGCAGGGAGGAAGAAGGGCAGAGTCAGAAGAGAGTCATGAGGATAAGAACACAAGCAAGATGGGTATGCCATACTGAGAAAAGATACCAATCCATGTAGCAAAGCACAGATAAAAAATATGGGTAAATTTAAGTGTAAGAATTAGCTAGTAAAAAGCCTGAGCTACCGACCAAGCATTTATAATTCATATTTAGCCTCATGATTTGGTTATTTCAGAACTGGTGGGTGGGAAAGAAATGTCTGTCTACATACTATGGCTTTCAGTTCAGTGTTATTCTACTATATTTTATTTTTATTCTATTTTGTTATGTTTTGTTCTTATCTGTTAGAAACCTGATTTTTTTTCTAGTGAAAGACAAAACAGAGTGGGGTTGGATTGAGAGTAACCAGAAGGGTAACCAGAGAAGGGGAGCTATAATCATGACATAGTGTATGAGAAAAGATTAACTTTTCAATAAAACTCAATAAAAGGAGAAAAAGAAAAAAAAAGCCTTTTATTGAGAAATATGTGTCAGCTGTATTCAAGCATTAACATCTATAACCACCATATGACCCAGAAATCCCTCTGCTTGGTGTATGCTCAAAGGGAATGAAATTATAGTGTTGAAGCTGAAGTGATGCTTATGAGTCTACTGCCCCATGATGAACACAGGGGAAAGGGTGGGGCCTACCTAAATAATCATTGGCAACTTAAAGGATAAACTTTATGTGTCACATATGTATAAGAGCATCATAATTGACCAAGAAAAGGTGAATTCACTTTATTTCCATCATCCATTAATCTGAAGCACATATATTAAGGGAAATAAAGCAGGCACAGCCCAATCACTACATTTTTAAAAATTCACATATGGAATTGAAAATAAAAGTGATCAGAGTAGAGATTATAACAATGATTTTGAAAAGCTGCAAAAGGTAGATTTGTACACAGGAGAAGGTGAGATTGGTTTGCATAATCAAAAGTATTGTTTAATAGTAGGAATATGTTATGGTTCTACTCTTCAGTAGATTCACTGTACTTAACACTAGTATATTATACATGAAAATATCCATTGAAGAGAATTTTGAAACAAATATTTCATGTGATATAGATTAATTATTCTGATTTAGTTATTATACTTTGCTTTACATTGTATCTCATTTTTTGTTCAGTATATCAAATAAAATTAGACCTTAAAAAGACACAAAATTCTAAATAAAATTACAATAACACTAGAATTTGTACCCTTGTAACTCCCTGCAATACTTCTTAATTGTAAAACCTGATTTAACAAAAAGTATTTTTAAACCTTAATGAAAAAAGAAAGTATGTGTTTTACAATAATCCCAAAGACAAGATGATAAAAATAGAGGACTGTACTATTCCTTAGAATCACATTTATAAACTTTCAAAGCATTTCTGCTGCTCCTTTTTCTGTCCTATGATTATTTCCTCTAATTGTATACTTTAAGAGATTTTTCACTTAGAATTTAATAACTCTATTTACTTTCAAATATCTGATCATAGTTGTAAATGGCCCCAAGAAAGAGATTTTTTTGGTTTGTAATTACTCTTAATAGTCTAATTATTTCAAATAGTTGACATTAGACTTTACCAAACAATTATCTAAATCTAACTTAAATATACAATTAGCTGAGAAGAGGAAAAAAAAATCAGAAACTCCCTTGCACATCTTAAAGAAGAAGTTAGTTTTCTATACACAGATTATAGACCAATTTATTTGCTTACTGATAATTTAAAACCCTTCTGGAGAACTGTACGATGAATTATTTTTAGGAACTATGCCTGATTTGTCTAATAATTCCTGTAAGAATCCCTATTATATGTATTTCTGTCTCACAAACATAACAATTAAATGTTGCTAGAGTTTTCCTGCCTTGCCCACAGTCAGGACAAATCTTTGTCACCCGCCAGTCCCACAGCCGCTCAGACCCAACCAAGTAAACACAGAGACTTATTTTGCTTACAAACTGCATGGCCGTGGCAGGCTTCCTGCTAACTGTCCTTATCTTGCTAACTGTGCTTTTATCTTAAATTGATCCATTTCCATACATCTATACCTTGCCATGTGGCTGGTGGCTTACTGGCGTCTTCACATGCTGCTGGTCATGGCGGCGGCTGCAGCCTCTCTGGTCATGGCGGCGGCTACAGCCTCTCTGGTCATTGCGGCGGCTGCAGCATCTCCTTCTGCCTTTCTGTCCTTTTATATCTCCTCTCTGTTAGTCCCACCTATCTTTCCTGCCTAGCCACGGCCGATCAGGTTTTATTTATTAACCAATCAGAGCAACTTGACATACAGACCATCCCCCAGCACAGCCAAGTGCAGACCATCTCAAACACCAGCACTCAGGCCCATGGTCCTAATCACCCTCTATGCGGACCTGCTGGGTTACGCCACAAAAGAACCTGAGAATGGGCTCCCACAGGACCTACAGAACATCCCACAGCAATTAAATGTTACTTAATAGTGTAGTACCAGTCAATGATGCTTTGGAGAGAAATCAGGAGTTTCAGCTAACTTTAGTTCAGCTGATGTTTAGAGAAAATGATGAAATGCTATCACTACGCAGAAATGGAGCACACATTTGCTGAAAGTACAGTTGCAAAATATTTTAGGATAAATGGAGAATGTAGTGAATGCAGATAGCGTAAATGAAGTAAGGACTCATTTGAGTAAGTCAGGTGAGAAAATACTAGACAACTAGATTAACAACTAAAACAGGTTTTAGGGGAATTATATATTCACTATGGGAATTGTCTTAGCATGAGTCAGAACATTAATAGAGTGGTAATTTGAAGAATGAAACTGATATTAATGAATGGAAATCCATGTAAAAGAGGATATTTTGTTAAAACTATAATCCTGAAAAAACTTTCATTGGATGTACATCCAAAAAATTCTGTTTGAAAAACATGAATGCTGTTGAGTAGAACAATGTCCATTTGAATGAGGGACATGGTCACTTACCATGTCTCTTCCCTAGCTTTGTTTAAGACACTGTGGACAAAGAGAAGTGCATTATAAATCTGTCAGATGTGATGTCAGGTAAAAGCAGGGAGGCAGAACCTTAACCACAAGAATACATACTCACCAAATAACACACCAAAACAAGCTCTAAAGTGTGACCACTAAGAAAAGACACACATTATCTTCTATCCAGCTGTTCACCACTGGAGATTTCAAAGCCAGTCATAATGTAAAAGATACTCCAAAGTCTCATACATTGTTTATAAATCCAATCAGAGCCTTCTTGTTTATATCTTTACATAAATATGAAATACACAGGAAAGATGATTTTCTTTTAAGTAACTGTCCATGGGTTTAGGAGGTGAATTTACACCAATGGTGCTGTGTTTTGTACTCTTAAGATAAGTACTAGTTTTTATTGCTTTCTCTCTATGCTTATGTAAATTCACCTCCTAAACCCATGGACAGTTACTTAAAAGAAAATCATCTTTCCTGTGTATTTCATATTTATGTAAAGATATAAACAAGAAGGCTCTGATTGGATTTATAAACAAGGTATGAGACTTTGGAACAAAGTTAGTTATTAGAAAAGGGATCAAGTACAGATTCAAATGCATCATTAATGAAAAGAGAGGAACATGTAAGACAACAGAAGTATAAACTTAGAGTAGGCGAGTGTTCTCCAGAGTCTCCCTTTGATTTTAAGTTAGTGGAGAAAAATAAAAACTTTATGTCATTTACAAAGTGAGACAAAAATGTACTAAGAATGTTGTATAAACATTATAAATGTACCGAGTTATTCAGACATGATGTAAAGAATCATGACAGGCATAAGAGAGTGTGCATTGCAGACATATTTAAAAGTTTGGGGTACTGTTATTATTTTGAAACAGGATCTCACTATGTTTCCATGGCTAACTACAGAGCATAAATGGTCCTTCTCTTTCAGCGTCTGCAGCAGAGAGACCCACCTGCTTCTGCCTGCCAAGTGCTGGGATTAAAGTTGTTAGCCACCACTTCCTGGTTCAAGACAAATATCTGCTCTTACCACCTAATTCCCCAAGTCAAAGTCATCTTTCATTTCTAAGCTAAATCTACCCTATATGGAATCTATCTTCAAGTCCTGAATCTTGGGGGAAATACATATGTGCATTAGATAAAAGTCTCACCTATGCCACATTCATTCTAATATGTGTTATGGTAGCTCTGTATTTGTAAATGATTGGCGCACTCATGTGTTCCTGGACATGTGCATGTAAATGAACAATATTCTACTTATTATTTATTGCTTTTATTTTCTTAGATTTAGTTTACTCTTTTGTAATTTTGTTTTTAATTTTAATATTTAATTATATCTTTTACTTTTGGGGGTTATAATATACCTACATTATTTCCTCCATTTATTTCCTCTCATTAGCCCATCCCATATACTGACCCCTATCTCACTTTAAATTTCATGGTGTCTATTTCCATATTTTTTTAATATTTTACTGAAAAAGTAAATATGTAGCTTTAAGCAAAGTAACATAATGAGGAGTTTCCTTTACTCATTTTTCAACTTTACAAATATTAGTGCATACTCAATCTTATTTCATCTACAATTTTATTTTTCCTTCCTACTATTGATAATTCAGAAGATTTAATTTACAAACATTTCCCATATATCTTTAAACACAGACTTAAATCATCATACTGTTTAAAATTATTTCTTTAATCCTTATTCAGGCAAGTTCAACTAGCCAAGTGTCTCATAAACACCATTATATTCTTACAATTTGTGCAGTTCTACATCCAAATATACATATGCAACATATGTTCATAAATATATAAATATGTTAAAATATTGCAATATGTACACTGAACAAAAGAACTCACTGATGAAGGAAGGACTGCACAACCATTTTTCTTTTCACCATCTAGACACTATGTTCCTTCCCTACAGAAGAAGCAACAAGAAATGTCATCTTCAAAGCAAATTCTAGTCCTCACCCAGTACTGGCTTACCACCTCATGGATATTGAGATACCAACAATAAATCACCATTTCGAGGCAGAGAGCAGTCCTCACCAGGTACCTAGCCTATTGTCCTGTCAAGTATGACATGGGCTTCCAAATTTCCTCATCATTAAAGTACAGTCTTATTCTAAATAAATTCCCTCAGGCATTTAATTAAGACTGTAGAAATTGACTAAGGTGCTCCTTATCTACCATGCATCCAATCTACCTACCCCTCCCACCCCTTAGGAAAGATTATGTAATATATGCAAATTTACAGAGGAAAACCATTCACTGCTCCTATAAATTCTCTTTAGCCTTACACCTTTCTTCTAAAAACTGAAGAGAGAGTAATATATGGTGTCAGTGTGCAGCCACTTGGCATCTCTAATGAGTGTTGGTCACCTTTTCTTATGTGTGTGTTACCAGCTTTAACATGGTGTCAAGAGCACATTGTTCTCAGTCATAAGGCCCCTGCTATTATTTTAGACAACATGAATGTGCACTTACTATTCTATTCGATATTTTAATTTATAATTGCTGCTTAATTTATTTGAAAGGATTTAATTAATTAAATTGTACTCATTAATTAAATACCAGAGGAAACTGGCTTATAAAGTGTTATTCAATAGAACATAAACTAAGCATTAAAATAGAAAAAATAGCTGAATGTTTTTTCTATGCACAAATACCACTTTAACTGTCCAGTGTCTTCATAAATTTGTAGTCCCTCTAAGGAAATTCAGAAATCATCCTGCTACCACAAGGTGATATCCAAGATTTTATAATGTCTACCTTCCTTCTTGCCAAGACTCTATCCTTAGCAACACATACATATAAACTAATTCATCATTTGTTGATACTTTATCCCAATCTTTCTGTTTCTCAGTATCTTATATAGACTACCTTAACCACAATACTTTAGAAGTAAAACATTTCTTGAGATATTGAAGTTATATATTGATCCAGAATATGATTTCCCTGATATTACTCTAATTTGTGAAATGTAGGTATCATCTTTTATAGCCATGGATACAGTTGCACCTTAGGGATTGCTACAGCCACCTACCTTTCAACTGAGATTCACTCCCCTGTAAATAGTCTTGCTTGGTTCTGGTATTTTGCTTGTTCAACCTTTTATATGATTTGGCTTCAGACTTTATTATCTAAGGCATTTTCCACTAGTCATGTGCTGGATGTACTAAGGCTCTGTTATTTGTATCAGGAGCTGTCACAAATCCCCAGATTCCTCCAGGTAACCTGTCAATTTCTTAAAATGCTGAAGCCAAGCAATTCTTTGATTCTACAGCAAACATCTAATCACAAAAATCTTGATTATGTTTTAGTAGCCAATGTAGTACCAAATACTGTGAACAGGAGACAAGATAAGCAATTACTAGAAAATAGAATCTACAAAGACACCTCTATGATGAATAGAATTCAGATAAAGTATTATTTCATTTTTGAATGGACTCAGATGTCTGTGCAGACTCTGCATTAGTATTTGAAAAAGCCAAGTAGTCCACACACTTTGTATCATCTTCCTATGGTATTTAGTCAAAACCCAGGGAGCCCGCTTTGATGGTTAATATTAATTACTAATATGATGAGCTTAAAAATAGACCTCTGAAGGATTTTTTTTTTTTTTTGTCTTTTTCGAGACAGGGTTTCTCTGTGTAGCTTTTGAGCCTGTCCTGGAACTCTCTCTGTAGATCACTCTGGCCTTGAACTCACAGAGATCCACCTGACTCTGCTTCCCAAGTGCTAGGATTAAAAGTGTACGCCACCACTGCCCAGACTTCTGAGTGATTTTGTTGATTAGGTTATCCTGTATTAATAACTGTAAAGCATTATCTTGATTTAGTTATTTGAGTTGGGTAGATGGTACACATTATTTCATGGATTGAGGTCTTGCTCTGAACTCAAAGGAGAAAGTGACCTACATTTAGACCTTCATCACCCTCTGCTTCCTGGCTATGGATTAAATGTATTCAGACCTCATAAACTCCTTCTGCCCAAACATATGGGTCTGAAACACCAAAATGTGAGTTAAAATGCGCAGGCCCAAGTTGCTTTTGTCAGGAAAATTCATTACAGCAACAGGAAAATTAAGATTCTGCGTTTCTGCACTATGTTGGGACAGTTTTCCATTATTAGTTTAGCTCACTTAGAATGATTAGAACAAAAGTGGCTCATGTAGCCCCTAAGCAAACACAACACATTTCCTAATAAAAAAATCTACAAATTATTTGTTAGCCGTGATAGTTATCCTGGTCTGATCATGGATGCATGTGTTAAAATATCACACTGAAGAGTTTACAAATAGTGTCCCCTTACTATGAATCAAGTAAAACTGATAATTTAAAAAGTCCTTAGTGTTCAAATGAATATGAATTAGATAGAGTGTAGTGGATATTCATTCTACCTATGACCTTGGATTTGTGACAATATACAAAATATCTTAATCAGAAGTAGGAATGTATAGTGCAATATGACAACAATATCTTTAATATGTATCAATATACAAAATATCCTAAACAGGTGTAGAACTTAATACTGTATGATAAATATAATTTTATATTTGTGTGAATATACAAAATATTTCAAATAGGTATGTACAATATGACAAGTATAGTTTTGTATTTGTATCAATTACAAATTATCTTAAGCAGAAATAGAAAAATAATTTTACATTTGAATTCTATTCTCTTGCTTTTGGGATAGCAGTTGTTAATTTCTTCCAAAAATTACTGCACGCTCTTTGCCAATATTCATTATCTTTCCATAAAGAGGAAATTTATTCAGTAGTTAAAGGTACTACAATTTCTGCTGGGTCCATTACTGTCAATTGATGAAGTCTTATATTTTTTTTCTTTTAAAATCAAATCAGAAATCTCTTCCACATATGTCTTTAATTTCTTGCTCAGTTTACATGGTAGAAATATTCATTCCAATATAATATTTGCCCTCTGCATTAAGATCCCTATAGGGAATAGTCTACAAGAGTATTTTAAACAGAATGCAGTTGAGATCTGGATTCACACAATTCACATGTGTCTCTTGTATTTTCTTTTCTACTAGAACCAATTTCTTCTCAGATTCAACTGATAATTCTCTTGGATTATCTTGGACTATTTTAGTTTTTGTCCCCATCTAGGGTACTGGACAAATTTATTAATACATCTTTAGTTATCCTAATGGTGGGCAGTAATTGGAAATGTCTCCTAACAATTTTTGAAAGTCATTAAGAGTATGTGGTTGATCTTTCCTGAGTTGTACCTTTTGGGGTCTAATTTTTTTGTAGATCTATCTTATATCCCAAATAATTAATAGAATCTCCTCTTTCTATTTTTTTCGGGAGCAATTTGTAATCACCAGTGAGGCAAAACTCTCTTTACTTCTTCAAACATGCTTTCTAAAGTATCTAAGTTTGGATCAGCTAATAAGATATCATCCATATAATATTAAATTATAGATTGTGTAAATTGTACATGAATTATTTCCAATGGTTTTTGCATGAAATATTGGCATAGGATGGGGCTATTTAACATTACCTATGGGAGAATCTTTCATTGATATCTCTTGACTGGCTGATAATTATTATAAATAGGTTCTGTGAAGGCAATTTTTTCTCTATCCTTTTCTTGTAGCAGTATAATAAGTAAACAGTCTTTTAAATCAATGACAATAATAGACCATTCTTTAGGTAAGACAGAGGGCAAGGGTATCCCATTCTGTCAGAGTCCATAGGCTGAATTACTTTATTTATGGCTCTCAGAACTGTCAGCATTCTCCATTTTCCAGATTTCTTTTTCATAACAAATACAGGAGAATTGCAAGCCCTGATATGTTCAATATGTTGACCATTTAATTGCTCCTTAACCAGCTGTTCTAAGGCTTGTAGTTTCTTTTTGCCGTAGGCTACTGCCTAACCCAGACTGGTTTGTTAGTTAGCAATTTTAAGGGTTGGGCCATTGGTACTTTTGAGAAATCAACAGGTATTGGGTCCTGTTTATGTACAGTTGGAATGGCCAGTATCTGGTTTTTTTTTTGTTGTTTGTTTGTTTGGCTTTTTGAGACAGGGTTTGTCTGTGTAATTTTGGTGCCTGTCCTGGATTTTGCTCTGTAGACCAGGCTGGACTCCAACTCACAGAGATCCACCCAGTTCTACCTTCCAAATGCTGGGATTAAAGGCATGTACCACCACCACCTGGCAAGGGTCTCTGTTTTTGTTTTTTTTTTGTTGTTGTTGTTTTTTTTTTTTTTTTTTTTTTTTTTTTTTTTTTTTTAGTGTCTTATAATATTGTTTCTAGAAAATTAATTGGTTTATAGTGCACTTCTGAGATTGGAGGACCATTAATCTGAGCATTCATTGCTATAATAGATCATGGTCCCATAGATTCACTGCTACATTAGTCACATATGGCCTTAGCCTTTCTCTCTGTCCTTCCAAACCTATGCATTCAACCCATCTTGTGCTTTGTTTTACCTGAGATAGAGTTTCAATTCCTAAAAATTAAACATCTACCTCCAGAAGAGGTCAATTTGGATGCCTTGATTCTAGTGTAAATATAGTCACATCAACACCTGTGTCCAATAAGCCTTCAAGTATAAGGTTATTTATTCGTACCCTTAGCTTGGGTCTTTGTTCACTTATGTGAACACTGAAAATGTTAAGGCCTAAGATAAAATGAAGCATTTGGGGGGATATAAAGAACAAATTATTACTTCTTTGTCAAAAAATAGTCATTATCTATTTAAGATTATTTTTTTACAAAGTACATTATAATTTTGAAGTACTTAGTATCTGAAAGTTTTCAAGATCATAGTTTATTAAAATAAAAAATGAAGTAAAATATGGTTTACATTCATGAATTTGGGGAATACAGGAATATGTATAAAGATTTAAAAGCAGAGGAGTGGTCCAATGATAGTGGCATGGGTAAGATAAGATTAAGGCTGAATACTCAAAAATTACAGCATGATTTTTGAAGTATGAATAAGAGTTATAAACATGCAGCAGTTTTGAGGGTGGTGATTTTAATATTTGAAAATAATAAATAAATGAATGGATGTTTGTTTAGTAAGAAACTAATTGTTGGGATTTTGTTGTTTAAAACTACAAACTACTTAAAATACATACCATATAAGATACTTAGTTTGGGAAGTTCAGAGTTACTATGCAAGAGATTATAAAACCCTGGATAAATGTACATAACTTGCCCCAAAATATTGTTATTTGACTCACATATTTCTCTAAAAATACAAAATTATGCCATTTTACTTATTCATGGGGTTATCAAATGATTAAGCATAAAGTGTTTGTTAGTGATAACTACTTATTAATATAAACATAATTTAATATATTACAAAAGCCACTGATTATTTTCTGTTCACACCTATATTAGACATTGAACAATGGTAGAATGTGAATCTTTAACTTCTTCAATAAAACAAAATGAAATCTGTTTCTCTTTTGGTGAATTTTGGATTTGCTTATATGATTTGTTTGGTAGTGACATGATGGTAAACAAAAGCCATACAAGCAGATACTGGCCAAGTATTTATACATATCAGACAAAAAAAATTAAATATTAAAAAAAAACAGATAAGCTAGAGTCCATATACCAAACTAAACAAGTGTTAGATAAATATATCGCTAGGAAGTCTTCTCTTCTCTGAAGCAAAAGAGAGGAGCAATGGATCTGGTGTAGAGGGGGTGTAGAGGGGCTGGGTGGAGTGCAGTAAGGGAGAGGCTGTGGTTGTGATGTATTGTATGAGAAAAAATAAATACAAGAAATATTTTGAGTAATTTTTAAAGAAAAATAGTATAATATTAGGAAATCAACTGTAGAAGGGGATAAAATAACTAAAAAAATTGACTTGTATTCTAAAGGTCAATGTGTAATAATGGTGATAATTGTTATTATTGTTTTGAGACAGTCTACTGGAGCTTAGAACAGCTTTGAACTTGTTATGTAGCCAATACTCACTGAACCTGTGTAATTAATGCCTCTACCCCTGAGTGCTGGTATTATTGTGATGTTCAGTCATGCAAAATTTTATGTGGTGGAATCTGTGACTCTGCATTCTAGGTAAGTGTTCTTTCATGTTACTCACAGACTTATCACACTCATTTGATGTAATTTTATCTCAAAGTACATTTCTCCAGAGATGTCTCATAAATAGACTGTAATAGCAAACATCAATATATATAATGCTATTTATTTATATGCCACTTATTTCTATTTGCCAAGAATATAAGAATCTAGCAGTTCATAAAAGTGATCCAATAAATTATGTTTACATATAAGAATATGACACTAAATGATTTAAAGTGTTTTAATGACATGTTATTCTAAATTTATGAAATGATATATAAGTAAAAATTCAAGAAAAAATCATTTAAATGACACAAATCATAAATATATGAAGCTTTCTTGTGTTCAGATTTTACTAAATTTTATAGTATGAAAATAATTCTTTCTTATTAATAGGAAATACATACATATATACATAGTGTGTGCATACATTTAGAATTGGATTATATTTCCTGTTTTGCATGTATGTAGAAATATATTTACTGTGTATGTGTGGATATATATATATATATATACATATATATATTAATTTGCATATACATGGCTATGTAGTATAAATGAGTGATATTATTTACAACTCTGGTTGGCTAAGAGGCAAAGGAAAATATATTGCAGTGTGGTAGCTGTAGATTTCAAATCATAGAATGCCGAATCATGAGACAGCATATGAGAACCAGCACTGCCACTTGCTATTTCCCTTGAGACATCTTTCCCATTTTGAGTCCCCATTCCTCCTTGCATAAAACAAGTATAAAGCTATTGGTTATGTAACCAGTTTGTTTACCAGAAGAGCCAATGAAAAGTACTTTGGTACAGGTGGAGAGGGGGGTCCACAGAGGTGCCAAATTCTGATGAAGTTCTGTCTGGTGTTGAACAACTAACACCGTTCTGTTATTCCAACTTCTTCACAGTCCTGAATAAGTTCCAGGACCAGATGGGGAAAGCAGCTTGACACTGGCTACTCTCCAGGACTATGAGAGAGTCATTGAGATTTTGAGAAGCGATTGCAAGATTGTTTGATGAGAATTGAATTTGATAAGGGAAAGATGGAGGTCATTAAAAATACCCATCTATTTGGTGGGACAACCTGATAAATTATCCATGCATAAAAAAATAATTGTATCTGATTAAATAATATACAATTATGCCTGAAAATGTCATTTTTTTGTCTTTCTAACATAGTCTACTGAAAATGTAATATTTTCTCACTGATGTCTTAAATTTCAACAGGCTCTAATTGTGTTTACCAAACTTTCATTTATATTAAATTCTAAGCATGATGATGTTTTCTAATTTAGGTTCATTGGATCTTATCCACTGTATGAAGTTCTTTTTCATTGTAGTCTCTCATCCAAAAAATTAAATAAGCAAATTTCTGTTTATTTTTAAATACTGTGGATATGCATTCTTAAATAAATCCAGAGAATCTATTAACTTTGAATATTGACTCTTAAATAGATGGTTGAGTATCTCAGCTGCTTAATCTATTTCAGCAGATTTCCAAAGCCTATAATACAAGGTCAAGTTCCCAAGCTCTGCCTTTATGTACTTTCATCACCTCTATCCTGGCTTCAGTCTTGTAACAACTTTTCAAACTTTTATTTCCTTCTAAAATCTTCTCATTATTGAAGATTTTATCCATGGCTTAAGTTCCACCAGAAATCTTCTCTGGAATTCAAAGCTCAACTTTATATACTCTGGTTAAAGCCTATGTTACATCTCTTACTTTTATCTTTCCCCATAAAATCTTATATCTATGCAGTGTAAGCTCCAGGGTCTGTATTTAATTATTTAACACATGCATACCACATCTCTGCTATACTCTATGCTAGTAGACAGGAAAATGGTATATGGAAGGCAGATAAAGATTTTTACAATTATAAAACATGATTTAGGAGGAAGTAAAGCAATTAACAAGTTATTTTGTCACATCATGAACTGATATTAGGTCAAAAAAGAAACTTTCAAATTTATATATGACAATAAGTTGGGTTTTTGGTCAACAATGTGAGGAGGATGATAACAAAAGAATGACTTGTGTTTCAGTATAGACCTTTTCTAGGTTATATGAATTGACTCAAGTTTCATTAAAATGAAGACAAATATATGTATTACATCTTATTCCCCAAACTCTCTTTTTTTTTAAGTAGAATTAAACTATTTTAACACAAGATCAAATACTTGTGCCAAAGTCGAAAAGGTTGTATACCTAAGTCAGAAAGGTTAAAAATGGTGTACTGGGTTCCCTTCGTGTCCAGTGATTTCAAGGGCCCAGCTCTGAACAACAGAGCTACTCGGTGGTGGGTTGTTACTATGCAAGAAAGGCATTCTGAATCTCAAGCATGAGTTTGACTTAGAAGCTGCATCCTCTCTGTGGCTTTCTGTGAGGTCTAATGCCTTTTCCTTACACACTCTGGGCCTAGTTGTTTGTCAAGATAGAAAGATACCTCCCAGGTGCCTCAAAAATCTAAAATTTATTCAGGAAGAGAGTCAATAGAAGGATAGGAGAATGTGGTGGCTCCATTTATTATATTGGAGTTTAAATAAAGAAAACAAAAATTAGCTGAGCATTGTAAGGAATCTCAAAAAGAAGGTGAACCCTTTAGATGGCATAATAGAAACCAGTGGTTTGAGATGTTCTCAGTTGTTGCTCCTGGGGTGCAGAATTATTTTCTGACAAAGGAATTATCTCTAAGACACTGAAGAGAGTGCATAGTAAGAATAAATAGCCTAATAATAGTAACTACTTTTGAGAAAACCATCAGTTAAAATTGTTGTTTTCTTTAATTCAGTATTCTTATAATTTTCAATGTGTTCTTGTGTAAAATTTATATCTCTAAGATGAGTCTTAAAAGAATGAGAGTCTCACATTTCCAAATTATTATCTTCCATGAATATCTAGAAATGTCAAACAACCACTTCAGGAATTTGAGTGATTTGGAATACAACAGATAAACGATGAAAAAAAATATAAAACAAAACAAAGTGGAAAGAAAAAAGATATTTTTAAAACAATGAAAAGATAAAAATTAAAAACAATTAAAATCTGTTTTTAAAAATATACTTAATTTTCTCAAGAGAAGAAAAATATTTTTATTATTTTCAGTACTTTTTAGTTTTGGGACATAATGTAATCTTATAATGTTCTGCACTATATCCTACCTCCAAATTCTTTCCATATACCCCTCCTCACTCTCTTCCAAAATCATGGACTCTTTTTCAATAATTGTTGTCACTCACACACACAAACACACACACACAGATAAATATTCCAATATGTAAATGTATGAGGATATATATATCAACTAAATAAATTTTTTAAATAGACACATATGTTATATAAACATAAATATTTATTTTTATGTATCTATAAATACAAGAGTACAACCTGATCAGTCTATACATAATGTTGGTATGTATATTATCAGTACAAACCATTTGGTATTGGGTAACCAACTCAATTTACCTCAAATTTTGTGTTTATCTGTTTCCTGTCTCTTCCTACCAGTCTCTTGAATTCATGTGATAAAGAAACAAAATACAACTAAATCTTTTGGAAAAGAAATTAAAAATAACTCAATGTTCTATTATCTTTGATCCTTCATCTTATTACTCAGATCTTGTATGAGTATTTTCTGCCTAAAGCATAATGATGACTTTTGGGGACTTGGGTTAAGGTATAGATTTTTTTCATTCCATCATTGAGCTCTGAAGATATAGTGACTAAAGGAAATGACATTCATGATTGGGATCTGATAATCTTTGAGTATTCACTCTATTTCTACAATCATTAGTTTGATAACATTTGAAGTCATTTATATGACACAGATATTTCATTATGAGAAAGTACAATATAAATGGCTCCACTAGACTATGTTAAACATGGCAACTCAGATATTTGGTGATCTATGTGAAAAGGGACTCAGAGAGGCATAAACAAAGGCCAAATTTTATATTAGAGTTAAGGTGAGTGGGAATTAGCAGGAAAAAATCTTATTTGATGTAGAAATTTAGAAATCACTTTTTATCAGTGAGAACAGAAGAAAGTGGGAAAAAGAGATGAGACATGATGAATGCAGGATGGCACAGTGGGATAAGAAGATGAGTTAAGGCACAGTAATCAAGGGAAGGGATATGCTGATATGGGGCTTCCATCACCAAGAATAACCTAGCCAGTTATATTTCCACTTGTCTTCTAAATACTGGGATAAAATTATCCACATATGTTGTACTTATATTGCCACTATTATTTTGTTCTCATTCTATATATTTTCCAATTTTAGGGCTATGTGAGGTTCAGAATAATGGATTTTGGACCTAAAGTTCTGGATATTGATTACTTTTCTTTCTTTTTACTTAAAACGAAAAGAACATATTTGTTTTATTTTTAATACATGTGTATTACTTTTTAAAAATGGGAAAATTTTTAAAAGAAGCTTCACAGAGTCACAGATTTGATTTCTTTCAGACTCACAGCACAAATATTTTCCTCTGACATCTCTCGGATGGTTAATTCTACTTGTCACCTTAGCTCTGCCATAGTACACAGTTACTTGGTTAAATACCAACATTGATTTTGCTATAAAATATTTTTAAAATGCAATTAACATTTAACCCGGTAGACTGAATAAAGCAGCTTGTCTTCTATAAAATGGCTGGGCCTCACCCACACAGTTGGAAATTATAGAAAAGAACAGACTGGAGCCATTGAAGCAGAAGGAATTCTGTTTGCTCTTCATCTACACACATGAGCTACTTTAACTCTTGAGTTTCCAACCTATCCCCTACATATCATTGAGCACGGGAAGAACAGATAGACAGACACAGATTTATCTTAACAATTTAGAAATCACTTAATATAACTTTGAAAGCTGGCAAGTTCTTAGTAACTGGCTGTTATTATTTCCTAACCTTAATTACCTTTGTTCCAATATGCACACAACCAATTTGCCTCCAGCTTATAGGAATCTCTAATATATACATTAGCCATTATATATATATATATGTATATATGTGTGTATGTATATATATATATATATATATATATATATATATATATATATATATATGTGGGTAGGTAGATATCCATTATATGAAGTCTTTGTTTATCATAAATTATACACACATTTGATTTTCTAAAATCCTTTATATGCCCTCATGAGTAGCTCTTTAAATTCTCACTTCTTTCAGTAATCAGAAAGACTCCTGCTGTCCTACTTCCTACATCTTTGATGTTCTAATTACTTGACTTTCTCATTTTGGCTAATATGATAACTTTGATGCTGAATCTCATTGTTGCTTAGCTTTCATTTCTCTGATTACTATGGAGTTTGTAAACTAAATCTTGATGGGTTAGATTTCCCTGCTTGGTTTTTGTTTTCAATATTATTTCCACATCAAAATTTTGTAAACAAGAGAGCAATGATCATTACAGGATGTTCAATGAGCATTGAATATATTTAAGTGATTATATATATATATATCATCACCTTCATACCTCACACTGTTCTATAATACAACTTCTTTCTCCTATAGTATAGAGGTAAATATGATGAAGGTAGTAGAATTTTTATTAGATTATGTTTAGTTGAAATGCATATTTACATATTTTTGAATGATTTACCATGTTTTTCTGTTTGAAATATTATACAAGTATTATTGTATGTTTCTTCTTACCATTTTCTGTTCTTGACTAGGGTATTTCAAGAACAGAAATTTCAAGGCTTGCTTTATTTGTGCATGCATTTAGCACTTTATGGGTCAGTTTGGGTAATGATTCACATTAGGCTGAGAACATACACAAAAGAGGTAAGATACAAATTATTACAAATACTTAGGAAACTATTATAAAATAAATACATCCAGAGGTCCAGGAATGGTACTTGGAAAGGAATAACCTAGGAAACTGTAACTCTCCATTAGAGACATAAAGAACAAGGTAAGCATGCAAATTAAAACATCATTTGAAATTATAATAAACCTAACAACTGTTAAAGTTTCATTACTGGAGAGTTGCCAAATATACTGAAATAATCTTTCATAAAATACTAAAGAAGAAAGCTTCTAATCAGATTTTCAGAGCCAAGTCTGGATAGACACTCCATTTTATCACAAATAACAGTCCTGTTTGCAAGTAAAAATGCTGATAATGCTCATTGCTGGATATTACTTTGCAAACAAAACCTAATTAATCATACCTGTTTAGAGTAATCCAAAGGATTGCCTCAAGCATACAAGCTTAGGTCTTCAACCTTGGGTTCCAACAAACATCTCTAATTCATCTAGAAACCCAGAGATAATTAGAAAAAGAAGACAGCCTAGAATTCCTGAAACAGTTGGAGCAATTATAGTCACTGTTTATGAAATTTACAAATTAAAAACACTGACCACAACAGGGACATTGTGTAATGAAGTTTCATTATAATAATTTTGTAAGGGTCAAAGAAAATGCTGAAGGAAGACCCCAGACTAAAATAGTATGCAAGAGCAAAGAGCGTTTATTTACCACTAAATGTGGGGGCATTCACCTATACAAAATAGCAATGACCCTGAGAGGAGCATGCAGGCTTCTTTTAAGCACATCTAGGGGGATTTCAGGAACAGTTAGGTCATCTCAAACATAATTGGTCAGGCAAGTAGTAGTTATACTAGTATATTTTTGATTGGCTGAGGTTTTAGTTTTCCATTTTTATGTATACTGGGGCAAGTCTGGCCGGGTCTGTTTCAGGAACTGTCCTTTTTCGGTTAGTATCGTGATATTGTGGGGCTGCCTCAGGCCCTGTACATGCTACCCTCCTCACCGACGTTGTCGGGGCAATGTTGACTATAATGGCCCTTTGTTGGAAAAAAAAATGTTTGCTCTTAAACAGAAACCTAGATCCGGTTGTAAAATGGGGGAAATTTAGACCTTTCAATATAAGAAGTGTATATTCTTTTTTTTTTTTTTAAGATTTATTTATTTATTATGTATACAGTGTTCTGCTTCTGCTTGCATATATCCATCCCTTCAGGCCAGAAGAGGGTGCCAGATCTCATTACAGATGGTTGTGAGCCACCATGTAGTTGCTGGGAATTGAACTCATGACCTCTGGAGGAACAGCCAGTGCTCTTAACCTCTGAGCCATCTCTCCAGCCCCAAGAAGTGTATATTCTTTATACTGGCCAGAAGGAAGAATCCTTTCCAACCTTTGATTCATTTTTTTTTTATTCTATGAAATACATAAACATCAGTATTTGTTCGTGTCTTTTGCTTATTAAGTCTGGTTGTGGTGTGCCGAAACAGAAATTTCTTCAATGCCAATTTGTTGGTAATATATATCCAAATTACATGGTTTTTGATCCATTAATTTACAAGGAATGGTTTCAATTTTACGAGTACACAAAAATAGAAATACAAGGATTCACCATGTGGAATTGATTCAGAATTGGAGAGAAAAAGAGTGAAATTATGCATTAAACAGAATGCTGTACTTTCTTTTAAAACTGTAAAGGAACATCAAATAAAACTTTTAGAAAAATGGAGATTAATAAAACATTTCAGAAATATTCATGGTTTGCAATGTCTTGTTTGCATATATTTTAATACATTTTAATCATACTATGTTTATTCAGACTGAAAAAATATATATATATACATATATGTTACATTACTAAATCACAAACATTTGAATGCAGAACTGACCACAAAGTGAAAATATTAATAGATATGTAAACATGGCTTAGGGAACTAACTCACATGCTACCATTTTTACTAATTTACTAATTCCCAGCCACCATCTATTCTCTTATGCTGAGAGTTATATTTCAGAACATCAACTATTAGCCAGCTTCTAAAGATTATATAGTTGAATCCTCTTAATTTATCCATTCATGTCCTCTTTTAATTTAACATTTTTATTTACTGACATTATATTGCATATTTATATTATATGGGCTATAAAGAGTACTTCATTCCCCTCAACAGGATATTTTATTGTAGTGACTTTAACTTGTTTTGGCTCAACCTATCATTGGTCCTTTCCCACTACCTGATGCCTTCTGTTGTGCAACAGTTTCCACGAAGGAGATTAAAACATCCCATCCTGTAGGAAGCTCCTTGAGCAGGAAGGTAAACAACTCAAAATAGCTTCCAGAAGTCCAAGAAACTGACTAGATTCATTAGGCCCCTCCTTGTCCCAAAACAGTAATAGGTGATAGTCGCTCTTGCTTGGAGGAAGCTGGGCTGCAAAAAAGACTATGAATCCAGACCAGATGCCTGAAAGAGATTTAGACCAGAGACAATTGGAAAGGACATTCTCCAACCCGTTCCTCTTCCTGGAGGCTGTGCCGCCACGTGCTCCAGGTTCCCAGTTTCATGAGCTGTCACACATGCTAGGTGGGCTTTAGTGACGCAGCTGTTTTGTGTCATTTCTGCTCCTGTATGTAACCCTTACACCATATTTCTGTAAGTAATCCCAATACAGCTCATTGGTTCACTAAATTGGATGTTGGTTATATCTATACTTTGATTGGTTGTGGAATCTCCATCTGGTGTGAGTAGACATGTGTTGCCTCTCTCAAGGAAAAGTTAAGTCATGCAATGTAACTTGGCACCTGAACAGGGACCTGGCAGAACCAAAGATTAGTTGGGGAGGAATGATTGACTTGTCCTGGGTATAGGTATAAAGACATGAAACTGAGGCTCCTGAGCAGGAGAACCATCCATGGAGCAAATCCCAACAACATTGTCCTTTCCTTTATAGTATGTGTTAGTGTGCTTGGACAGTGGTTGCATGGTTTTGCTATGGACAAGGAGACATGCCACTAAGTCTGAACCATTACTGTTAGGAACTTCCTTAGAAGGAATTCCAGGACAGCAGTCTTCATCTATATCATATGGAGTGGAATGGCTGATGGACAAGTGCAGACCCCTATATAAATACGGAGATGCCTTTAAAACAGTTAAAGTTTTAGAGAAATCTTTGCAGTCTTTGAGATTGATGCAAAAGGGTTGAGACTGTCAGCAAGCACCAGCTGAGGTTGCTTAGCCTCTTTTGTGGGTAGTTAGAAATGCATCTGAGGCTGAGATGGCCAGGAACTTCTTCATATAAAGGAGGAATTGCTACAAGAAAGGAAATTGTGGCTATTTAGGATCCTCTGTGTTAGCCTCTCATCTAAAGTGAATTAGATTAACAGGAGGGTGAGATGGAGGTGTTCACTTGTTGCTTCTTAAAGTTTGGGGGGCCAGAAGGAAAACAAAGTACAAGTTAGATCCATGCTCAAAAGTCCTTCTTGGAATCCATGGAAAGATCCAGAGAGTGAGGAGGAGTAGAACATGGTAAAAGCAATAAAAGATATCCTGCAGTTCCAACCTTTAATATGAAAAAAAATAGAAATTTATAATCCAGCATGTATATTGGGCATTAAAAATGGTCCAGTGAAAAAACTATAGCTACTAGGGGATATTCAGTGCCTGAGCTGCTAGAATTAGGAAAGTGTTTTCAACAAGCAATGAAAGAATCTGTCTCATCATAGCTTGTGAGGTTGTAGGATATGGATGGGATCAGTCTGACTTCTGTGAAGAAAGGAAAAACTGAGCAATTTAACTTCCCATCCATCTTTACAACCAAGGTTGCAACACCTGAAAGAGTATGACTGAATATCAACTCTGAGAGTCTGGCTCATCATGAAAGGATCAGTTGGCACTAGACATTCAAAGACCATGTTCCTAGTACAAAGGATATTTATTTGCCACAGAGGGCTAAAGAGCAGGGAATAAGAGACAAAGACAGGAAATAGAGGATGAGGGAGAAGGGAAAAGAACAAAGGACAGATGGGAGGGATATTTGCCCCCTAGGGACAAAGGACTGCCTCTGGATAGACAGGAGACAGACATAGCCTATAGACAAATGACAGTTTATAAATGGAAAAATGAAAAACCCATGTTAGGACGAGTTGGTTTGTTTTGATGGTCATGTTTATTATGGTAGCAGAAATGGAGTTTTTGAAAGTTACACTTCAATACTTTGATAGCTGCAGGTTGGTGGTCAGGCTAAGTGAGAAGAAGTGGCCAAGTAAGGCAATAGACCTTGGTGACTAGCTTTAGGAATGTAATCTATCAGTTTAGCAAGTCAGAGGGAATAAAGAAAAGGCTATACTTGCCAAAGCCATGTCTGCCACGCTTGGGCCTACTAGAACCTTTCAAGAAACACTTGATTATCTCCATTTGAAATTTCCATAAATATCAGGAATTGGAGGATTATAGAGGAGGGTGAGATACTGCTTAGGGAACTAGAAATAAGAAAAGTTGGTTTTGAACTTAAATTCACTAGGTCAGGAAAAACTGTATTGATCCAGTAGGGAAATCAAGGCTGACATGGAGCTTTAATCGCTTTGCTGAGTCCATTGATGGGTTAAAAGCTGTATAAAGTAGGAAATGCTTTGGCAGGTTTTGTCAACTTGGACCAGCATCTGAAGACAGGGCATGTAATGAGATGGCAACCTAGAGGAGATAGTAAAAAGTTAACTCTGAGAAAGAGATCTGTTTGGGTTACTAGAAACCAATACAGCAAGATTTGTGTCCAGCTAGAGTTCCTACAGGGAAAAAAATGATAGCAATACAAATCATATGTTAAGGAGATTCTGGAAGGCTTTGAAGCCTGAGGAGCAGTTCACAGAAGGCAGCCATGATAGAACAATACAAGTGAGGATGATCAAGCTTGTCCCAGGGGTGAAAATTTTCCTCAAACTTAGGAAAATACCTTTCCTTCCAGTGAAGGTTACACTAGGGTGGAGATTGGTCCAGTGAGAAACTCCCTCAACATACAGGAATAATGGTGAATGGAGAGGCTCCAGCCACAGTGCCAACCTAGGGCCACTCTGACCCAGGCAGCTGGCAGCTGTAGTAGGGGAAATTAGGGCCACGTTCACCTTTGTCCCTGTGTAGGTCCCAGTAGATTTAATCAGGCTCACCAAGTTGATCAGATTTGAAGAATGTAGGGAGGCTTTGTGGAAGAACTCCAGGATATGGAAAAATAATGTCTCAGAGAGGATGATTTGGGGCTTACATGGGGTTAATTAAGTTAGCACCTTCTATCCATGCTTTTTGTACCTAACCTTGATCTGTACAGGAAGCAAAAGATGCAAATCGATGAAAACTTTCCATGCTGTATTAGACCCTGCTTGTGTTTAATCTTAGTATCTTCTTAGTTGTCTACTTCTGGGATCACCTGACACCTGCTGAGAACAGTTGACAATGGAGTTTTAGAGCACTTCAGGGTTATCTTTGCAACCTCAGTATTTGTTATGGAATGGTGGTTCAGAATGGTGCCTTGTCCTGTCCACCCTCTGGAAAAAGGTTTGGTTGTAGCGACATAATGCTGACCTCTGAGTGTTTTGCAGATTAGGAGAACTATTTGAGAAATTTACAGGTGAATTTAAAGGAATGAGGATGGGAGATCAATCTATACAAGGTACAAGGACCAGGCACAGCTGTAAAATTCTAGCAGTACTATGGTCTGGTAGGATGCATACATATGATTCCTGTTAATGTTATTGACAAAATCCTACAAGAGCCTATACTTGTAAATGTAAGGAGCTACAGGAACTCCGCAGACTTGGGGCATTGGCAGATTTTCATATTTCATCTTGTGTAAGTTGTCTGTCCTGTGTGTAACTTGATTTACACACAGGGACAGAAAGGCTCCATAGGTTTTGGAGCAGGCTAAGATCCATGTAGCTCAGGCTAAACAGCTGTACGCCCTATGACCCCAAAGTTCTTTCCTGTTAGAAGTCTAGAGGGCTAGAGGGCTAGAGCTGGTGGCTAAGGCAACAGTAACCTGAACGAATGGTGTCAGTGGTGTTTGAGTCTCACATGGGAAGGAGTAGAAGCTTGTTACACAGCAAAAGCAACTGTGGGCAGTATATTGTGTTGCAACAGGTTGATTCTGTAACTGGTTCCACCTCTATGACTATAAAATAGCTTAACCAATAAAGGGGTGCATGGAAGAAGGCCTCTTGGCAAAACCTCTTTCTGGTGTGGCACAGAATCAAACTCTAAAGGTGGTAAGCATACTTACAAATGAGGTGTGGTGTCCACAAGCCCCTTCACTGATGCCATCCATGTACACTGTCCTAGGAATAGGGTCCTTTAAAGCCACAGAGAATCCCAAAGTAACTGAACTAACTGCTGTGTCAAATAACATACTGGAAGAGATACCATGCATTCACCTATATGCCTGGTACACAGAGGGTACTAGTCAGCACACCAAACAAGAATGTATAACCAGACTGTTTTAATACAAATGGTCATCTACATGAGTGGAAAAAGACACTTCCAGGGGCCAGAAGGTTATTGAGTGAAACCCCCAATGCCAACAATAAGGTATTTCCCTATGATTTATTATCAAGAAAGCACCTGAGACTCCAAGAACCATAAAATGTATGATATTTAGTTTGTGTTCTGACAAATAAAGCTTTCCTGGAGATCAGGGGGAAGTGCTAGCCACTAGTTAACCATAGAGGTCAGGCAGTAGTGGCACACACCCTTAATCCTAGCACTTGGGAGAAGGAAGCAGGAAGATCAGGAGTTCAAGGTCACCCTGGACTACTCAAGATTGAATCAATCTGAAAGAGATTGAATCAGTTTTTAATCCCAGCACATGGGATGGTCACGCCTTTAATCCCAGGGCTAGGGAAGTGGAGACAGGAATATAAAAGGCCAGTGCAGACAGAATCTCTCTGCCATTCAGTGTGAGGATTCAGAGAGACAGGATCTCCACACATTCAGCGCTCCCGCCCCAAGCTACTGGGTGAAGAGATCTCGGCAACCATGTGGCAGGGGTATCCCCCTCTTTCTACAGAAGGCCTGCTGGACATCCACGACCTTCATATGAAACAGCTGGAATTACTTCACGCTAAGAAGGGTCAAGAGTTACCCACCCTTGACCAAGATAATGGCTATGACAGCCTGGAGGAGAAGCACAGCCTTCTTCGGATGGACCCACAACACTGCGCAGGTATCTCAGCACAGGCGGTGTCCCCGCCTAGAGCCAGCCCCAAGCCCGGTGAGAAAAAAACAGACTTGTGGATTCAAGAATTTTCACGAAGCCCTCAGGGAAGCAATCTGTCTTGTGAGTCACCTGTGGAAAAAGAAGAAGAGGACCACACTAGTGTAGCTGATTGCTCAGACATAGAGGATGACTCTCCTGTTTCTGCCAGACCAGTTTGTAGCAACAGACTGATTGATTGTATTTTGGGAGGTGCCTCCACTGGCTTGGAAACCAGGGCTGATTCAGAAAGTGGGGTTTGGGACGAGGAACCGGAGGGTGATGGCTCCCTGTCCGAATCAGACAAGGGACAAGACTCTGAAGGACTTTACCTTTGGAACTCTTTCTGTAGTGTAGATCCTTACAACCCCCCAAATTTTACAGCCACGATTCAGACTGCCGACAGTATTGTCCCTGGAGACCCGTGTGATTCAGGGAAGTCCTTGTCTGGCAACTCCGATGTAGGAGGTTCTCAGGCCGGACACCTTCTTGAGACCCCCAAGCATCGCTCTAGGGAGGAAGATGACTGGGAATCCAATGCAGATGAAAAGGAGAATCTTAGGTTGTGGAACTCTTTCTGCAATTCTGAGGACCCCTACAACCTTTTAAATTTTAAGGCTCCTTCTCAAACATCGGGGAAAAACTGGGAAGGCTGTCAGGACTCAAAAGCATCTCCTCAGGCCCCGGAGACCTCTTCTTGGTGTCCTAACTTACTTTCTTATAAGGTACAACTGTTAGAGAGCCAAGGCGATAATAGTTCAGACTATAGGCTGGGTGAAGCTCTTTCTGGAGAAAAATACACCCGTATCAAAAGAAAAAAGTCTCTTTCTGGAGAAAAACACACCCATATCAAAAGAAAAAAGGTAACCTTCCTTGACGAAGTAACCGAATATTGTATAAGTGGTGATGAGGATCGCAAAGGACCATGGCAAGAATTTGCAAGTGAAAGATACAGGTTCCAGAAACGGATTCAAGCTACAGAAGATGCCATTGGCTACTGCTTGACATTTGAGCACAGAGAAAGAATGTTCAGTAGACTCCAGGAACATGTTTGAATGGACTTACTATTGTTCAGCAATGTTAAGATGAGTGAATTGAGAGGGTGACAGGGTGGCAACCATCTTAGAGAAGGCTCATCTGGCCCTAGACCCAGACAATTAGGAGCTACACAAAAAATGAGTTCCAGACATTTCCTGCCATAACCTAAAGGATATGATATGACATAACTTGTGTAATAAACAAAGCACCAGGTATGTCCTGTGGGATATTTTCTGCTGCTATAGATTGTATACCATAGCCACCAGAGAAATGAACTTCCTGGAGATAAAAATGGGATGTCTAACTGTCAGGAAATGGGTCTGCTGATGATATGGGTGTGATGACATGAATGACCGGAGAATACAACCATTTTCTTTGCAGCTGCAACTCTCCAATTAGTTCAAACCAAGATCCCCCACCCTAACCATTGTTAAGAAAAAAAAAAAAAAACTGATTGATTGCTACTCAGGGTCTCTCCTACTCTGCTGCTGCATCAGATGGGCAGAGAGGCCCGAGTTAACTCACAACAATAAAAAAGACTCAGTGTTTGCATCAAATTTGGTCTCTTGGTGGTCTTTGGGGAACTCTGGGTACAACATGAATAGCCTGCAGCCCTATTCCAAAATTTCTCTTCCTTGAGAGGCTTCTCTTAAAAACAAATATTGGCAGCTGTCCTTGGACAGAATTTTTCCAAAGAAACAACTTGTATCTAGTAATGTGGTTGAATTGTTTTTGGGTAATGTGCCTCATTAGAAAGACCAATTCTGATATAGAAGGCTCGCTAATCTTTAATCTTCTCTTTTCCTATTTAGTTGGATGTGTTTGTGTTTTTGAGACAGGGTCTCACTACATAATTCTGGTTGGCCTGGGTCTTTGTGTGTAGACCAGGCTGGCTTTGAAATTGGTATCTTCCTGCTTTTGCTTTGCTGTGCCACCGTGCCCAGCTGGATATGGCTTTAAATATCCTCTGCTTCCTTGAGGTGAAAAGGAACTCTTTAAGTCATTACTTTGCACTTTTAAAACTTTTCTTCTGGAGGCAGGGGGCAGCCCAATTACATAGTGGACTCCAGGCCACCTGGGGATACATGCTGAGACCTAGTCTTAAAGGTCTTAAAATTTTTTGCTTTGTTTGTTTGGTTTGGCGTAACCCTGGTTGTTCTGGAACTTGCTCTATAGACCAGGCTGGCCTCAAACTCACAGAGATCCATCTGCCTCACTTCCTACGTACTGGGATTAAAGGTGTGTACCACCACCATCCTTCCCTGTTTCCATTTTAGATTGGCTCAGTCTCGAATAGGCTAGGGTGACCTTGAACTTCTGATTTCCCCTTTTCTTCATCAAAAGTGCTGGGATTAAAGGTGTGTGCCACCACTGCCTGACCTCTGTGGTTAACTAGTGGCTAGCTCTACCCTCTGATCTCCAGGAAAGCTTTATATGTTAGAACACAAATTATCATACAACAATAAAGGCTATTTCTAATGTTATTATTTGTATGCCAGAACTAGACAGTAAGACCCCATTGCTGAAGACACTGAACACTTTTACTGCATGACGTGGAAAATTAAGCTGGGAGCCCATAAACCCCACCATCCTGGGTAGTTTTCAGAGTTGGAGTGGGTCATGCAGGCTGCTGATAGAGAACTTTCACCAACATTTCTGCTGGTAAACCATGTGCTGAAATACCAAAACACGATTACAATGTGCCTGCTGGTGCAGTCCTGGTTCAGCTGTCAGTAAGACCACCAACCTTCTGATGGGATTTAAGGCATGCTCCAGAAGATGGAGTTCACATTTAGTACTATTGGAAAGCAGAAAGAAAACCTATGGCATGGGGTGGGGGAGGGGGATGTCAAAGGTCTCCACTGGCCAGCAACTTCGATTGTTGACCAGATGGGTATAATGCTCCTGACAAACTGCCCTCTAAGCATTTGTGTTTATATCCATAGATCACTGCTGCTCTCTGCCTCAATACATGCTGCAGCTCCTGAAAAGGTGACTGTTATTATTTGCTGTAAGTGGACACCAATAGTCATCCTCTCCACAGCTCAGGGAGAACAGTAGAGAAGAGGGACCAGGAAGTATATCAGAGCCCTAGGAAGAGGTAGATTGCAACATAACAGTTTTCTCTCCTATTAAAACATTCTATACTCTAGAGTGCTCTGTAAGCAGAAATGTAAACAACTGAAAAATTTCTTCAGGCATCCCTGGAACTGACCAGATTCACTACACCCCTCCCTGCAAGAGTACAATAACAAAAGAAGCTGAGATTCACTCTCAAAGGGAGAAAACTGGGCTACCAAGAAGGCTCCCAGAGGAAAGTAAGCCCTCACCCATACCCCTGTAAGTAATCTCAATAAAAATCATTGGTTAACCATTGGACTTTGATTATACCTGAAATTTGGTTTGTCATGGAATCCCTATCTGGGGTGAGTAGTCATGTGTGTTGTGTCTCCACAGGAAATGCTTTTTCACACAACACCTTCCTATTGATGTACTCAAAGGCCCAAAAGAACAAAAGGACTTCTATAGTAGAGGACGCATAATATTTGCTAAATTGCTCTAAACTTCTGATTCATAATTATCAATGATTCTTGATCTACTATTCAAATATTATATTTATTGTTACTTATGAAAGTAAACTATCAGCCGGGCGGTGGTGGCGCACGCCTTTAATCCCAGCACTCAGGAGGCAGAGCCAGGCAGATCTCTGTGAGTTCGAGGCCAGCCTGGGCTACCAATTGAGTTCCAGAAAAAGGCACAAAGTACACAGAGAAACCCTGTCTCAAAAAGCCAAAAAAAAAAAAGTAAATTATCTCAGTACATGTTCAGCTAAAAAGTCTGATTCTTAATAATCTGCTTACTAAACATGGAGTATGTGAAGTGTTCACAAAGAACCGAGATGTTTCCCAGCCTCACCATTTAATTCTAGACATTACATCACTATCATCTGTTTTTTATCACTTTGTTTCCACACACTGGAGTAGATGACTGAAATAGATGATCATTTGTGTGGTGTCTACACGTGTTGTGGAATCAAGGGACCACTGGTCAGTATTGCAAATAAATTAACTTCTTAGGTTAGATAAATAGAAAATCAAGTAATGTATATGCTAGGGAATTTTCTTTCACAAACAAAGCTGATGATGTGCCAAAAGTGTGATCTCCAGATGTCACACTTTTATTTAGAACAATTCACCTATGTATGTGAATAAATGAAGTAGTGTACTAATAGTTGCTTCTTGCTCTTTAACTGTGCCCTCCAAACAAGCAGATGTGATCCCAGAATGGAAAATTTCTCCTTATTTCTCTTTTTTATTGTCCCTATAATACTGTCACCCAGCAGACAGAAGAACTTGGGAGCAGGGTGGCAAAAATGAAGTTACCCTGTTCTCGAGAGCCCAGGTTTGGTGTTGTTTGGTGCGCAATTATTGAGATGTTTCTGTATGAATTGAATTCAATATTTTTTGTGATGATCAGATATATGTTCTAATATCTGATTTTAATTTTGTCTCCTAAAATATGGCATTGTATCTCTTTTTTGTTGTTTGTTAAAAACCAGATTCTTGTATAGCTTGGGCTATCCTGAGACTCACTTTTGTCCAAGATAGCACTGAGTTCATGGCAATCTTCCTGACTCAGCCATTCAAGTGCTAAAAGTATAGGTATAAAAGCCAGTACAGCAAGATTCTTTAATTATTTTTGTTAAGATTTTTGCTTATCATATTCAATTTTCATATTGAGTTTTGTGGTGGTTTGAATGAAAATAGAAGACAGTGGTGGTGAGGGTGATTTAAATTGTGGGAGTCTGGCTTAAGAGGTTTCAGAGGGGGAAAAATATTAATATGTGACCTAGAGATCAGTCTTGTGATATTTTGGTAAAGAATGTGGCTGATTTCTGCCATTGTCCAAAATAATCTGCCTGAGGCTAAATTGAAGAGTTATGCATTACCAATATTGGCAGAGGATCTTTCCAAACTAACTCTCATTGACTGTGTTGTGTAGCTATTAGTGGCCAGTCTTAGGAACTGGTATATTGAAAATAAGCAAGCTGAGCAAGGAAAAATATAAAATGCACAGTTGTGGGAGAAAAAGATCACCACAAAGTGTTAACTGATTTAAGAAAAACCTAATGCTATATGGAATAAAGGAAGTGGTGACTTCAGGGCACAATAGCACCCAAGTGAGCTTCTAACTTGTGAAAAGGAATTAAAGAAACATAAAAGGAAATTTTTAAAAAAGCGTAGAACCAGACATGGTCGTGCATACCTTTAATTCCAGAAGTGGGAAGGCATAGGCTGTCAGACTTAAGAGTTCAAGGCCAGCCTGGTCTACAAAATGAATTCAAGGACAATCAAACTTAGGCAAGGAAAGAAGCCATCAAAACCAGAAAGCTATTGGAAATGTATTTGTATGAGTGTACCACGTTCCAGCCCTAGGAAACAGCACAACATGACATTTCTTTGCCATGTGTTTCTGTCTTTAGAGTCAAGGATATAAGAACAGGGTTATTGACTATCCCTCCATGACTAAGGAAAGAAATGCTGCTAGCAGAGAGTGGAACCAGTCCATGAGAAGAAAGTTTGTTTTAGTCAACAAAGATAAAAGGAGTTGGAGATCTGAAGCGATTTGACATCAGACACAGAGATACAGAATTTGGAGTTTGCCTAGCTGGTTTTCCCTCTTGTTTTGGTATGGTGGTATTTTATTTGTACTGAAATGTGATTTTAATTGTATGTTAATAAATAAAGTTGCCCCAGGGGGTCAGAGCCATTAGAGCCCTAGCAAGAGCAAAGTGGCGGTGGTGGTGTACACCTTTAATCCCAGCACTTGGTAGGCTGAGCTAGGTAGATCTCTGTGTGTTCAAGGATACAGCCAACATTGGAGACACACGCCTTTAATCTCAATACCACAGAAGACCTGGAGGGCTGTACATACAGGCTGTGATGAGGCAGTCGTGTGTTTGGGTTTATAACCAATGAGAAGGCAGAACAGAAAGTCTATATAAAGACAAACAGACAGGAAGTAGCTCCTTTTTGGAGAGGTCTCTTGGCTTAAGAGGCTAGCTGCAGCAGGCAGTAAGGCTGCTCTGATCTCTTGATTTTCTTCTTTGCATTGGTTCTGTCTTTCTTATTTAATAAGAAGGTTGGTTACATCTACATTTTGGTGCAGTATTTTATCATTTGTTCCAATTCCTCCCTATTGGAATGGTAATACACATCCTGTATTCTTGTATGTTGGAAGTATGTGATGTTTTTAAGGAGATTACAAGGGAATACAGTTAAGAGATTGCATGATTCTCAGAAAAGACTTTGAACTTGGGACTTTTAAACAGTGCTGATACTGTGATAGATTATGGGGGCTTTTGAAGTTGGACTATTATATGGCTATAAGCCTCTGGGAACAGGGAGTAGAATGTGATAGTTTGAATAAAAATTACCCCCATACATATTGCCTATAGGGAGTGGCACTATTAGGAGGTATGGCTCTGTTGGAGTAGGTGTTGCCTTGTTGGAGGAAGTATGTGTGTGTGTGTGGAGGGGCGGGGGGAGGGTGTTCAAAGCCAAGCCCAGTGTCTCCCTCTCTTTCTTCCTGCTGTCTGCCTGTCTGGATGTAGAACTTTCAGCTACCTTCCCATTATCATGTCTGTCTGCATGTCACCATGCTTCCTGCCATGAGTATAATGGACTAAGTTTCTGAGTTGCAAACCAGCCCCAATTATGTATTTCCTTATTAGAGTTGCCATGGTCATGCTGTCTCTTAACAGCAGTAAAAACCTTAACTAAAACAAGTTGATTGTGTATCTTATTGACTATTTGGATTTCCCTCTATCCAAAATATTTGTTGAATTTTCTCATGTTACAGAAGCTCTCCTCTGCATACTTAGATTATTATTTAACTTACTAACATATTTTTATGTATTTCTCATAAATCAATAAAATATACTTTCTACTTTCATATGTAAACTTTGATATTCTAAAGGTAATTTAAACTACTATACACTTAGCTCATAGTCTTACTTCCTATACATGTAGCAACTAAAGAATCCTACATTTAAAAATCATTAGTAAATTATCAAGGGATATATTTATTGAATGATGATTATTAAAAAGAGATAAAGTAGGCTCAAAATTCTCATTTCATATGTAAAGGAAGTGAACCAAAAAATATAAAATAATTTGTTCAAGGATACTCCAGGAATAGCTCAGATATGGAATAATTCGATTGGAACAGAAGAATATACATACCCATCAGTAAAATGACATTTTAAAATGATACAACACAAGAATTTTCTCATATTTGTTAACAGAAAAATTATTGAAATTATAGAAAAATTACTTTTCTTTGCCAAGGATATATTAAATACATAGTAAATGTTTGCTAATAGTATTTTATCTCTAAATAAATTCACTCTCTGCAGACAATTGCAATACAATTAAAAGAAGTTTATAAAATAGAAGCATGCTAACAGATTCTTGAAATTTTAAGTATTTTGCACAAAACTAAACTTACTCTTAAATATCAATTTCTCCTTGACATTAAAAATTTTGATAAAATAAGAGTTGCAAAGATCAATGTCCAAACTTATAAAGCATGCAAATACTCTTCTAGAAATATAATGAACTCTCAATTCCATGCACTCAGTAATATTTTGTAGCTGAAAAACTAAGATCTCTCTGCTGCCTTAAGTAAGTGGCCAGCCCCAAATTTTTAACTTAAAGTCAAGAATTATTTTCTGAAATAGATACTTCTTATAAAAATTGAAATAATAGGACACTTAGAAGCCATTCTGAACTGTTATACATTAACAATAGAAGGAGGATAGTTACATGTCATGTTTAGAAGTTGTTTTATGAAACAAGTTTTTGTGTTGGTCATTCATTTGACGTTTATAATGGCCTAAAACCACAAGATATATTGTTTATAAAAAACTTAAATTTGCTGTTCTATTTTGTGATTATTTTTGCTCATTATGCCCTAATTTCTGATTGCAAATCTAATGCATCAATTTTCACTTTTTTAGGAAACAAAATTAAAAATAAAGTCTTCTAAAGTATATGAGAATATCATGGTCAATTAGGTGGCATACTTTATCTTTTGTTGTTGTTGTTTTTTTTGTCTATTTGTAAGAGTAATTAATTATGTTTAGAAAAAGCAAACACTCCAATCCAAGTGGTGAGCTCTAGGTTTGAAATGGTTCATGTAATCAAGGGATCTTCAACTAAGAGGACTTATTTTAATAGTTCACCCTAATTTCTTAATTGGTACCCTATCTCTATACAGTAATCCACTTTATATGAAACAAAGGAACACTAAAGTAAAGAAGACTCTTCTATCCTCCTGGGGTGGGAGGAGAGAAACTATCTTGCTTATGATTACCTTTCAAGGACATTTTAGATGACTTGTAATATAGATATTTTTGTGTTTTAAAGATGACTATATTAAGACTTTATTAGCTTTTAAAATACATCACTTTCAAAGAGATAGAATTAATAATTATATGTCTTCTAAAGTAAATGATATATAAATGGTAAAGAGTTTTTCTTTCCTTATTGTATTATAAAGAATTAATATAAGTTTTATTATTTGTACCGTTCACTTTTATTATTTTTACACTTGGAGTGTTTAAGGCAACAGAATGTGGAGCATTATGTATGCTTGATTAGAACTCAACAATTTTGATTAATAGGTCTTCAGCCCCGTGTTATTCATTGAAGGGAACTTGGGAGATGGCACAATTGGTAAGGTGTTTGCCACATAGACATGAAGACCAAGAGTAAAGGTCCTTGGCATCCATGAATAATTAAGTTTTATCAAGGATAGCACCAGAACTTGTTGATCTACCTAAACTGGGGAGTTTTGTGGTTTTTAAAAGATCCTATTTCAAAAACACACAATAAAGAATCATTGAGGAAAACTATTAGAATCAACCTCTAGTCTCCATAAACAAGCAGGCATGCACACACACACACACACACACACACACACACACACACACACACACACAGCACCATTGTGAAATAGGTAATGGTACAGACATGAAGAAGAAACCACAGACCTACTAAATGATGAAATAGAACTAGTGTATCCTCAATTGACCTAATACTGCTATCATTTTATTCAATAAATAAGAAAAGCTTTCATCTCTTCAGTTAAATTTGCTTTTATAAGTCACAAATCAGTTGGGAGGCAGACTCTAGTAAGATTTTGATGAGTATTTAGTGAAAAATTTCCAGGAACAATAAAATTTACTTGTTTTGAAATTTTGTTTGCAGTTCTGCTGTGTTGATATCATTTTGGTATTGATTGTGGTATAATTATCTAATTAAAACTATAAAAGTAGGTAAATAGACCATACCAAATGCTGAGAAAGCCATAAATTTGAGGAGACTAGAAACAAAACAACATGTTATTGCTATGGCCAATAAAATTAATTTGCACTCAGAAGAAAACAATATTCAATGAGCCTCAAACTAAGGATTGTAATCATTTAGAAGGGTTTTAAATTTCCATAAAGTTTATATTTCACAGTCAATTTAACTTAATTTATTATTTTAATCCAGGTTCATTTTCTCACTCATATGCTGCTACTTGATAAAAATGTGTGTAATGTGACAATGATAATAAAGACTGTGTTTTCCCTTTATAATCTTCAAATTAGTAAAGATAGGCATAAACTCAATGACACACTGTACAATAATGTCATTCAGTGGTGTAATGGGTCCCCTGACAGTGCCATCTTCAGGAAATCTGAAGTCTATGGATGCACCAAAATATTCAGTTAATGGAGATTTAACAGACTTGTGATGGATAAACTATGCATTGTGTCAATCTACACAAGGGACTTTTAATGATAGGTAATAAACTAGGATTCTTGAAGTGAACAAATCGTATCCAAGTACAATCTGAGAGACCTGAGTTATGGGCAATGGAATATAGACTTTGTGGGAAAAGATGTGAGAAAATGAGGATTAATCAATTCCAAGGATATAGGAAATAATATAATGCTGCCAATTCCATAGGCTGAATGTCACTTATAGACAAATACAAGGATTCAGCTTGATGGCAATAAATGATATGGTGATCAGTGAAAATGCAGGGAAGAACCCTGGCACCTCATCACTTTAGTTGTGTTACTAAGCAATTAGCTCATAAAATAGTGTAAACCCACAAAGTTTCACATCCAGCAACAGCCTTTCATCACTTTGTCATTTCTCAATTGCACCTTTTTAAAGATGCTCTTATTTGAAATCTCAGCTATGTGCTAAACTTCATAAATGATCTAAAATGACAATAAACATGCTACCAGCTAACTATAAAAAGTACAAATGGTAAGTATGTATGCCTTTTACAATTAAACATTTTCATATTTATCTGGCTTAGTTGAAACTTAGAAACTCTTCTCATTATATATTCTTCTATTGTGTACTAAAAGGAAAAAAAAGATAATTCCATGTGCAAATGTTCTCAGATTTTGTTGTGAGATAGTTTTCTGTTTGAAATGACCATTTTAAACAATATCAATCAAACTCCATGGCCTACTTTTATACACTCTTAAATATTGGTAATTCTTAATACATGCATCATATGTTCCTATTATATACTCTTTTTTTTGGTTTATTGCTGTATCTTCTCATGATTACATCCTCCTGCTCTTTAAAGAATATTTTTTGCTTGCATGTAAACAGGACAAGTGCTGTGCACTTATGTGGAGGATAGAAAACAACTTGCTTTCTTCTCTCTGTATTTGTCTTCGGGATTATCTCAGGTCATAAGATTGCAGGCAGAAGCTACTACCTGCTGAGCATCTTGTGGATCCTGCCCCCTTTTATTTATTCTATTGGACAATTACCCCAACATAGACTTAATCATTCAGTCAAACAAACAACAACAAAAAAGCATCAATCCATTGCTTGTATATGACCATTTAAATGTTAGTATTTAGGCTAAAACCTTAATAATTTTGTATTTTTAGACTTTCAATGTTACTTTTTAACAGCTCTTATCATTTAAATAAGGAAAATATCTTTATGAAAAGATAAGAGACAGAGAAAGCAATACATGTATTATGTTGTCACTGTCTATTAACACTAATTTAAAGCTACCATGTGATTACTCTTTGCTAGTCAAAATAAGGACAGTAATGTGTATCAATGATATTTAGCCAATTTTTCTAACTGTAATTGGGATAACACCATCATCAATATCAAGTGATCAAGAAATGTAAACAGGTATCTTGGTCAATATATGCTTTGAGGAATGAAGTGCATAAAATATAGTTGTATCTTTTCAAAGGCTGCTGTTAGTAAGTGCCACATACTAGAAGTCTGCTTCTTCCCACTTCTGGAGGTCTACAGTCATGGCATCAAGCAAGCCATTGTTTCTTATGATGTATTGTCTTCAGCTTATACACAAGAACCTTCCTCTGGTTTGCTACATGGTCTATTCTCTGAGTACCTACGTTGTAATCCATCCTAATAAGTCATCAGACATGCCAATTTTAAAGCCTGAAAGTACGACTTCATCTTACCATATTTTAAAACACCATTTTCCCCTACAGCTACATTGAAAGTTGGGGGGATTTAATAATTAAGCATATGTATTTTGTAGACACATCATTCAAGCCATCACACCACTTAACCTTTTTTCCTTCACCTCATTTCAGGCTTAATTTGTACTCAAAACTTAATGACTGAGTTAGTTAATTATGTGGTGTTTTGCACCTGCTCCTGTTTTCTTAGTTTTCACAGTTTTTCCTTTCAAAGATTAGGACTGAATTATACCACACTTGATTTGCACACCACATAGCCATAAGTCCTTTGTATTAAAAGCACTATGTCTCAGCACAAAATCCTTATCAAGAATCTTAGGAGAAAACAGTGTAGAAGCAAGGTTTAGTGCTGTAGCCCATTATTTAATTGGATTGCTTTGTATTTGATATCTAGTTTCTTGAATTATTTATATATTTTGAAAATCAACCCTCTGTCACATATGGGTTGGTAAAGATCTTTTCCCATTCTGTAGTGTGACAGTTTGTCTTATTGACTGTGTCCTTTGCCTTACAGAAGCATCTCAGTTTCAAGAGGGTCCATTTATTAATTGTTGCTCTCAATGTCTGTGCCACTGGTGTTATATTTGGGAAGTGGTCTCCTGTGCCAATGCATTCAAGGCTGCTTCCTACTTTCTCTTCTATTAGGTTCAGTGTAATTGGATTTATGTTGAGGTCTTTGATCCACTTGGACTTGTGTAGATGAATTGCTAAACAATCTTATTAATTAAAAAATGGACCCAGATATAGGAGTGAAAACCTGAGAGAGATCAGAGGAATAGGAACAGCCACAGCTAACCTTACCTCACCAACTCTGCAGCTTCCAAAAGAGAAATGCCTCCTGTCTACCCATGCCTATATGGCTTGCTATTCTGTCATCCGATTTGCTCTTTCTGTTCAGCTACATCACTTCTTCATGCCCAACTTTTTCACTCCCTGTCTGTCTGTACAGATCTCCAGATCTCCATGGTTAACTAGTGTTGGAATTTAAGGTGTGTGTCACCATGCCTGGCTCTGTTCCCAGTGTGGCCTTGAACTCACATAGACCCAGACAGAATCCTGCCTCCCAAGTGATAGGATTAAAGGCATGTGCTAACATTGCATGACATTTGTGTTTACTTATAATGGCTGGCTTTTTCCTCTGATCTCTAGGCAAGCTTTATTTATTAGAGCACAAATAAAATATCAAGACAGACTTGAGTTTTGTGCATGGTGATAGATATGAATCCTGTTTTCATAGGAGGATCCTGTTTTCATATCAATTCTGTTAGCCTGTGTCTTTTTATAGGTGAATTGAGTCCGTTGATATTAAGGGATATTGATGACCAGTGATTGTTGATTCCTGTTATCTTTTGGTGGTAGTGTGTGTGTATTTCTCTTCTTTGGCATTTGCTGCTGTGGGGTTAACTATTGCCTGTGTTTTCATGGATACATCGGACTTCCTTAGGTTGGAGTTTTCTTTCTAAGTGCTTTCTGTAGGGCTGGATTTGTGAATAGGTATTGTATAAGCTGGTTTTGTCTTAGAATGTCTTGTGCATTCTGTCTATAGTGATTGACTACTGTCTGGGCTGGCATCTGAAGTGTCTTAGTGTCTGCATAATGTCTGTCCAAGACCTTTTGGCTTTCAGAGTCTCCATTGAGAACCTAGGTATTATTCTGATGGGTCTGTCTTTATAAGTCTTTTGGCCTTTTCCTCTGCTGTTCTTAATATTCTTTCCTTATTCTGTATGTTTAGTGGTTTCATTATTATGTGGCAAGGGGAACTTTTTCGATGGGTCTAGTCTATTTGGTATTATATAAGCTTCTTGTATCTGCATAGGTATTTCCTTCTTTAAGTTGGGGAAGTTTTCTTCTATGATTTTGTTGAATATATATTCTGTGCCTTTGAGTGATATTCTTCTCCTTCTTCTACCCCTAATATTTTTAGATTTGGCATTTTCATGGTGTCCCAGATTTCCTGGATGTTGTGTGTTATGACTCTTTTGGTTTTAGTGTTTTCTTTGATTGGCAAATCTATTTCCTCTATTGTATCCTCCATGCCAGAGATTCTCTCTTCCATATCTTGTATTCTGTAGGTTGTGATTGCATCCGTAGTTCTTGTTCATTTACTCAGATTTTCTATATCCAGTATTCCCCGGGTTTGCATATTCTTCATTGTTTTTATTTCAATTTTCAGGTCTTGAACTGTTTCCTTCACCTGTTTAATTGTTTAACTTGGCTTTCTTTAAAGGATTTATCGATTTCTCCCCATTTTTTTTTTTTGTTTTTCTTTTCCTCAATTTCTTTAAGGGAATTTTTCATTTCCTTTTTAAAGACATCTATCATCTTCATAAAGTTATTTTTAAGGTTACTTTCTTCTGCTTCTTCTACATTGTGATGTTCAGATCTTGCTGTTTTAAGACAGCTAGGTTCTTATGTGCCCATATTGCTCTTTATGTTGTTATATATACTTTTGCACTGGTGTCTCCCATTTCTTCCTTCAATAGGTGCAAGAAGTGACTGTGTCTGAGGAAGCTGCTCTTGATCCAATCTATGCTTGCTGTATCTGTATCTCAGGGGGACACTCTTGGTCCAATAGTAGCTCTTGGTCCAATCAGAACTGGCAGATTCTGTGTCTCAGAAAGCCACTGAGGTTGCAGGAGGATGGGTGGGTTTGGGGTAGGGAGTGGGTCTTGTATTTGGGAATGTTGGTGGGGAAGCCTGCCCACAGGAGTCTTTCCTGCTGACCTGCAATTGGGGCAGTGATGGGTGGTGTGGGGGGCACAGCTTGTGCCCCAGAGCCTAGGGCCTTAAGGCAGGACTTTTCTGGTGGGAGAAGAGTCACTCACTTCTTGTTCCAATTAGAACTGACATATTCTGTGTCTCAGGAACCCACTGAGGTAGTATGAGGATGTGTGGGTTTGGGGTAGGGAGTGGGTCATGTAGATTGCAGGGTTGGATGGTGGGTGTGGTGGGGAAGCCTACCCACAGGAGTCTTCCCCCATGGCTGGCAACCGGAGCAGCAATGCCTGGGGGTTCCACGGCATGGGCTGCATTTATTTTACCTCAGTTCAGCTTCACAAGTCCCCTGCTCTAACTCAATTGCCCATTCCTGTTCCTCTTAGTTCATGTACTTAATTCCAGTTTCTATTATACCATGTCAGGTTGGCTTTATGAAGAATTTTATTTTAAAATCCAGGCCAGGTTTTTCAAAGAAATTATAAACTCAAAAGTACAGGTAAAAACTCAATGATAATAAAGGAACATGGAAAAGTTTCTAAAATGATGATACTTTGTTAAATACTGGGACTTTTCTAAAACTGGAATATAAATTACATATTTGACTTTAAACATGCATTGTAGTTAAATTACAAGTTGTTGATGAATGGTTTGTCTTTGGCTGTTAATTTTTATTCAAGTAAGTAATTGGAACTTCAATTTCCCTCTTTCTAAGTAGACACATCTTCTTTAAAAAGAAACAAAAAACCTCTCATCTGACCCATTAGAGATTTTTTTAGGGGTTTGACCAAGCAAGGTTATTACTGCTGTGTCACCACAAATTTGATTAATTGCCTTCTGTAATCACCAAATTCTGCGGCAAGTCCAGTTGATTCTGACAGTATTTTCTTCACTAGCCCATTGCATAAATAGGACACTAATGATAAGTAATGAAACTTCATTTTCCCACAGGGAAAAAATTGAACAAATGCTGTCATAAGAATACATCCTTGTTTGAATATGTGAAAAATGAACAGTGAGCCAGTTCATTTCCCAGTTTGTTAGAAAAAAATAGAAACCAGTTATTTAAGTAATTCAATAACTTCATTCTTTCATAAAACTACAGAAGCACATAATGCCTAACTTTGGTTAAACTCCATGCAATTATGAGGTGAATCAACCCAGAGAAACAAGACACTGATTACCCTTTTATTGATGATGCCTGCAAAGGTAGAAATTCTCATTACTTACTGTATTTATTTTGCAGAAAGGATGAAAGTTTGAGAATTATTTTGAAATCTGTCCTGGTCCATTAAAATTAAGCTCAAAATGAGTGAGACCAATTGTTCACTTGAGTTTCATCCAAATACATATTCAGTAAGTATTTGTGGAAGGAAAGAATGCATACCTATAAATGAGGTGATAAGATAAATCCACAGAGAAGAAAATGATGGGTTGGGATCTATTTATGAAAGAGTTAGCCTACTTTTAGAAAGCCTACTTGTCTGAGTAGAAATGAAGATTTCATTAGGAGCAATCCAATATGTAGAGGACTTGCAGAAGTTTGTGTGTGTAGGGAAAATGACTATCATAGACCTTGGAATACAGTGACAATTGCAAGTTCTCCCAACACTCTTAGAAACGATATGACATTCCTATTTCAGTGCTGAACACACAAGTGAGTTGGTGACACACTTCCTTGCACTTCACCACTATGAAATTAGGTGCTATTATAGATGCATTATTAGAATTCACCATTGAATTTGTGAGGACAGTTGGAAAAACTTGGTCACATTAGGCAATCATGATAGGCAAAAAAAGTATAAAAATAAAGAAGTATAAGATATCATTGAACTAGTAAAGAAAACACATAATAGTGGACGAACAAGGATTATATCTCAAATAAGCTTTTAAATAGTGAATTTTAATTCATTATACATAAAAAATCACAACCAAAGCGCAAATGAACTTAAAATGAATATTTAATAGATTATAAATGATATTACAAGTTATCCACACTAAATTATAGTTATGTGATGAAGAAATTTAAATTTTTTTTAAATTTGGGAATTATATATCAAAAAAGTATATGGACTAATGGGCTCTTGACTAAATAAAAATTGATAAACATTTGGACAACCTTTACCATACGTTTTTTAAATTTTGTATAATCATGGTAATTAATATGGCTTGATAAAACAGAAAATTAGAAATTTGAAGTAGATGAAAATTTACAACAGATATAATTTCTTAACTTTTATGCTACCAAATGTTGATCCTGATACAAAGTCTTGTTCATCCTTTTAGGGAATACTGGCAACCAACCTTCACTATAAGAGTGAGTGTTTCAGGAAATACAAGGAAGTTACCAAAGCTTGCTATGGGAACTTTCTCTTTAAAGATTTCCCTCTCGCCCCCGCCCCTCATGTGTGTATGCGGGGGAGGTCAGAAGAGCTGCAGATAAAGGCTTTGGATATCTTCTGATATGAAGGCTGGGATCCATCTCCAGTCTTCACTGAAAGCTCTTGACCATGGAGCCATCTCTCCCACCCCTACAATTTCTTTCAGATGAGAACTAAGTGGCTACATAAATAGGTGCCACTTCATAAAATGGATATTGAGTATTTTTTTGTGTGAATGATATTTTTTTAGATCCTAGTTGTTTGACATGGCAAGACTTGTCTAAAATCAATACAGGAAGAGAAAAATATCTAAAATGAGAAATCAGAAATTCACATTTTCTATCTCTCTGTATTTTTAATATATTTTGGAGCATTAGATCTAGAATAGGTACTTTGAAAATATTTTTTTAATCAAATGAAGTAATTATGGAAACATTTATAGCTATTCTGACATATCCCCTTGGGTGTACAGTTTTTTCATCTCTCAATCTCTATTGACCCAACTTCATTTACAAGCAATTACAAAGTTAATAGGCATTAATCTGTGAGGGAGATCTGATAAATTATATGTATTCTGGATACTAAAAATCAGGATTTTATTTCATTCCATATAGAGTAAATCTGTATTAGGCATCAATACATGGTATACTCACTGGCAAGTTGCTTTTATTTCTATCTGTAGCACCTCAAATAGAAAAGACATAAATGAGTGGAATCAGAGTACCATAGAGAGGTTATTTACAGAAGAGTTAACTTAAAGGTAGCAGTGGAATAAACAAAGATCTAAGGTTAATAGTGTCAGAATTGCTGGCCAGCTTATGTTAGTAACATAAGAGTACAGGAACAGTTTTGTGGTTTTAGGAGATGCTTGTGTATGTGCACACCCATGTCTCTGTCTCTGGAAGTCTAACTCATGCTTGATTTTCTGCTTTTTCTTGTGCTTGTTTGTTTGCTTGTTACTTTGTTTTGTCCTATCCTGATTTTCCTTTGTATTTTTGTTTCACCTTATTTTATTATTATTATTTAGATGCTTGTTTGTGTTTAAAGAATGACAGAAAGGGTGTGGATTCCAATGGGAGGGAATGTAGGGGGGACGCTCAGAGAAGTTGGAGGAGAACATAATGTCATAAGAACATATTGTATGAAAACCATCTATATTCAATTAAAGAAAATAAAGAAGAGTAAATCTCTGTAGACAGGGCCACCTTGAGAGCAGCTGTGACCTTGAGAGCAGCTGTGACCTTGAGAGCAGCTGTGACCTTCACTACTATAATGAAATCAATAGGAAGGAAGTGCAAAATCATCTGAGAAAATTCTCATGTCTTTTCCTCAACTGCCTGCATTTTGTGTTTCCTTAAACAAAACTGGAAATCAGAGCAACAGTAAGATTTGTAATGTACTTCACACAAATCATCCTTCCAAACCACTAAGCAAAATAGAGAACAATAGAGACTTTTCCATACAAAATCCTTATAGATGTATCACATATTGTGTCAGACATCAACACTTTAATATTATTTTTTTATCTTATGCTACCATAACTGAGCAAGCAGGATCAAAATTCTTCTATGATAGATCTATATAATCTTATTATATAATTATATAATTTAATATAACAGATGAGTCACAAGTTAACAAAGAATTGATTGATAACATAAGATAGCACTATAATTGATTAAATGACTATACTTTGTAATCTGAAAACTATAAGGATTAGAAACATTATGATAGTTATGTTTAAATAGAGTTAAAAGAATACTTTTTTTGCAGATGTTTATGTTTTGTTGATGTATATGAAAAACCAATCAGAGAGAAACTGAATTTAAAGTGAATGGTTACAAAAGTGGTGTGACTGTGGAATGATTGATGTGTCAAAACTTCCCATGTAGAAGAAAATTCTTCTTGCTTTTGAGAAAAAGAAGAGTAATCATTATATATTATTATTTCACCTCTTTAGTTCTTTTTAAACTCATTGACTACAGTGATAATATTTAATCTAATTCCATCATACACTTAAATTCACACAATAAATTTTATTAAACACAATATTTAAAGTGAGTTTTCTTATTGTGGAATGTGGGAGGTTATGATTTATAAAATTATTTCCTTTTCTATTTTTTAGTAAAAATAGATTTTTAATGCAATATATTCTGATAAAGATTTTCCCTCCTTCAACTCCTCCAAGATCCTCCCATCTTCCCCTCTCAACTGAATTCATGTTATTTTCGTCTTTCCTTAGTATAGAAACTTATGAAAAATTGCTGCTGCACTGTGGAATGTTTTCAGTTCCTAGACTTCTACTTTCTAGATGCTAAATATTCTGCTCAATAGAATGCCTAACTTTTCTGGAAATGTATTCATTGGCATGGCCTGTAATTAATTTATGGCAATTAATTTGTTATGACTTAATCTAGTTATGAAGGATGCAATGATAGCCTATTACATTGTATTCTGAATTTCTGTTTTATTTTTATAGCTAATATATTAGCATCATCATATTCACAAGATAACAACTGAATGAGTTAATTTATCACATATGGTTGTCATCATGTGAGACACAATAAACGAGGTATATTGAATTTATTCTATAATAAGATTGGGAATAAAATGGATGTGAGGCAAATTATTGAGAATGTCACAGATGTTTCTATTCTTGTATGCATATCTGTGCATGTGTGTTCTTATGCATGGGACAGTGAGTGGCATATATGACATCACACATATATGGAGGTCTTCAGAGGTCAACACAAGGTTTCATTTCTTAACTATTACCCTGTTTAATATAATGTCACTTGTATATAAGCAAGCTGGCCCATATGATTTGGGTGATACTCTTACCTTCATCTTCCTAGTCACTAGAGGAGCTCTGGGACTGCAGATGTGTACAAGTGGAGTAATCTTAATTGGTTTCTGGGGCTCCAAATGCAGGTTCCTCTCTCTCTCTCTCTCTCTCTCTCTCTCTCTCTCTCTCTCTCTCTTGCACAGCAATCACTCTTCAACTATTGAGCAATATCCCCAGCCCAAGAAAATGGTACACAATTAAGGATGGATGAGTGAGTCTGTTTTTGTGTAGTTATGTTGAATTAATAAGAATGTATAATTTTATGAAAGGCTACCTGAACAACAAGGGAATAAAATATATTTATGAGTCACATAGAAACTTTACTCTTCTGTTGTGTTGTGAATTTCCCGAAGCTTGCATAAAAGTTATTTTAAAACAATGTTTGGAGAAATTGATGCTTGTTGGTCCATGTCAAACTATAAAACATGTTCAAGAAAATGCAACAAGAAAATGCAATACATTTTGGAGAAATCATATTTATTGAAGACACTCAGTAAATCTAGAGTGAATCAAAGTGTAATGACTAATATTTGGGCTAACAACAGCATGCATACCTAATAAATACCTGTTTGAGAATGTACCTTTCTTAAGCAGCTTCCTGTAAGGATAGAGATATTTAATTTCTATAACTTTATGCATGCATTTCTGTAAAATGTGTTTGCTGTCTACTCCTGCATAAATATTTGCAATCATTTCACATATAATCTTTTAACATTCAACATAATTTCATTAAAAATTGGGCTAGAGAGATGGCTCAGGGGTTAAGAGCACTGGCTGCTCTTCCAGAGGTCCTGAGTTCAATTCCCAGCAACCACATGGTGACTCACAACCATCTGTAATGACATCTGGTGCCCTCATCTGGCCTGCAGGGATACATGCAGGCAGAGCACTATATGTAATAAATAAATCTTTGGGGGGTGGGAGGGGGGAGAACAAGTGAATTCATGGCTAATATGTAGAACTGAATTGTATTGTAAAATAAAATAAAATAAATAAATAAATAAATAAATCAACACCAATAAAAAAATAAATTATAAAAACACATTACAAGACTTCCTCTTTTCACTCTAAATTTCATTCACAAGCATGTATTGTTGTATTAATCAAGCCAAATTGGAGAAATTATTACAAAAACAATTTGTTGCCCAGTCAGTAAATCTTAACATGGAGGTAAAAATAAGCATCAACATTTAATATAACTGCACTACCAATGGGTGGCAAGAGTAAATAGCATTAGTTTGTTCAAATAATAATTAACCCTAAAAATATTAATGGAATTCTTATACATCTTTGTGTTATTTTGTATATAGGGTAGATTAAACTATGTAAAATCATTGATGCTAAGATATTTACATTGCTAGGTAGCAACTCTTACTACCACTGAGGTTAATTGTTGGTTTAATGAAATCACTACAGTTAATCATGTAAAACAGGAAGAGCAATTACAAAGAATTCTCAGGCCATTTAGAGTATTTGACAAAGATTATATTCAGTAACATGAAACAACTTTAAGTGAGGTCAGTGTTTTTATGAATGAGAGAGTGATAAAAAGATGATCTAGAATCCACAAGAATAAAGATAGATGGGGAGGAAGCTCTGACTGTGATTATTGTCAAGCCAACCTCTAGAATATTATGGAAAAAAAACCAAGATTATAGCAAGCTAGTGTCACTGTGTCTTCTGCTGATAATTTTGCTACTACATTTGATTATGGAAGGGGAAGACAATAGTCACATTACTAGGTGCAGTGAGCAAGCACTTTCACAAAATTTTTACAGGACAGGATACAGTAGGAAAAGGAATTAAATTAGCATATTCTATCTCATATTCAATCATTCATAGTATATATTATAATCATATCTTAGTTTTTTTTTTATCTTTCTCCCCTTTAGAGAAAATTAAATCACCCAGTCACACCAAAAGCTGTATATTCAGAAGGAATGCTAAAGTATGAACTAAAACATTAATCAATATACTTTTCTATATGTAGAAGATATTGTTATAATAAATATTTAGCAAAGGATGAAAAGAGGATAGACACCAACCTTGTACATTTGAGAAAATATTCTGAATTAACTTTCTTCTTTCCACCAGGAAGAAATGCTTCAATTCTGAAGAAAAAGCTATACAAAAGTACTCTAGGAATAAGGAGAAAGATAATATTTAATATTGATCTGGTTATTATGAAGAGTCAGGAAAAACTTTTAAAATGACGATATATTTACCTTCAGATTGGAGAGAACTTTTCAGTATTGGTAAAACACAGTAGCAAAGACAATAATACAGCACATATTCAATTTGCTGTGGTTTAAAGCAAGCAAAGATAGGGCATTCTTTTTTGTGTAATATTGAGCCAAAATACATGTTTAGTCACTCAGTTTACAGATTCAGGATTTTAGTTATGAACATAACATCCACCTTTATGTTTTAGTGAGCACATGACTAGAGGAAAAATAAATAAATACATATTCAAAACCATATATATATATATTGGAAATGAGTGTTAATATGTGCAACCCAAACCAAGACATCAGAACGTGGAGTACCCTTGGGTACTACTTGCTGTGTTGGTCTTCTTCTCCATGGTGCAGGATAATATGAATCCTTTGTGAATTGGATCTACCATACAAGCAAGAAGATGGCAAAATTGCTGCTGGAATAGACAAAAGATTGTATTGCCTAAAAATAGGCTGTATGAGACAGGATCACCAGCAGGCAGTGGTATGGGTTGTATGTCTCTTGGTTTGGGTGATAAGGTTTGCACTATATGCTGAAATGTCTTTCCGGAAAGAAATGGCTGTGGAAAATATAATTACATTAATAAAGGTTCACATGCCAGCAGTGGTCACTTGTGCCTTTGATCCCAGCATTCAGGAGGCAGAGGCAGGTGGATGTCTATGAGTTTAAGGGCAGCCTGGTCTACAGACATAGTTCCAAGGCAGCCAAGGCTACACAAAGAAATTCTTTCTTGAAAAATCAAAAGAAAAAGTTAAAAAAAAAAAAGGAAAAGTTTCACCTGGCTTCTCTCCATTGCAGTAATCACTGTTTTAGAAGGACAATTATGAGCCGGGCGTGGTGGCGCACGCCTTTAATCCCAGCACTTGGGAGGCAGAGGCAGGCGGATCTCTGTGAGTTCGAGGCCAGCCTGGGCTACCAAGTGAGCTCCAGGAAAGGCGCAAAGCTATACAGAGAAACCCTGTCTCGAAAAAACCAAAAAAAAAAAAAAAAAAAAAAAGAAGGACAATTATGAAGCTGGGTTTAGATGTAATTTTGCTTTTGGGGATGTGTGGCGGAGGATTTCATAAAACTTAGAGGACACAAAGGAAAACATACAAATTAGATAAACACTGAAGATCCATTACTGGGATGTAAAGATGTGGAACTCATGGGAATAACGAGTGGAGACATAAAATCCAAGGTAGAAGTGGCACAAGGCTTCCATCAGGTTCTTCCTTTATTGTAGAGGAAAGGAATGTTCTTGGTTCAGCATGCACATAAAAATCTTCAGAGCAAACTAGTGAAATCACCTATTATAATCAAAGGATGCTCAACATTTTGAAGGTTTAAACTGTAAAAGAGATTTAAACAAGCAACTGTAGCCTCTTGCAGTTTGACTTATGAAACTGGCATATGATGGTAATAGGATAGGTCTAAGTTTAGTGGAAGGTGAAATAATGAGACAAAGACTGTTACTTGAAGTAATAAAAATCAGTTTTGATTGACTAGCTTATTTGAATCACAAAGTCACTTTTTCAGTTACCAGCCAATTTTCCCATGTATGTCTGAAACTCAAAGACAATACATGAAAGGCCGTTATAGCTAGCAGAATTGTTCATGAGGGGTGTGTTGTTATGACTGGTTTGCTACATCTACAGGACAGTTAAGAAAGAGGTTGATCAGCATGAGTCTCAGGACAGGTATAGTGTTTCCATGGCTTTACTGAGCCCCATGATGTGACTGCTATTTATAATAGAAGAGGTGTTCACAAAGATATAAATAGTTTAGACAAGCATGCAAATTGGGTTTTTAAACTCCTGACATAACTAAGATAGCAGAAAAATGGAGATGATTATTCATGTCTCACTATAAAAAAATCATACAAGTACCCTGCTCATATATTTATAAATGAATTAATTATTTATGCTATTTTACCATAACCATATATAGATATAATATCTTCCCCAGTAAGGTTCAAATTCTTGAAAGGAAACATCAGATTATTTTCTATTGCACTTTCAAAAATTGACAATATAAGGATTAATACACGGAATGCATTCACTCCAGTGTTCTATTCATGTTTGTCATCCATTATTCATTCATGTACTCATTCATTTCAGTTCCGTCTGCACCATTTTCTAGCCACTTTACTAAGAGCTTTCAGATATCTCAAAGAAAATAACATATCATCACTAAATCTTTACTTTTTATTTCTTTAATATAAACTTTAATATACAGATTAATTCCAGTTCTTTGACTCTTTTTACTTAAATTAACAGTATTGGTTTGTAGCTGAATGCTGTGAAATACTAATCCACTTTCATAAGCTTATACTCCTTTTATCTTTAAAGCAATCATCCATATGTTAAACCTCATCACCTCCTTATTAAAGAAATACAGAAACAGTTTGGTCAATGTACATTATATTTACAGTTTTTTACAGACGTTTGAAGGGGATACATAGTCTCTCTTTTCCTTTCTAAAAGTAGTCATTGTTAGTATGACTTGTAGTTTTTCATTTGTCACAGACAGCCTCACTAATACTTATATTAGAAAACAAAATCCTTGAAAAATTAGAGCCACTTGTTAATAAAATCTTAGTAGTAAAAAAATAAAAATCTATTTCCTGAAGTTTCTGTTGTGGGATGGTCTGTATGTCAAATGTGTTGCTCTGATTGGTCAATAAATAAAACACTTATTGGCCAGTGGCCAGGCAGAAAGTATAGGTGGGACTAACAGAGAGGAGAATTGAGAGAACAGGAAGGTGGAGGGAGACCTGCCAGCCGCCTCGATGACAAGCATCATGTGAAGATGCCGGTAAGCCACGAGCCACATGGCAAGGTATAGATTTATAGAAATGGATTAATTTAAGATGTAAGAACTAGATAGCTAGAAACCTGAGCCATTAGGCCAAACAGTTTAAATAATATGAGCGTCTGTGTGTTTATTTTATAAGTGGGCTGTCGGACTGCCAGGGATGGCGGGACCTGGAGAGAAAACTCTCCAGCTACAAGTTTCAGTATATGTATTCCATAAATTAATAGACTTCAGTAGTTTAATGAATTGCTCACAACTGTGTATATTTTGTTTAAAGACTTATCTTACCTACTATACTTCTCCTCAAATTTCCATATTCTTTACTGTTTATTCAGCAGTTCTTTTGATATCTTACATCATATTTAAATGTGCCAATGCAATTTTAAAATGTCTATAGGTATAAAAATGGGTATCCATTGTTGATTAAGAGTCAATGGCATGATAAATATAAATCTCTCATGGTTGTCTCTCCTATTTCATTGCATACACATATATTTACATAATGATTAATAGTTAATACAGAGTATTAATTTATTTGTATAAAACTTTTAAAAATAAATATTTTGCTTGATTAATGCACTAGAAAAAAGGTTATTAAAAAGCAACATATTGTCCACCTGTTCCCATGGTTTTTCTCTATGGTTAAAATGGTCACTCTAATCCTGTGTTGTGTCCTCTGTGTACATTCTAGGATTTGAGGAAGTTATAGAATGAGGATTGTGAATTTGAGGCTCACCTGTGCTGCATAGTAAAATCCTGCCTCAAAAGGAAACCGAATAACAAAAATGAGTTAATCTTACATTTTTAAATCATAGGATTTTCAATAATTAATGTTAGCTTTTTATGAGTAATACTGTAACATATTTTAGAAACATTAAAGTACACTTATAACAAGAATGTTGAAGGACCACACTAGTGGAAACACATGAACTGTGGACTAGTGACTGTGGAGCCCCCATGGGACTGGACTAGGCACTGTGGACACAGAAGATGGTTGTTTAGCTCGAACTGTTTGGGGGGCACCCAGGCAGGGGGATCAGGGTCTGTCCCTGGTGCATGGACAGGCTTCTGAGAATCTGGTGCCTGTGGTGTGACACCTTGAACAGCCTTGGTGCAGTGGGAAGGGCCTTCGACCTGCCTAGGCTCAGTGAACTGGGCTCTGCTGACTCCCCATGGGAGACCTTGGTTTGGGGGGATGTGGGGATGCAGAGTGGCTTGGGAAAGAGGGCTGAGGGTGGGAGGAGTGAGGAGGGGGGTCTGTGGATAGCATGAGGAGTGAGTAAAAAATTTCTTAATAAAGAAAAATAAAATAAAATAATATTGAGAAGAATTAACAATTTTAAAAAAAAGAATGCATATAAATACTTTTAGTCCCAATACTCTCCTGTGTAATAAAATTATTAGCAGCCCAGTTAAGACCCTTTCCTTCTTTTCTTTGCAGAATCTATCTTCTGTATTCTTCCAAGTCTCCCGCTGTGGCCCCATGCCTTTTATTTGAGGGAAGATGGAAAAGTCAGTCATTCTCCCCTATGTCTAAGGGGAAGTTGTCTGACAGTGATTTTTTTTTTACACTGCTCATATTTTATATTGGCCAAGGAAATTTGACCATGAATTTGATGGGAAATGACCATGTTTTCTTCCAATTTTTCCACAAAATTTCATTCTTTCTTCTGGGAGGAAGTAGACACAAACCACCATCCCTAATCTATAAGCTAACTCCAATTGGTAATCACTCACAAATCTATATTTAGTTTTCTCCAGTGAACTTTCATTTGGGACACAAATGGGCAAGTAACATGCCCAGTAGTAGCTAGCCATGGCCATCTCAAAATGAATGAAATAATATCTTTGGAAGTTCTTTGTCTCACGATGTTTACTGAGACAATTTATACATACATACATACATACATACATATATACATACATACATGCATATACTCACACACTTATACATGCACAAACATACATAGTGTGTATATGTATACATGTGTATGTTTTTAGTTTAATTTATTTTTGTTACTTTACAGGCCCTTTGCATATATAGAATATATACATGGCTTCCAGTTTTTTGTTTTCATGTCATTCCTGTGAGTGTGAATCTCTGTGTCTTTGTGCTTGCATGTGTTTCTTGTGCTTCTTGTGGCTATTTTTCTTCTATTTGTTTTCTTATTTTGGTCTTACTTCAATCTGTAATTTTTGTTTTACCTTATTTTATATTGTGGTTATTCTTTAGATGCCTGTTTGTTTTTCTAACAAGCAGCAGAAAGGGTGTGGATTTGAAGGCAAAGGAATATGGAGAGGAGCTCAGAGGAGTTGGGGGAGGAGAAAACAATCAAATTACATTGTAATAAAGATTATTTTTTAATAAAACAATAATAGAAAAAAATCAACTGAGGATAAAGCTAAGAAAATCTAATAAAGAAACACTTGAAAAAAATCTATGCTTTCAGTGACTAGATCAACAATTATGTTTTAATATGACTAATCCAGAATCCATGTTCATTGAGAGAAGAAATCAAATTCATTGTATTTTGAAAAACAAAAAAAAAACAAAATAATATAATTTGAAGCTAAAATAAAAGAAAAAAGCTTGTTTCCAATTCTCCTAGTGAGTATATAACTAATTTTATAAAAGTAGTTTCACTATCATTCTGTTCTCAATGAAATCATGTGTTGATGTTTTACATGGCATCAGGGGCAAATAACATTGCTGCCGACTGGAGACAGAAGCAGAGTTGTCAAAAGACAAACGATTCCTCCTTATTTTTTTTTGAAAAAACAGTAATTCTGTAAAGTTAAAGAGGTGACAGTAATTTTCAAATTCTTGCTTCTATACTGCATTTGTATTTATTAGTCTTCTAATACTTGAAATTGCATTTTTAAACACTTTAAGGATTAAGGATATTTTAAGCCTTGTGTGTCCTTAATATAATGTGGTATAAGACTGTGGGTAATGTGAGCCTGGAATGTTCCTGAGATTAATGAATTGTTCTGAATTTCCTCATAACATGGTTCACAATGATATGTAATGCTATGATAGGAAAGAAAATAATGGCAGTCTCTTGAAATGTGAATGAAGGTAATTGCTAATGGATTCCACAGTTCTGTTTAGATTTGTTTAGAAAAGAAGACAGATGGCATACAAAAAACACAGTGAGTATATTAAAAACTATTAACCATCAATTACAAACCAATCTGCTAGGCTTGGCAAATCAAGCAAAATCTTTCCATACATAACGGTAGAAAAATCTCGATTTAATGGACATTATAAGACTTAAATTTTTAAAATAAACCACAAAGCACTTAAGTAACATTACACTGACTGAGAAAGTTGTATTTCTGTCTTTGAGAATATATTACTAAATGCAAAATATAGAATTAGCTTATCTTATAACACTTGTGAACTAGTCAACTGTGGCATTACTAAACGTGAGTTCCATCTTATGAAGGGAATTTTAATCCATTTACAAAAGTGTTTAGCTACTCCCTTTCTCCATGCACAGAGGGAAATATTAAGCCAAGTCAGTCATTACTGCATCTTACAGGGGTCACAGCAGAGTAACACTGTTGATTCTTTTTCTAGCATGATTAGATCCTTCAAGAATCATGAAAGCTAGCTAGTAGACATGACGCTCCAAGGTCCATAATAGCTTGATTCTTCCATATTCAATTAATCAAATGTGTATGTTCACTGATAAAGTCTTATCATCAAGTTTGGGAGGGTACAAGAGCAATGACAATATCCTATAATGCTTAGAAAAGGGGTTTATATGATCCTAACAATCAACATCTCTAAATGATGTCACCTATAGCTGGTACTACACTTTCTATGTGATAGATTATAATGCCTAAGGACAATATTGAGTCCCCCCCCCCCACAGACATACATTATAAAGTGATCCTTATTAAATATTTTAATGTATGTATAATTATGTATTTTGTCTATGATAAGAACATGGAATGGTTGGTGAGAAAATGTTCCATAATAAAACCATATCAATCATTGTATAGCTAACTGAAAATAACTTGTGGCTTATAGTGAACTAAAATTATGGAAATATTGTAATTAGTATTCTTGATAGCACCTAAGTATGACTTGTATTAGTAAAGTTTTCTCATTGTTGTTTAAGTAAATGTTAAGCCTGGATATTAAAATCCTTACCATCTGGGAGAATGTGGATGGAACAGCAGGTTATAGCTTCTGGCTTAGAAACACCATGATCATTCTGCCCCAGTAGTTTATTTAAATGATACACTTTTCTGTACATCTTTAATAGATAAAAATTTTGGTATTGAATGGTAATACCTCAGAGTAAAGCCCATCACTCGCTCATAATCTTACATAGGTTATTTCTTCAATTCTCTTTTATGTGCTAGACTAATACAAATATGTGTTGCTTAAAGTGCGTATATAATAAATACTATTATTATTTTTTTTTTTTGGTTTTTCAAGACAGAGTTTCTCTGTAGCTTTGCGCCTTTCCTGGAACTCGCTTTGGAGACCAGGCTGGCCTCGAACTCACAGAGATCCGCCTGCCTCTGCCTCCCAAGTGCTGGGATTAAAGGCGTGTGCCACCACCGCCCGGCTTTAAATACTATTATTAATTCACTGATGAGAAGTGATATCATGGAATATGATATTCTGCCTAATATTAGACATATTTTAAAATATTAGGGTGATATTTTATAGCAATTGTACATATATTTTAATACACTCTATATTAGTGCACATTCAGTGTTAGTTTAATTTTAATGAGATTCATTCTTGAATCATGGCTGAGATATTAAAGGCTTATAATAAAGGCAAGCATGGTGACTCATACATGTAATCCTAGTATTGAGGTAGCTGAATCAGGAGAATTGTTGCCAGGATAACCTAGGCTACATAGTGAGTTCAGTGTGAAAAGCAATTCTTACTCACTTAATCAATATTTTGATTGTTTTTAAGGCCTGCTAAACTGGAGAAAACTTATGTTTAACACTGAAATAAATCCTGTTTCTGAAGAGGTCATCATACTTAAAGAAGAACATACTACCACAATTTTACTAATTTAATACAATATCCAACAACATTTAAATATTAATCCTTACTACAAAGATGAGTTTAGCTCCCATCATTTTCAAAGAAACTTCTTATATGAAGTATACAGAACCACAACTGGTCAACATGCAAGGTATAAGTGACCGTGGAGTGCCTTGTACCAAATTTTTATATATATAAATCCATGTAGATATGGATATACATATATCACTCTATAGATATATAACTATATACATCATGATATTTACTAAATCTTGGTTCTAACATGTTTTTATATTATTTATACATATAAAATTTTGTATATTATATGTATATATGTACTATTATGTATCATGTTTGAAATATTCATGATACCCCACTCTTATTAGAATAGCTACAGGCTGTCAATGACTGAAGAGGAAAGGGGAAATTTTTTCTTTGGGGACAAACCTCCCAATAGGTCACATAAATTTAAGTTTATCAGTCCCTAGCTCATATTAATTGTTGCAACACTAATAAGGTTTTATATATATATATACATATATATACATATATATAATAATTTCATGTAAATATATGCATTAATACATATTGCTGATTCATGTACATGTGTCCGTAAATACATTTATTAAATTACATAATGTGGTGATATATTGTGCCCCCAATATATTGTGTTCCCTAATAAAACTTATCTGGGGTCAAAGAACAAAGCAGCCACTAGATTAGACATAGAGCCAAGACAGTGGTAGAGTGGTGGCACACATCCTTAATCCTAGCATTCCAGAGGCAGAGATCCTTCTGGATCTCTGTGAGTTCAAGGCAACACTGGAAACAGAGCTAGGTAGTGGTGGCACACACCTTTAATTCCAGGACTTGAGATCTTATGTCTTGCTTGAGAAAGGCACATACCTTTAACCCCAGGAAGTGATGGCAGGAAGTAGAAAGGTATATCAGGAGTGAGGAAACAAGAACTCACACTCTTAAGGCATGAGAACCAAGAACTAGAGGCTTGTAAGCAGTTCAGTTGAGATCCATTCAGTGAGGACTCAGAGGCTTCCAGACTGAGGACACAATATCAGCTGAGTAGTTGGCAAGGTGAGGTTGGCTGTGACTTGTTCTACTTATCTGATTTTTCAGAATTCACCCTGATAACTGGCTCCGGTTTTTTTTTTTTTATTAATAAGACCTTTTAGATTCATGTTACAACATAATACTTACATCTAACACCAAAAGTTTGTAAAATCTTAATTTTGGGAAAGACAGAGAGCTGTGAGATAGTGTCTCATAAAAATGATAGGGACTTTGTACTTATAAATTTTTTTTGGCGGGGGGGGGGGACTGGAAGATCAGAGAGACAAAACAAGCCACAGCTAACCTCAAGTGGCCAACTTCTCAGCTGGTCCTGTTTCCTCAGACTGGAAGCTTCTGTGTCCTCATCTCAGGCTCTCAGCTGAACTGCTGCTCAAAAGCCTGAAGCTTAACTATCTAAAAGCTTAACCAGCCAAATGCTTCTAGTTTTTGGTCCTCGTGCCTTATATACCTTTCTGCTTTCTACCATCACTCCCTGGGATTAAAGGCGTGAGTCACCATGCTTGGTTGTATCCTTGAACAGATGGATTTCTGCCTCTGGGATGCTAGGATTAAAGGCGTGTGTTACCACTGCCTATCCTAAGTATCTAGTGGCTTTTCTGTTCTCTGACCCCAGATAAGTTTATTAGGGTACACAATATTTGGGGTAACACAATACCACCACAGCTTTATCTTAGGTAACAATTTGTTTAGCACTAAATAATACAATATACTGTATAACAATATCAAGGTCAACAACTGTTACATATGTGTACATCCAATGGCAGTCCCACACATGATACTGACCAGTGTTGTAGTAGCTATGATACAGTTCTGTAAGTAGAACCTTTTGGTATTTGCAAGATAATGAAATTATCAACCAACACATTTCTGAAATTGTATCCTTCCATCCCTTTAGTGACAAATACATAGATACAGATATTATATACATACACAAAACACAAATTGATACAATATTGGTGAAATGTGAAATTTGCAGTGATGATTACTTTACCTGTGTCACACTGTTGTTTAAAGCCTTTAAGTCCATATTAGAGTCCCTAGGAACATTTCATGTTGACTGACTACAAATTCTTAATTATAGCATTGATAGTATAATGGTGTTCATAGCTGCCCTCCAAATTCTTCATGATATTGACTCTCCCTGCCTCTTAAGTCATTTTTCTATGCAAGTCACCATCATTTTCTTTTGAAAAAAAATTTATGTATTTTTTTTAGGTATGAGTGCTCTGTCTGCCTGCATGCCAGAAGAGAATATCAGATCCCATTATAGATGATTGTGAGCCACCATGTGATTGCTACCAATTGAACTCAGGATTTCTGTAAGATCAGCCAGTGCTCTTAACCGCTGAGTCATCTTTCCACCCACCAATCATCATTTTCTTGCGTCTCACTTTTTTGTATTAAGGAAGACCAGGTAGCCTTGGAAGCATTAATAATCTCTTTGATTGTTGAACCCATGGTTGGATAAAGCACAGGGACAAATAGCCAAACGAATGGAAACACATGAACTAGGAACCAAAGGCTGAGGGGCCCCCAACTGGATCAGGCCCTCTGAATAGGTGAGACAGTTGATTGGCTTGATCTGTTTGGGAGGCATCTAGGCAGTGGTACCGGGTCCTGTGCTCATTGCATGAGTTGGCTGTTTGAAACCTGGAGCTTATGCACGATTGCTTGGCTCGGCCTGGGAGGAGGGGACTGGACCTGCCTGGACTGAGTCTACCAGGTCAATCTCAGTCCTCAGAAGATTCTTTGCCCTGGAGGAGGTGGGAATGGGGGCTGGGCTGGGGGGAAGGAGAGGGGGGCAGGAGGGGGGAGAACAAGGGAATCTGTGGCTGATATGTAGAACTGAATGGTATTGTAAAATAAAATAAAAGGGGGAAAAAGAAAGAAAAAAGAAGAAAATAAACATAGTGTATCCAAAAAAAAAAAAAAAAAAAAAAGCACACCCAGGGTGATGTCCATGGAGGCTTGCTTGGAAAAGTCTTTGGTATCATCTGGGTGCCTGGCTAGCACATGGTTTGTGTCCAGAGTTCACCTGCTTCAGAGCCTGTCTCCATCTGTGCCCTTTGGGGACTGGGACTGTGGAGGAAATAATGCAGTTTATCGGAGGCATGGAAAGTAAGCAACCTCTGAAGACAGAGTCTGGTACAGCTAACCCTAGACATCCGACTCCCTTCTCTGCCGTCTTGGCCACGCTCCACTTCTGGACACCCGCTCCATGCCGCTCCTCCCAGACGAACCTCGACGGCAGCACCTTACTTCCATACTTATAAATTCTTAACATTATGATTTTCTGAACAAGATGTGCAGGAGACCACAATATCCCACATGCCAACATGGAGCTTGGAATGCTCATAACGTCTCACTCTTAGAAGAACTCCTGGCTGTCAGTGACTTATGAGGAAAGGAGAATTTTTCTTCAGAGACTTGCCTCCTGATAGCTCACATAAATCTAAGTTGATCAGCCTGTAACTCAGGTTAATCGTGTCAGTATCAAATGGACTCAGTATATTTCTGTGTGGGAGAGAGAGGAGGGGGAGAGAGAGAGGAAGAAAGGGGGCAAGATTACTAGCATATATGATAAATAATTCTAGGAGAAGAGGACATGCACTGGAGAGAGGGATGTGTCAGTGAAGACAAAAGAGTAGGAGTAGAAAGATGGAGGGGTGGGAACTGTGTAACTAGAGGGTACACTTGAATTAAATTTCAAAAATAGTTTATGACTTAACATTATTCAGTATTAAAAAGAAGAATAAACAAGTTAAATAAAAATAAAAATCTTACAATAAGGATCTGAGTTAGACTTCAAAAACTGTTGCTAATATATCCCAGTATTCAAGGAGTGAGGATTCCAATACTCCAAAATCTATTCAGTAAGAATTCATCTCTTAATAAGTTAACATAGGAACTGCATCTTTGTGTGTTCATTAGAGATTCAAATGATCATTAAAATGCTTTTGTATTATTCAAACTCTAGCAAGTATCATCTCAAAATGTACTTTATTTAAGAATTCAAAACATATAATAATAATTATCTTTATTGCTGATTATAGATGTAACCAACCGTCTTATTAAATAAGAAACACAGAAACAATGTAAAAGAGAAAGCCGAGAGGTCAGAGCTCAGAGCTAAAATCTCACCCTTCCTCCTGCTGTCCCAGCTTCGCGAAAAGAGACCTACTTCCTGTCGGTTCGTTTTTTTATAGTATGTTGTTCTGCATTCTCATTGGTTGTAAACCCAAACACATGACTGCCTCGTCACTGTCTGAATATACAGCCCCCTAGGTCTTAAAGGCATATGTCTCCAATGCTGGCTATATCCCTGAACACACAGAGATCTTATGGGATTAAAGGCGTGTGCCACCACCGCCACACTCTTGCTATGGCTCTAATAGCTCTGACCCCCAGACAACTTTATTTATTAACATACAATCAAAATAATAATTCAGTACAATTAGATTACCACCACAGCTGATAGTATAGATTCTTTTAAAATCCCTTCTGAAGCTTGAATGTTTTTATGTTTTCTTCCATAACTTTCACTGACTGTCCAGGCAGTTAGATGTCTCTGTCCATTTTAGAGTTGTTAGAAGTTAATTGCAATGTACTTTTTGTTTAGTTAAATAGTATTGTGTCCTTCTGGGGACTTTGATGTAGTTGAAGACTAGATATATTTATAGTTACAGTTTTCCTTAGATATGATAGAAAGTAATTTATATATAAAATTTTTGATTTACTAAGATAGGATAGATAGATTATGGAGTATTTTCTTTAAATGCACCAGACAAAAATGAATTGAAATTCAGTACGTTGTGGATGTAATCATTACTTGATAATTGTTCTTATTATATACAGTCTTACTATGTTAATGTTAAACCTCCTATTTTGTTTAGAAAGGGGGAGAAATGTTGGGGAATATTATTTCAAGATGTGTTACTTTTGTTGATGTTACATTTGTTTAACTCTGTGAAGTTGTGTTGCTGTGCTTGTCTAGAACACCGGATGGTCTAGTAAAGATCTGAATGGCCAATAGCAAGTCAGGAGAAAGGTTAGGCAGGGTTGGCAGGCAAAAAGAATTAATAGAAGGAGAAATCTGGGAGAGGAGATTTATAGGAATAAGAGAAGAACATCAATGGCCAGTCACCCAGCTATGCAAGCAGCAATGGAGTAAAAAAGAAAGGTATACAAAAATATAGAAAGGTAAAAGCCCAAGATACAAAAGACAGATGGGTTAAATTAAGAAAAGCTGGCAAGAAACTAGCCAAGCTAAGGCCAGGTATTCAAAATTAAAAATAAGCCTCTGTGTGTGATTTATTTGGGAGCTTAATGATGGCCCCCAAAAAAGAGCAAAAACAAACAACAACAATGAGCAAACTAGTATTTGATAGATTTTCACCACTTATTGAATATTTTTGACTTGTCTTCCCAAGATCACCTCGCTTATGTTGGTAGTAAAGTACAGGCCATGTAACGAGAATTTTCTGCTGAATGATCCTTCTCTTGAAATAGTTGATTGCTGGGGGAAAATCCTTCTACCTTAATAACACAAGCAAAGAATAATACAGGTCTACAGTAGCCCAAATTTTCCCATTATGTCATAAACACAAAAGGGTATCCATGAGGATCAGAAAGATATAGAAAGTTGTCCTGTACCAAAATCAAATTGCTAAGCCATAGTACATACCTTTGTTGGTTTGTGATTTAAAATTTGTCTGGATGACTCCTCGTCTTACTGAGTTGGTTACCGAAATGTATTTTAAATGATGTAACATAGTGCTTCTACATAATTTATGTTTAGGCAAATCAATATAAACATTTGATATTCTATCCTTTTATCTTCCAAACTGATAAAAATCAGGGATATCAAATTATCTATAATCTAATCATAATAGATTTTGGCTAAAATATAAAAAAATGTATTGGAAATTCAACAGAGATTTAGAAACATTTTAATATGATTCTTTCAATAAGCTATCATTGTTTTTCTAGCATATATATAATTTCCACTCAAGTTCACATGCTGTGATGGGTTTCCTTGATACAAAAAGAATAAAGACTACCCCCCAAGTTTTCCTCAACAAAACTGAGTTTTTCTTCATGGAAAAAATTAGTATATATCTGAAAATGTTAATGATACTGTTAGTCAAAATAGTCTGGAGAGACTGAGATAAGAGTCAAAACTCAAAAAACTATACAAAATTGTATCTATTTAAATAAACTTTTATTTACATATTAAAATTAAATTTTGTTGTTTAATTTTAATATTTAAATATATTTATTTAATTGCATTAAATAAAAAATTTACCATATTTTATAATTTAATAAAGTTATATTATTTTATTATGCTATAGATTTCAACAAAAAATTACAGAAAGCCTATAATTCATGGAAACTGAATAATACTCAACAGAATCACCACTGGGTAAAATATAAAATATTATTATAACCTTTATAAGTGTTTATTATAACTTTATGCATTCAGGGTTCAAACTTTGAGCAAAATTTGTCTTAGAAATTAGTGTGGCAATTGAATTCATGAACTGTGGGGTCATTTCCATAGTGGTATCTTCACTATCACTTTATAAAATATTCCTTTTTCTTTCACTGATATGTTAAAATATTATCTATTGGAACTCTCTACTAAGCCTGGAAATTGGGCAGGTTTGATGTGAAACTGGAGATTTATATGACTTCTGATGGAGGATACAAGGAGAGTTATGAAATGCTTTTTTCTGGACATTGCAGTCCTATTGCCTCTCAGCAACACACAGGATTTATATTTACCTACACAAACTTGTATAAGATAAAGTCTGATAGCATTCCAACACACACAAGGGTCTTAACCAGGCCTTACCTATTACTGAGGAATTATTAGCAAGTTGATAGCTGTACAGGGAGGGACAATAAATTTTCTTTCAGAGTATGAACATAGGTAAGTTTTACTTAGTCCAATAAATAGTTTCAGCCTCCTAAATTTAGGCAGAAATAAATAGGTTTGTTAAATTATCCAAAAAATTAGCCACATATGATGGCACATGCCTTAATACCATCACTCAGGATTTGGAAGCAGGTGGATCTTAGTGAGTTCAGAGTTTGAGACTAATTTGGTCGACAAAGCAAGTTCCAGGTCAGCTAAGGCTGTTACACAGAGAAATCCTGCCTCAAAAAACAAAAATGAGACAACAAAACTAAAATAAAAAAATAGAAAGTACAGACATATAATTGGGGAGGAGCATCTTAGGGTAGATGTGGGAGAAGTTGTAAATAGAAATAAATTGCATATTAATATATTTCATTGCATACATGCCTGAAATTCTCAAAGATTAACACTTTTGTGAAAATTTAAAAATAAAATGTGGTTATGAGAAGGCTGAAGTTGGGCTATAGGTTAGATAATATGATTTTTGTCTCATTACTGAATCAATACTCTTATGTAGCAAAAGGGAGAGTCAAATAGTAAATAAAAATAGAATGTCTTAAGTTATGTTTGCTCTTGATCATGACAAATTATTAGTAAAAATTTATCTCTCTTCTTTCTTTAGTACTTAACTATTACAATGTCAGGAATGGTTTTTATTTGTATTGAGTATATATATATATAATATATATATATATATTATATATATTTATAATCAATATATGCAAAATAATTTTGATATATATATATTCAATTTGTATAACCCCTTGTTGTGAGTATATTCAAAATTCATTTTTTTTCTCTATCTGGAGATGTAGAAATCATTATTCTTGTCGGCAGCAGTAAGTTTGCTGTCTTAATTTTAAATGCCCTTTTTTGTCCTGTCCCAGTTAAGTTGTTTGTGTGAAAAATGTGCAGTTGGGTTCCGGAGGGTGCTGGGAATCAGTTTCCCTGTGGTTTTTCCTGTTTGGAAAACAGTGTCCCGCTTGCCTCTGGATACAGACTAACCATTCCTTGACCCCTACTGTTAGACGGGTATATAAGCCCATGTTGGTACAAATAAAGAGAGCTGCTTCCCTGGAACTGAAACTGGGTGTCTAGAGTGCTGTTTAACCTTGGCGTCCCTCGCCAGATTTCGTGCTCCAGCTGCGCAGGCCGCAGCAATTCTCACCTATTTTTTTCTTTACTTGGCTAAAGAACACCATCACGGTGTCTACTTCACAATAGCATTGTGCATTAGGCTGTATTATCTTCAATAGTCTTCAAATAGAAGAAAAGGCACTTGCTATGTTTATTTCAGTAACTCTGAAGTCTGAATTTTTCATTAAAATTGATTATCTTCCTATGCCAGTCTGATTATACTTACCAAAATGATCTATTATTTCCTATTGCTTAAAAATATTCCATTTTTCTATAATGTCCCACATTTTCCATGTGCTTTAATTAATTGATAATTACTGTGGTTGTTTCCATGCCTATGCCATCGTGGATAAAACTCTAATCAACATGGGGAAACAGACGTTTTCGTGACACACTGATTTCATTTGTTTGGCAGATATACACAGCAGTATATACAACAGTACATTGCTGAATCACATTCTATTTCACATGTTTTTCTTCAGAAAAACCTATCATGACTGCACCTGCTTTTTTTTGAGATGTCATAGCAGCTGATTGCTTGATATGACATGTTGTTGATGGATTACGTAAAAGTTGTAATAATCCACATGACTTAACTTTTTCCTCTTAGTGTGGGAATTTCTTCTTGCTTTGCAGTGGTGAAAGCTAGGAACACATGAAGGACATCTTACGAATCAAAACTTGGAAGATTCTTTGGAGGCAGAGGTTGTTTACATATTCTTAAGGTTTGTTTCCCAGTATAGTGAATAAACTGCCTCGTGCAATTGTTCAGCAAAATTATACTTATTTACTTAGTAAAAAATAATATCATAAAAGTATGGTATTGGTCATTACTTTATTAACTGGCTCCTCCAATGTATTTCCTATGGACTGTACTTCTTTCCTATATTTTAACTTGGTTTTTGTGTTTTGTAATTGCTGACTTCCTGTACATTTTTAAAAAATTAATGGCTAGTAGCTCCTCTTAAAGAATTATCTTCATTTTTGTCTCTTTTTAAAATTTTACATTTTATATGTTTACATTATATATATTTATTTTTATGTGTTTATTCATGGGTGCCCCAAATGATTGGAGGAGGTCATCATATCCCCTAGTTTTAAATGTGATTGTGAGCTGCCACATAAGAATGCTAAGAATCAAATTCAGAAGAACATCAAGAGCTCTTAATTGCTAAATATCTCTCTAGCCTCACACCTACCATATATCTTATTTTAAATCCTTATTAAGCTTCTCCCCACACAGCATCATTTACAAGTCCCTAGCCAATTTTAGGAAACTACTGAGGCAAAGTAAAATGTCATGAATCATGTGTGTTAAAACAATTGAATGTAAAATTTGTTTTGCCTCATTTGAGAAAACTAAATAGGCATTTTAATTTTATATGTTCTATCACTCACTTGCTTGCAAACATATTCCTAAAAGCTTAACCTGGAGATATCAGTCCTAGTTGGTCACTTTCCCATGTACCTTCTCTTCACATTCTAGCTCACAGATTTGGGATTCTCCAAAGGAAATGTGAGAGTTTAATAATCCCCAAAGTTCAATCTTTATCGTACATAACCCTATTTTTTCACCAAATTGAACATACTCCATACATATTTCCCCTTTCCTTCCTTCCTTCCTTCCTTCCTTCCTTCCTTCCTTCCTTCCTTCCTTCCTTCCTTCCTTCCTTCCTTCCTTCTCTCCTTTTTTTTACAGCTTTTGAAACAGAAAAGTCATTCAGTTAAAATTCCTCTCCCTTTTATGAGAGTCAGCCTTCTTTGTCAAATTACCTTGATCAGGAATCAACTATAAGGCAAGTCACTGGATATTTGACAAGATATTTGCTGATCAGATTATTTGAAGTGGGAAGATCCACATGGGATACTGGTTGCATCTTCCCCTAGAAGCCTAGATAAAACATGAACAGAGGAAGATTTGCTTTTGCCTGCTTGTTTTGACACTCTGTGGCAAGTTCTGACAATCAATAAGCACTTCTGATATTGCTTCTACTTGCTTTGTTGATATTAAGACCCAGATTTGATCTTCTATTATGGACTACAGAACAGTGGCTCTTGAGGAATCCTCTTGACCTTCACCACCAACTTGGGACTGATGAGGAATCTAGAATCCAGAATTGAAAAATTACTGTGATGTCAGTCTTTATAGTATAAGTGAGTCATTGTTGGACTATTGTGTAAGCTCATCTAATAAATCTCTTCCTAGTATATATGTCTTAGTCAATGCTCTATTACTGTGAAGAGATACCATGACCATGGCATCACTTATTAAGGAAAGCATTTAATTGGGGCTGACTTACAGTTCAGATGATTAGTCCATTATCATCATGACAGGGAGCATGGTGACACACATGAAGGCACCAGAGGAGATAGACAGTCAGATAGATAGATAGATAGATAGATAGATAGATAGATAGATAGATAGATAAAGGAGAGAGAGAGACTTGAACTTGTTAAATCCCAAATCTCACTCCCAAACAACACACTTCCTCCAACAAGGCTATACCTCCTAATCCTTCTTAAGTAGTGCCATGCACTCACTGACAATCAAACATTCAAATATACGAGCCTACAGGACCAGTAGTATTGAAACAACTATAATATATTTATTCCACTAGTTCTTTTCTCCTAACATACCCTGACTGCTTCCTAATTGATGTATTTTTATTATACTAGAAGTTGGTTAAGTGTGTCTCTTTCCTGTGATTTTAAAATTTCAACCTCCCATTTTGCCATTTGATTGTCTATCTTTAAGTTTTATTTAATCATGCTGCTACTTCTGAAATATAAATTATTCCAAGACTTTTGATAGACTCTGACTATCTTGGTTTTTCACAGTTCCATCTGTCTACTGGAGATCTAGGATTAGCTATACTCACACTGTTGAGATTCTTGCTTTGCTTGTCAAAACTGTTTTGTCTAGGAGTTAGGAATATAGCTCAGCTAGTAGAATGCTTGCCTAGCATGTACAATGCCCAAGGCTTGCTCTACACCCTGCATAAACCAGGTATAGTATCTCGTGCCTGTACTTGTTGCCCTTGAGATGTTGAAGCAGGGGAGTTAGAAGTTTAGGATCATCCTTGGCCTCATAATAGGTTACAGGCCAGTTTAGAATACATAAGTCCCTGTCTTAAAGAAAAATATTCTTTTGTTTTTTCTTTCTTTATCATGAAACAAAGTTGATTTAATAAACTCAGAAATTATATAAATATCAAAAATAATTCTACAGAAAATATATTCTTCTACAAATATATTCTGACTGCTAACATTTGGATCTTAAATATTTAGATAGGTTCATGTGCTAAAGGCTAAGTCACCAGCCAATGGTGCAGGGAAGAGGTGCAACCTCCTAGTGATGAGGCCTTGTGGAAGAGGCCAGATCACCGAGAGCAAGCCCTGGAAATGGTTCACTAGGGAATTGTTCCCATCTCTGATTTTACATCCTTGCCATCATAAGATGAGCACCTTGCCTCTGCTAAGAGCTTCATGTTATAATACTCTGCATCTCTAAAATCCCCCAAATAATGGTGGTAGATAATCTTTCTTTAAAATCCCTGAACTTTAAAATCCTGATAACTCACATCTCCTTTGAAGGTCACTTTATCATTGTATTTTCTCATAGTCATAGAAAACTGACTCCTATATAGACTTATAAAATGGATTTGATGAGATAAAAAAATCAATCCCTTTATGTTAGTTTACATACATATGTGAGCATATACATATATGTGTGTGTGTATGTATAAGCTCACACACATATATAAACTTATACATATATATATAGTTGTTATGAATGTGACTTAATTATAGCCTTACAGATGATACTATCCAGAAGTATAAACAATGATCCAAATCTTCTCATCACAGAACTGAGATCTAATTCTACAAGTGTGATTTGTAATTTCAGTACATTAACCCCAGTGTTGTAATCAGCCTCTAAGGTGAGAGTCTACTCCCTTGAAGTGTATCCGACCATGGTTAATAAAGAAAGTGGAGCATCACCCATGCAGCTGTTCTTTTCGCAATATTAGATTTAGAGAAAGACAAGTTATAGCAACAAGCTACAATTTGGCCACAGCTGGATATAAATCTCTTTTTCCCCAGCATTGAATTTGTACTAAGTCTGGTGCTGGCTGAGATCTGGAAGTCCTGCCGAGGCACTGTGCATGAGACTTAACAGATCACTGTTCAGGATGAATAGAGATTTTAAAGATTGCTTACTACAAGCCAGTAACTAGTGATAAATCTATGTTAAACAGATGGGAGAATGATGAATTAGACACAGTTCACAGCTTTGTCATAATCTTAGAAAATTTGCATGGGCTTGCATGAGACTCATGATTTCCCAGCATGTGAACTTTGATGCAGTGATGGCTAACAACAGCATATTAAATCTCAGTACGCATGAAGCCATGCGAGGCTATCATCATCATTTCTCAGAACTGTCCACTCTGAAGTCCTAATTTATTTTTATGTCTCGAAATTATTTTGATTTGTTAAATATCTCAGCTGCCACCTGGCCAAAGAAATTAGAGATTAACTTTTTTTTAAATCTCTCTTTTATTTTTCTTTTGGAGAGACAACATAAAGACTTCATGAGACTATTGATGTAAAATACTAGACAGCTGTTTAGGCAAACACATAAGAATGCTTGACAGGCAGAAGATAAATAAAATGTGACCATGAATCTGTAGAGAGGTAAAGAGGAAAGCTCCATTTTTTAAATTCCAAACCTCCATTAAAGAATGCGAAACTTCATAAAAAAAATCATGTGCCACAAAACTAAAGCAAGTTAAAAAAAAAAAAAACTCACTTGCCTTATACAGTATTACAAAAATTTGAGTCAAGTAATACTCCTTATTCCCTTTTTCTTAATTTTAACTGATTCATAACATAAAACTCTTGCATATATGGTTTGATGTTATATTTCAATACATTGTATGTTATATAAAATTTAAAGTAGGTTATATATGTACATCACCTCAAACATTCATTAATTCACTATGCGAGGACTCTGTTCCCCAGCACCCTTCCTGCTGCCCATGCCATCCTAGCTATTTACCAGCCTGCTGCTTGGCTTTGCCTTCAATCCCAGAGGACTTCCACCATTCAGGTACAGGTCACACCAGTCAGAACCTATGAATGACCTATCTGTCGTCAGAACTACCTCCCTCCCTAGATTCTGTTCCTAAAGACCCCTCTCACAGCCTACTTATTCCCAGCTCATTGCTAGATTCACTGCTGGAAAATGCCTCCAACCCCAGCAGAATTCTGCCATTCAGGCCAAGGACATACAAGTCAGAACCACTCATTGCCAAGCCGATGGCTGGGCTCTTCCCCCAAGACCCTGGTGGACTTTGGGGCACTCAGGAACAAGCCACACCAGTCAGAACATAGGCAAGCCACACCAGCTTGATTAGATTTCAGCCGCTCAGGTGCAGGACACACCAATCTGATGAACAGAGAGCCCCTGCTGCACAAAGACAAAGCTAACCAGCAGAAGGCCAGCTCCCAAGTTGGGAAGAGACTCCCTGCTAGATCAGAGGTAATGCCAACCACCAGAAATCCAAAACACAGAACTGTAAAACCAGAGAGGAAACAGAAACCAAGGAATGAAATACCTGTCTAACAAAGTCACACTCAGAAATCAGGAACTAAATCATGCTAAACTCAGATGCCTAAATGCCAGAGTAAAAATACAATCAACAACAGCAAGGGCAACAATGGGACTACACACCAGAACCCAGCTATCCTATAACAGCAAGAACCAGAGTATTTCAACCAAGGCAACACACAAGAAAACAACCTTAATAGCAACTTTGTGAAGATGATAGAGGTACATAAAGGGAAAATGAAAAACTCTTCTAATGAAATCATGGGAAAAACAACCAAAAAATTAGAGGAAATCAAAAATCCTTTAAAGAATCCCAAGAAATCAGGGAAAATCAAAAATCAAAACAAAACAAAAAAGAGGTGAAGGAAACTCTTCATAACATTCGAATTGAAATAGAAGCAATTAAAAAAAACACTGAGGAATTCGGGGAATGGAAAATCTGGAGAAAAGCAAATGAACACAGACACAAGCATTATCAACAGAATAGAAGAAATGGAAGAGAAAACTTCAGGCAACGAAGATGCAATAAAATAAAGATTTATCCATCAAAGAAAATGTTGAATCTAAAAGTCTCCTAACATAAAACATCCTGGGAATCTAGGACACTCTAAAAAACCAGACCGAAGAATAACAGAAATACAGTAAGGAGAAGAATCCCAGCTCAAAACCCCAGAAAATGTATTTAACAAAAATTACAGAATAAAATTTTTCTAACCTAAAGAAGGACATGCCTTCTGTTCAAGAAGCTTACAGAACATCAAATAGATTATATCAGAAAAGAAAGTCCCCATGTCACATAATAATCAAAACACTAAACATACAAAACAAAGAAAGAATATTAAAAGAGAAAAAGGCCAAATAACATATAAAGGCAGACTTATAAGAATTACACCCGGCTTCTCAACAGAGACTAAAAAACAAGAAGGGCCTGGACAGATGTCTTGTATACTCTAAGAAACCACAGATGCCAGCCAAGACTAATTTACCTAGCAAAAATTTCAATCACCAAAGATAGAGAAAACAAGATATTCAATGCAAGGTCAAATTTACACAATATCTACCCACAAATCCAAAGCTACAGAAGGTACTAGAAGGAAAATTCCAACCCAAGGAGATTAACTACACCCACAAAAACACAAGTAATAAATAATCTCACACAAGCAAAATCCAAAGAAGGGGAACACACACACACACACACACACACACACACACACCACCACCACCACCACCACCAACAACAACAACAACAACAACAACAACTATAACATAGGAACAGAAATAAACAATCAATGGTCATCAACATCTCTCAATATCAATGGAGTCTGTTCACCAACAAAGAGATACAGGCTGATGAGAGGGTAGGGGAGCCAAACCAGGGCCATGACAGGCTCATAGTAGCCCTGTTAGAGACCAGGGCTCAGTTTTTATTTACTGGAGCTGGCTGTAGCTGATCAAGCAGTTTTTAGATAAACTACAACTCAGGAACAATCAATCAGCAGGTGCTCCACAGCCTTCTGCTAGCTAAAGATAGCTTTCCCTACCCTGCCACTGCAAAGTCCCTGATCACTACAGCCTCTACCAATCCTATAACAACCTGTAAACTTTTTGTTTAAACCCACAAATCAGCCCCCAGAATAACTTCCCCTCCCTTTAATTCCCCTAACCCTGCTAAAAAGGAGCTTTTGAGCTTCTCTTGGGGTCACCATTTGCCACTTTGTCAGATGGATAGACCCCAACACGCTTGATATTTTTCAATAAATATTCTTGTTGATTGCATACATGACTAGTGATCCTTTATGGGACTTCCTGCAGACCCAAACAGCTAACAGAATGAATATGAAAACAGGATCCATTTTTCTGCTGTATACAAGAAACACACCTCAACATCACAGATAGATATTACTTCAGAGTAAAGGGTTGGAAAAAATTTCCAATCAAATGCACCTAATAAGCAAGCTGGTGTTGATATCCTAATATTTAACAAAATAGACTTCAAACTAAAATTAATCAAAAGAGATAGAGTCATTACATTTTATACTCAATAAAGGAAAAATCCACTAAGATCATATCTCACTTCTGAATATCTATGCCCCAAATACAAGGCACCCACATTTATAAAAGAAACATTGCTAAAGCTTAAATCATACATCAAACTCCACACATTAATAGTGGGAGACTTCAATACCCCATGCATATCAATGGACATTTCATTCAGACAGAATCTAAACAGAGAATATTGGAACTTACAGACATCATGACTCAAATGAAACTAACAGATCTACAGACCATTTTACCCAAACACAAAATATTATACCTTCTCAGTATCTCATGGAACCTCTTTTAAAATTGATTATATACTCGGTCACAACGCAAGTCTCAACAGATACAAGAAAATTGTATAACCCCCTATATCCTATCAGACAACCATGAATGAAAGTTGGATTTTAGCAACAACAGAAATAAGAGAAAGGCTACATACTCATAGAAAACTGAAAAACTCTCTACTGAATGATCATCGGGTCAAGGAGGAAATAAAGAAAGAAATTAAAAGACTTCTTGAATTCAATGAAAATGAATCTACAACATTCCCAAACTTATGGGACACAAAAAGAGCAGTGCTAAGAGGAAAAAGTTCATAGCACTAAATGCATGAATGAAGAAATTAGAGAATTCTCATACCAGAGACTTAACAGCACCACCTGAAAGCAGGAAATAATCAAACTGAGGGCTGAAATCAATAAAATAGAAACAAAGAGAACAATACAAAAAAATCAATTAAAATAAACAGTTGATTCTTTGAGAAAATCAACAAGATTAAACACATCCTTATCCAAGTTAACTAAAAGGCAGAGAAAATATCTAAATTTACAAAATCAGAAACAAAAGGGAGGAATATAACAGACATGGAGGAAATAAAAAGAATAATTAAAGCATACTTCAAAACCTTGTACTCCACAAAATTGGAAAATCTAAAAGCAATGAACAATTTTCTCAATAGATAACACCAATGTTAAATCGTGGAGTTCAGCTCTAATGGGGTTCAGTTCCCACATATGTGTCACCTCAAACATGTATTAATTAACAATGCTGTAGATAGTTACAATTATTTCTGTAAGTTAACTATTGTTATCTAGAATAATCTTAGTTTCCAAAAGCATACCAGATTTGAGTGACCTTACAATAGTAGATGAATGTGAATATACAACCAGAATGCAAAAAAACAAACTTTTTTTTTCTGCTGAGAATCATTTTACATGCATCTTCCAGAAGACATTGTTGCTGGATATGATGGCATATGCCTTTAATCCCAGCACTTAGGAGACAGAGGAAGGCAGATTTCTATGAGTTTGAGATAAGCCTGGTCTGTAAAAAGAGTTTTAGGACAACCATGGCTTTTACACAAAGAAAAGCTGTCTTGAGATCAACCACAAGCCACCTGGCACCATGAGGCCCAGTTACAGCTCTGTCTCACGACATTTGCCCTGGGCAGGCAGAGATCAACTGGGATCCCACCTGTTAACTGTGGTGTCAGGCGATTGGATGCCATTATGGTGAGTAACTATATGGTGGAGAAGTGGGAGAGAAAGGGAGTCAGAAAGGTTCATTTGCTGAAGAGAGGAGCAGATCTGGAGAATTGAGGGCAGTGAGAAACAAGCTGTCATGGGTGGCCTGCTTGCAGCTGAGCTCTGTGTTGATGTTCATGGCTCCTGTTACCACCAAGGGCCTGCGGATCTCTGGAGGCTGGAGTGTCTGAGAGATGTGCCCCACAGGGGCAATGTCCTTCTAAGATGTCTGTTCTGCCACCCAGGTCCATGGTAACATCCAGGTCCAGATTGCATGATCTATGTCCAGGGTCGATGGTTCTAGTGCAGCCAGGCTCTATGTTGATGTCAGTGGCTCCTGTTGCCACTGAAGGCATTGCAGAGGCCTGTAGTCTAGGACAAATCCTGAGACTTCATTGGTGTTTGAGGACCATGCTGCTGCTGGAGCTGTATAGATCTTGGTGGTCTGTGATGCCACCTGAAGCCGTAGTGACATCTGGACTGAACTGTGTCTGAGGGCCATGTCTGGCCATGTCTAGGACTCTACCTTAGCCAGTGTCTATGGTGATGCCCATGGCTTCTGTTACCATTGAAGACTGAGCTGGTGCCCAGGGCTGAACTGACACATGGGGGCATGTTGGTACTCAAGTGCCACACTGCCACTGGAGCCATGTTGATCTGGCTAACCTCTGTTGCCAGCTAGGGCCATGATGGCATCCTGGTCAGGGCTGCTGCCATAGACCATGTCTGGGTCCATGGTGCTATTGCAGCCTGTGTCTGTTTTATGTCCATGACTTGTGTTACCACCAAAGGACACACAGTTGCCCACGATCTAGGCTGCCATCCATGGCAAGGTTGGTGAAGAAGGGCCATACTACAGCCAGGGCATACACACCTAAGGGACACACACTGCCAACCGAGGCCATGGTGTCATACATGCAGAGCTGTGGCTGGGACCATGTCTGGGCCAGTGGTCCAGTGACAGTCAGGGTCTGTAGAGATGTTAGAGCTCCTGTTTTCAACAAGGGTCCTGAGGATGCCTGGGGTCTGGGCCACCACCTGAGGCCATGTTCGTGTTCAAGGGTCAAATAGCTGCTGGGTTCTTGCTGACCTGAGTGACCTGCACTGCCAACTGTGGCCTTAGTGACATCCTGGCCCTACCTGCTGACAAGGACCATGTGGGAATCTGTGGTCCAATCCCAGTCGGGGTCCATGTTGATATCTGTGGCCTGTGTTGCCAACAAGGCCCACACGGGGAGGACCAGGAGCTGGGCTGATAGAGGAATGTATTGCTGCGGGGGCCATACAGATTTGAGCGGCCTGCACTGCCACCTGGGGTCATAGTGTTATCTGAACCTGAGTCGCTGCAAAGGACCATATCTACATCGTTAGCCCTGCTGCAGACTTGATCTCTGTTATCTGTGCTCTTGTTACCACCTAAGACAGTGAGGATAGGGCTTCACAGAGTTGGTCCCGCCCCTCACTGGCTGCAGCATTAAGGAGAAATAGCCCTGCTCGATAACAACTGCAGCACTCAGAAGAGTGGGCCCTGTACCTAGATGGGAAGCACAATAGAGCTGACCCCATTGGCAGGGGTGTAGGTGAGCTGGTCCAGAAGGCAGAGTGGGAGCCCTAGCCCGACTATCTGTCATACCTTGGAGTGGGCAAGGGAGAGATGCCACCTTTGCCCCTCACCAATTACTATCATCAGGAAAGCTGGTTTGGGGGCATAAGAGTGGGAGAGTTACCCCTGCTGCTCATTGGCTGCAGCACTCTCAAGAGTGGGCACTGTTTTTGGTAAGCTGGTCATTTTTACTATATTAATCTTACTGATCAATGAACATGGGATAGCTTTCCATCTTCTGTTATCTTATTCTGTTTCTTTAAAGACTTTAAGGTTTTATCACCTAAGTTTTTCAAATGCTTGGTTAGAGTTACTAATGAAATATTTTATATTATTTAAGGCAATTGTGAAGGATGTTGTTTATCAAATTTCTTTCTCAGTCCATTTGTCATTTGTATCTAGGAGGGCTACTGATTTTTTTTTTCTTTTGAGTTAATCTTGTATCCAGCCAAATTGCAGATAGTGTTTATCAGTTGTAGAGTTAGCTGTTAGGAATTTTATGATCAATTTTGTATACAATCATATCATCTGTAAATGATACTTTAACTTCTGACATTTCAATCTGTATCCTCTTGATCTTCTTTGAGAAGACGATCTTAATGCTCTAATCCAAAATGTCAAGCACTGTATTGAATAGATGGTTGCTTTTAGTTTCTCTCTATTTAATTTTATATTGGCTACATGCTGTGGATATCGTTCTATATAAATAAAGCACTGATGGCCCGTGACCAGGCAGGAAGTATAGGCGGGACAAAGAGAGAGGAGAATTGGGGAAACAGGAAGAAGGAGGATAGACACTACAGCCACCGCGAGGAGAGGCAGCCTGGGAGGATGCCGGTAAGCCACCAGCCACGTGGCAGGGTATAGATTTATAAAAATGGGTTAATTTAAGATATAAGAACAGTTAGCAAGAAGCCTGCCACGGCCATACAGTTTATAAGTGATATAAGCGTCTGAGTGATTATTTTATAAGTGGATTGTGGGACTGCGGGGCTTGGGGAACCTGGAGAGAAGCCCTCCAGCTACAAATGGCGCCCAACGGCTCGAGTTTCCACCTTAAACCTGAAAATATTTAATAACCAATTCTAAACAGAGCCAAAACCAGGTTCCTGCTTCTTGTCTCATATGAGCAGCTAGACGCCGCAAAACGCAGGTTTGAACACTGGCGGGTTCCTGGCGTGTGTGTTTGACCGGCAGTATGGCGGGAATGAGGGGTCTGCCAGAGGCACATTATGCTGTGTAGTAGATTTAGTCTTTACTAGTATTTTTTTAAAAAAGGTTTCTGGGCTACATGCTGCTTTGATAAAAGCTTAGACCCACTATTTCTGAGACTTGATGACTCCCAGAGCTGGCGGAAAACGTACCACTGCCATGTTGGGAAGCTGAAATGGGCGGAGCCAACAGCCATAGCGCTGTTTCAGGCTTAAAAGGCTACAGTTTAAAGCAATAAGTTCGCAGTAAGACTGATTCAGATAAAATAATTTATAATGCATGTAAAAATGTACATAGGCTTAAAAGAAAAAAATATATACCGTTATATAAACAAATAATATCTAAAAATAAAGTGTTTTTAAAAAAAAAACAGTAAAGGTAATAAGCCACGTAAAGATGGCTATCACACATAAAATCTGGATTATGTTGTCTTTGATATTTGTAACTGAAGAAAAACATTTGATTACAAAAGCTGTTGAGTTATGCCAAAATGTATATTTTAAAGGTACCTTGACTTCAAAATTTGGATTTAAGGATATGTTGCTTTGGAAAAGAGGTTCTGCTTTTGTTTCCACAGAAAGCCAGAGGCTATGGATTTGTTCCAGATTAAGATACATCAGGTTTCAACAGCCAAGACCCCCTGAAAGGTCTCCGATGACACCATGGCCCAGATGATCCAGCATCCAGAGCGGTTTCAAGGCAACTGGTTCAAACAATACAGCTTCACGGACTACCCCACAGGTCTAAAATTTTCTTTCCATCCCCATAAGATACAGCGCCCCCCTCCAGCAGGAAGTAGTAAGAGATGCTACGCCCAAATTCCCAAATATACCAAGCTGGCTTTAGAGGTGGAATTGGCTCACTCCCCCTCTAAACCCAGACATATTGCTTAAAAAAAAAAAAATGGTTAGGCAGTTCTTGTGTCCCAAATCAGAAGAGCCCTCTGGTGTGGGACAGAGAAAACCAATATTTTTATTTAAAACAGATTGATTATAAATGTGATCTCTTTCTAAAAAAGAAAAGGGGATATAATATAGATATATAGGAGGATATAGAGATGATAAGATAAAAGGATAGATTAATTAACCTACTTTTAAAGAACAACTTGTTTAAAATGTTTTACATTGGTATAGATTTTAGTTTATGTTTAAAATGTTTTACATTGGTATGGATTTTAGTTTATTGATACAAACTTGAAGTTAATATTGTTATACTGTGTATATATATATTTCTATTCTTGTTTGAGGTATTATGTTTATGTAACTCATTTAAAATTGTAATGGATAATTAAAAAATAGATTTATAATTAGTCATCTATGATAATCATATCTGTAGCCATGTTAGTTAAGTTTTCTAGGTATACATAGATATATTTCAGATAGATAGGTAATCTTCAAACACTTCATAGACCTAGAGAATATGGCATTTAAATAACTTAAAATTCTGTTGATGTGAGACACAATTGCTCCTGGCTGCACCAATTGATCCTGAGAGAATGTTGGGCTTCTAAGACATTTCCATTTGGAAGTTTGTCTTTTTGGCACAAAATGGCCTACTGGGCAAAGAACTGCCCTTGCCTTGATGGCTGACAGTACAAATGCAATGCTGTCCTTTCTGGACAAGCGGGACACAAGGAAAGTGACCACTGTACTCTGCCAAGACAGGGTAAGATGGTCTCTCAAAATTCCTGCTTCTGAAAATGGTCTGTCAGATATTCTAGGCCTGTAGCCAATCTGAATGCACCAACAATGCTGAGAAACATTAGGTGACTGTCCAGGCTGCCAGCTGTCTTGGTCTACTCTTGCAAGATTCCCGAAAGTTGCTTGCATCCATCTACCATTTCTCAGGTACCATTATGTTCCTTCTCAGGTCTTTGATGTGGTTGAAAACTAGATAGTTGTAATTTCCTCAGTTATGATAAAAGATAAGTTAGATATAAAACCTTAAACTCACAAATATAAGATAGATAGAACATCTTCTTTAATATTGTAACTATAATTCTTGCTCGGTAATTGTTTTGTTATATGTAATTTTACCATATTAAAGTTAAAACCTTCCTTTTTAAAAAAAAGAAGAAAGGGGAAGTGCTGTGGATATCGTTCTATATAAATAAAGCACTGATGGCCCGTGACCAGGCAGGAAGTATAGGCGGGACAAAGAGAGAGGAGAATTGGGGAAACAGGAAGAAGGAGGATAGACACTACAGCCACCGCGAGGAGAGGCAGCCTGGGAGGATGCCGGTAAGCCACCAGCCACGTGGCAGGGTATAGATTTATAAAAATGGGTTAATTTAAGATATAAGAACAGTTAGCAAGAAGCCTGCCACGGCCATACAGTTTATAAGTGATATAAGCGTCTGAGTGATTATTTTATAAGTGGATTGTGGGACTGCGGGGCTTGGGGAACCTGGAGAGAAGCCCTCCAGCTACAGCTACAGGCTTGCTGTAAATTGCCTTTATTATGTTTAGATATGTCCCCTGTGTCCCTAATCTCTCCATGTCTTTTATCATGAAGGGGTTTTGGATTTGGTCAAAGACTTAGTCTGCATCTAATGAAATCATTGTGTGTGTGTGTGTGTGTGTGTGTGTGTGTGTATGCTTGTTTTACTTCCATGATGGATACATTTGCTGATTTCAAGTCTTATACCATCCCTGCATCTCTGGGACAAAATTCAGTTGATCATGGTAGGTCATCTTTCTGATGTGTTCTTGGATTAGGTTTATAATTTTTTAATTAAGTATTTTTTGCATCTATGTTCATAACAAAAACTGGTCTGTAATTCTCTCTCTTTGACGTCTTTGCTTAATTTGGGTATCACAGTAATTGTTGCCCAGAAACTGCATTGGGCAATGTTCCTCCTGTTTCCATTTTGTGGAATATTTTCAAGAATACTAGTATTAACTCTTTGAATATTTGGAAGAATTCTGCCTGAATTATCTGTAGCACAGTGTTATATTTAATAGTATGGAAATGTTGATTCCTGCATAACAATAATTATATAAAATATGAAAACAATATTTGCTTGCATGTATGCATATGTGGTTAGTATTCTCTAATATTTAGAAATGAAAGAATAATTGTACAGGAAATAATACTAAGTTCTGGTGTAGTCAGATTACTGACTCAGGGATCGATCATTATGGATGAAGATTTTAAAAGACTGTAAAAGTCAGAGATGGTAATAAATAACAGTGTCCTCCAAGCTTAACAGAGAAGCTGAACAGATGAATTCACAGTATTTGGTACAGCATGCTGCTGAAATCTAGTGAAACTTCAAGGTAGACGAGATCCCAGTATGGAAGGGATTTCCATAAGATCTCAATCCTATGTGAGTATGATTGACAACTGATAGCTGCTGGGAAAGAAAGAGTCCTTTTTTTTTTTTTTAAGAATATAGAGCCAGTGGCATGAACACATTTGTGGGGACCAACAGTGCTTTACTTGCATTTATACCAACTCAAAAAGATGGAAATCAAGCCCAATACTGAATACCTAGCCAACTGTTGAGGGCTAGTAAAATCGTGGATCTTGGAGAACCTACAACCACCAATGCACTAACTGGGATAATCCTAACTCGATTCTCAATATTTGAACCCACAGTTGGTGTAGTCCTCACACCTCAACAAGGAAACTGCTCTTTGAAACAAAGAAAGATGGTTATAGAAAACTGTAACCAATTAAAACACATAATTGTGGAATTAATTGCAACAAAAATCTCTACTATGTAACTGCCATAACTAAAACTTACAAATCTTTGGCCAAGGAAGAGCAGTAAGATTCTAAGACACAGAGAAAAAGGACTTTGCTGTCAGATTGCATCTCCTAGGTTGTGAGAAGCTATACTCATAAAGACTCATCAATATGACTATTTAAACAAGAATTGAACAGGGGTAAAACAATAGATATAATAATGTGGGTGGGCAAAAGCTCAGGAGGCCTCAACCCTACACAAAGAACTATGAATAGCAAAGAATGTTGACAACAAGAGAAATATTCTTTCACAGGCAACAGTGGAAGAGCCCAGTAATTGGTTATCCAATATGAGATGGTCATCACAAAAACGTGTATACAAGTAGTATTGTGCAGATTGAGATGGTTATACTAGGTAAATAGAAATTATATATATGTATATGTATATATAGTTTGCATATTATATATTATATGAAAATACAAGAGCAAAGAGGGATATATGACATTGTTTGGAGTGAAGAAAAGGAAAGGGGAAAGTTTGTATCATAATCTCAAAAAATAAATATATTTTTAAAAATGAAGTGTCTAGTAACCTGATTATGCTCCAGTATAAAGCCATATATCCAAGAATATATGAACAGCACAATTTGTACTTGATGGGTTATATAAACATGAAACAAAACAAGCTTGTTTGCATGTAGAAATGGATGGATCTGGGAGGAGTTGGGTGAGGGGGTGAATATGATCAAAACACGTTCTACTCAAAGGACTAACTGAAAGAAGTGAACACAGAACACTGAACCTTCATTCTGAGGGCAAAATCAATTAAGGGAAAGGAAGCATTTAAATCAGTGACTGGCATATAGTAAAGGCTTAATTACAGGTAGCTGTCATTCCCACACTTCTTTACCACTATTGGACTCAGGTGGCCAGCACAATACTAATTTTAGGCATGAAATGTGTGGTTTTAATAAATGGATACAACACTTAAGTTTACCTTGAAACAAATGAATCAATGTTGTATCTCTATATTGTTTAAACCAATGAAAAGTCATGGAACATTTCCAGGGTAATTATTTTAATTGGATATTTGTTACAGCTACAGACAATTTGACATTGGAAGAAATATTGAAATAGAGATGTTGACAATCAATCACTTCTTTTAGGTAATAGAAACTTTACTGATATTTATGGATATATGTTTCCCTCTAGGTAAGCAAATCATACTTCTAAGGCAACCAAATTAATTTTTTCATAAAAATTTTGTCAACATCGTGCTTTAATCACCATTATATATCATTTATACATGCTAGTCAGTATAAAAATAATGACAGAAAAATGCAGTTGACTGCCTACATGTTTTATTCAATTATTCAAGAGTACCATTTTTCCCTTGTTTAGGATGTTGCCAAACAACATAGGTTATTGTTGAGCTTCAGCTTAGGCATGTTGTTGTTTTTCCCACAAAAACTGGAAACTAAAAACAAAAAGATCATAATAGTTATGAGTATGAATAAGAATTAGCCTCAGCATGAAACAGAGAAAATGTGAAAATGAGAGTAAAAATCATGATCAGAAAGTGTGTGGTCTCTCTCTAGAGTAATTTTTAGTTTCTAGGATTACTAGAGACAATTATTCTCCTGTGTTCTGCAATTATACTCTATAACACTTACTTTCAGGAGATTTTATTCTGGTGTTAGGCAGCCCTTATGCACAAGTATTCCTTAAATACAAAACCAATGCATAGGATAAAATAATCCTTTCCCCTCTCAGGGTTATCCTCTAGTGAAAGGAGAAAATAAACAGTATGTTTCATGATCAAATGAATGCTTGATTTAAATATGTGACATAATTAAATAAGTAGAGTTACCATTAAAGGATAAGAAAGGATTAAAGGGAGGAGAAACAAGGGAGTGGACTAAAGGAATGACAGAGACTAAATTATAGTTTACACATGTATACAATTGTCTTGATTCCTAACCTAAGTAAAAAAGGAGGCAGGAAAACAGAGAAATGGGTTACTTTTGAACAGCGAACCGATGAGCAAAAGCATATGTATATCTATGACCCAATTGTCTCCCAGATTAAGGGAAGAAGACTCAAACATAAAAGCTCTTTGGTGGAGATTACTGGTGCCTTCCAGGAACAGTAGTAAACAGTATTGGGGAAGATGTGTTGCATAACTGGTGTGTGTGTGTGTGTGTGTGTGTGTGTGTGTGTCTTCAAGTGAGTTGTACATCATAGGTAGAACACGCAAATACAGGAGGATGTCATAGACTATACTACAGAATGCAGATTGTTTTAATTGGCAGCAGACAGGGCTGAAGTACTCTGAACCGAGACCTGTGGTGTACAGAACAATGTTTAGGGAGCTCAGGGAGATTGACATATAATGCTCTTCATTATATGATTCAAGGTAAACTAGGAGATTTGCAAAGTAGAATGTTTGGTTAGAATTTTTAGATGTGTTCAAAACTATATGCAATGTATATGATGCATAATTGCTTTTAAGAAAGATGTAAAGTGAGCTCCAGGAAAGGCGCAAAACTACGCAGAGAAACCCTGTCTCAAAAAACAAAAAACAAAAAAAAAAAAAAAAAAGAAAAAAGAAAAAGAAAGAAAGAAAAAAAAAGATGTAGTTCTCAAGATATTACTAGAATAGCCTTATTAACAAATTTGAGGACTGATATAGTAAAATCAAAACAGTGACTTTTTCCATTGACTCCAAAAAAGCCCATTCGGGGGATTCTTACTACAGTTGTTACCCAAGATGTGTGGAAAATGCTGTCTACCACTAAGCAGGTTTTCAATGACACGAATAAACTGAATTGGCCTATGGTCACCTTCTCTTAGTTCATCATGCATTATAGATGATACCTTTAAGCTGACACAGAATACAATTTTTATGATTTTTTTCTATAAACTGTCCGTCTATATTTTACAAACTAGTCTTTTTTAATACATTTATGTATACATCAGTTGATACAGCATTTTATTGTCTGTTTATACTTGGAGACTTTTTTACAAATAATTTTTGTGTGTATGTTTGTATGCTGTATATACACGGGTGTATGTACATGGTGAAAGAAGAGGAAAATATAGGGTTACCCCTGACATATCACCCTTTGTTTCACTTTCTTGAGTCAAGGATTTTACTGAACTCTGAGTTAGGATCACATCTAGCAAGCCCCAGCCTTCCTGGCCTTGCTGGCCACATTTCTGGAGTCACAGATACACACATGATTATGATCAGCCTTAAATGTGAGTTCTGGGAATTTGAACTCAGGTTCTCATGCTTATACCTCAAGACTCTCACTCATTGAACCATTTTCCCAATCTGGACACATTAATAGTTTTAATACCAAGTTGATAATTAGAGTACTCTCGAAACAAACTGTGCTAGTAGTTGCAAATATTTAGGTATAAGTTCATTTGTTTGTATACACAATGGAAAAACTCTATAGCAAACACTGAAGTATTTCTTCATACACTTAAGATATTTCTGGTAACAGAATCTACAAATACCTTTTGCTTACAATTCCTAATTATATTCTTCTCCTTATGCTTAAAACAGGGTCTGAATATCACAAATTTGGTTCAAGGAATTTGTCATAAGTCACTCTATTAGAGGTTGCTGTCAAATAATTTCATTAAATAATCACCCTTTATATTACTTGGGACATAGCCCACTCAATAGTTTTGTGGCAGTTAACCAAGGAACAGTTTCCCTTGAGCTTTCTATGTAGGAAATTGGAAGAAATGCTACACATAAAGAAATTAGTTAAGCTGCACTTGTTCTTTTTTGTTTAACACTGTCATAAGTTGCACAATAAAATAGCATAACATTTACAAATAACAATGAGAATTTTATAACTTTATAACAGTTTAAAAGGAATAAATTATACCAATAATTGAAATCAGACAAGTCTAACTTAGAACCTTGAAAATTAAGAATCAACAAAATGAAAATATAGTAATATCCTTTAGTTTTTTCCTCTGGAAAGGGCGTGTACTTATGAATAATATGCTGTATCGTAGTAAATGAGAAAAAGTTGAGGAACTCAAGATGTTCTATTTGCAGTGTTTAGTCAGTTTATATGTTGTTCAATATTTTGAAGATCAAAAAATGAATAAAAACATAAATATTAAATATAATTTTAAATTGATGTTTAATACCCAGATCATCTTTTTTCAAAGTCATTAACTGTGTTTTACTTCTTTCTCATACTCAACACGTATGTAAAGCCGCTGATCTTCAGTCTGTTCACTGTATACTACTTGATAGTCTCTGCACGTACTCTCCTTGCATACAGGAAACTCTTGCTAATGTGTGCATAATCAATTGTCCCTTTCAGTAAAGCTAGATAGTCTCCATAAACATATTTTTGATAATCACATAATAATTCTTTGCTAAAGTATCATTTCCCACTTTGACCATCATTATGGTCATTACACTCAGATGTAACCGCTCTTACTGTTTACTTCTCTTGTTGTAAATGGAATTTCTACATCTCAGAGCTGGACAATATTTTAGCTCTGGAAGGCATATTACTGATATGGATTGAAAATTGAAAATAAAATGAGTCATTTCTTGATTAAAGGGAAGAAAATATTTTATAACAAGGGATTCTCGCACACTAGTATCTATTTCTCTTGCCTAATAACAGACTGTGAAGGCCCACAGTTGCCTTGAGGGTCATTTTGTGTGTGTATGTGTGTGTGTGTGTGTGTGTGTGTGTGTGTGTGTGTGTCTAGTCATGTTTGCAGAAAATATTTTCAGATTCTAGCCATCTTACAGCCTGAACACAGAAAGTTGGGTAAATGAATGAACATAAAATTTAACCCCTCCCTATTCTATTAATGGATTTAATAAACTCTGTCCCTCCCTTCTTTTCTCTATCCTTCTTTCTGTGTTTCTGTTTTACTCTCTCTTTCTTCTCTGTCTCTCAAACTGCCTGTTACCCACCTGCTTTGTACATATCTCACTATTTACAGAAAATAAGCTGAAACATGGATTTTCCTTCCTCCCATCCTGATTACTGAAAACACATGTGAGAGCCACCACATCTAACCACACTTTTTTCTGTGGTTCTATAATGATATTTTATATATTTTTTTTCGATTTTTACCTTTATTATGAATCCTTTGAGGTATGCTTGTCTTAACTTAGTATTCTAGTTTCTTGTAAATTATACGACAAGCAGTACATCTAAATAAACTTTGAAAACTAAGTTCTAAGATATTTTAAATCTTGGCTTATCGTTTTGGTCTCACTTTTTTTTGCAAAGAATTCATAGGTTTATTTATTTATTTATTTATTTATTTACAAATCAATTGTACTTATTTCACTTTGAGTCATAGAAAGGAAAGATATAGAAACCTGGGCTCAGCACAGTATCTCTAAGCAGAAATTGTGACACAATTCACTTTTAAACATATAAGTAATTTGTCTTTATTTGCAATCATTTATACCTATTTTATATTGAAATTAAAATGTGATTATTAAAACCCTTTTTCTTTTATAATTCTATTATTATACTATACTAATATCAGTTTCCTGCTTCTTTCTTAACCCAAAACCCTCTCAAATACCTCTCTCTGTGCTCTTTCAAATTCTTGTCTTCTTTTGTATTAATTATTGTTACATAATTATATATATATATATATATATATTCCTAAATACCTAAATACTTTCTATTCAGTCTTTGTATGTTTGTTTTCTGACTGACCATTTGGTACTGGATAACCAATTGGTATGCTCTTCCCTTGGGAACACTGTTTCTTCCCCTGTCAAAATTTCTTAATTGTCTGTAGTTCTTAGTCTGGGGTGAGGCATCCTTAATATAGCACTAATTGACTCCATGATCTTCTTGCCTTAAAATTTCATGTTCATGTAAATCATTGGTTTAGTGATGAGAAAGGATGGAGGACACAGAAGAACATGGCCCACAAAATTAATTAAACAGTGCTCACAGGGACTCACAGAGACTGAAGTAGCAAGCACATTGTCTGCATGGGTTGGCTTTAGGTCTTCTCCCTATGTGTTATGCTGTAAGTCTCATGTATGCTATGGAATAATCCTTGTGTACACTGTAAAGATTTGCCATCTGAATTGGTGCAGCAAAACACTGATTGGCTGGTAGCAGTACATAGATTAAGTTGTAAGAGCTATTTAATAATAAGCCTGAGCTATTGGCCAACATTTGCAATTCATATTAAGACTCCATGTTGGTTATTTGGAAACTGGCTGGCAAGAAAGGAATCTCCACCTATAGATATTTTTGTAGGACTCTTAACAGTGAGAATGGGTATGTCTCTTTTGCCTACACTTGGAATTATTTTCCTTCTATTGGATTGCCTCATCCAGCCTCAATATGAGGGCTTTCACCATGTCTTACTGTATCTTTTTTTTTCCTGTTTGGTTGTTGTCTCTTAAAGGCCTGATGTTTTCTAAAGAGGAAATGGAGGCAGTAGTAGATCAGATGAAGAGGGTAGTTGAAGGGGAGCTTGGAGGGTTGGAGGGAGGGGAAACTGTGGTCAGATGCATTGCATGAGAGAAGAATCTATTTGCAGTGAAAAAATTAAAATAAAAAAAATATTAGCTGGACTTTAACTGGTGAAAGAATCCTGGGATTAAGGCTTTCTGTGCTAAGGTTTACTAAATATTATTATGTGGTTAGATGTACACTTTGTGTATTCTTCAATTTGTGATTTAAGTTGCATGTTGATTCTAATACATTATAAATTTAATGATCTACTACAAATAAGGAATATAGACAAATTTTTGGAAAAAACACAATGGTGGACTTTTTGTGTTTTAAACATGCAGTAATACTGTAATTATTATTCTTATGTATCACAACAGATTGAGAGAAAATACTATGAGACAGTTCAGGCATCTGAGCTTAGTGGAACTTCTTTGTTGTGTAGAATTTGACATTGTTTATAGCTGTCTCATACTGTGTCTCATATGAATACTCTGAAGACTACACATTGTTATTGCATGAAATAATTCTTGATCTTGATGCCCACACCTGAGAATTTCATAGTTTACTTCTGATACATTATTTGTTGAATTTTTAAACTTTAGTGACTTGGTTTCATTTTACAATTCAGCCTGACCTTGAGCTCTTGGGCACTTTGTTTCAGGATCTGCATCATATGTATTGTTCAAAGAATGGCAGGCTTCTTCTCTACTGGCTCTCATTTTTCATAATTTGTTTCTTTTATCAAACACTAAGAAAGGCCTTTTTAATTGTACAGTATGGGGGCCCATGCCCAACACAGCCCGGATAGCTCAGAAACCTAGGGGAAAACCAAGCAAAACTGGGAAAAAATTTAAAAATTAATGAAATGGTTCCTTATGATATTCTGCTATACTCATGGATCAGTGACTAGTCCAATTGTCATTAGAGAGGCTTCCTCCAGCAGCTGATGGGAACAAATGCAGAGACCCACAGCCAAACACTAGGCCACACTGGGTGGATCTATAAAAAGGGGGAAGAGACAGAAGAAGGATTGTAGGACCAAAGGAGCCCCATGAACACAGCCTGCACAATCAACTAAACACAGCTCATATGGACTTACAGAGACTGAAGTGGCAATCATGGAGCTTGCCTGGGTCTGTGCTAGGTCCTCTGCAAATGTATTATGGTTGTTTTGCTTGGGTTTTTGAGGGATTCCTAACAGTGCAAGTGGTTGTATCTCTGACACCATTACCTGCTTTTAGGATCCTTTTCTTTATTCAAGGTTTCCTGGTCCAACCTTGATTTGAGAGGTTTTGCCTAATCTTACTTCATCTTGTTATGCTATATTCAGTAGATATCTCCTGGGAAGCTTAGTCCTTTCTGAAGGGAAATGGAGAAGCATTGGTTCTGCTGGAGAAGGAAGGTGGAGGTGAACTTGGAGGAGTGGAGAGAGGGGAAACTGTGGTTATGATGTATTTTATGAGAGAACAAACAAAAAGAAAAATTCACACTATGTTTTAGGATCTGTCTATCTCTTTAGCTCATCCAAGTTTTCCTTAAATAAATTTTAACCTAGTTTCCTGACTAGAATGTTTGAAGCATGGGCCTAATTGGTCTTAACAATAAAAACCCAGAGGCAGAAATTGGGGTGAAAGCTGAATAATCAGAGGAGCAAAGGAGCAGCCACAGTCACTTCTTACCTCTCCAGACCCTCTGGTTGAATGGGGCTGAGATTGTCTCCACCTGCCTTATATTCCTGTCTCCACCTCCCTAGTGCTGGGATTAAATGTTTGCACCACCACCACTGGCTTTGTTTCTATTTTAGACTGGTTCAATCTCCTGTAGCCCAGGGTGGCCTTGAACTCCTGATCTTCCTGCTTCCTCCTCCCAAGTGCTGGGATTAAAGGTGTGTGCCACCACTTCTTGGCCTCTATGGTTAGCTAGTGGCTAGCTCTGCCCTCTGATCTCCAGTTAAACTTTATTTGACAGAACATGTACAAAATATCATACAACAGAAGTTTATTGAAAGAAAGCTGAAATACTGTCACATTAGTATTTTATTCCTTCAAAGATGCATTATTCTATTCCTTTAAGGAATTATAATTTATTAATAAACAGTAGTTTATAAAATAATGTTCATGATTATGGACAGCAGACTTTGAATTAATGTTTGTTTCCAAAGTTGTCTTCTCTAATTTGAATAACTTTAATTCTTTTATCCATTCTCTATGCATTTTATTTATTTAATAAGTATGTGAATCATCAGCCTTCTCTCCTTCACTTTCTGAGAATTATAAAATGAAACTATTCCTTTGTGTTTCCATTTTTTGTCCCTTTTGTCCTCTTTTTTGAAATATATCCATACAAAACTGCAAAATGTGACTAATAAACTGAAAGATGAAGTTTATTTCCCTTACATGGAAAGATCTAGCCTCTGAGGTATGAATTAATCTGCCTCTAAGATCCTTAGATGAAGTCAAGCTTATGGGTTTTCCTTTGAGGTTTTCTTAGGGATTTTCATTTTCTGATTTGTGTTTACTTCACTGTGGCTCAGAGATGTAAAATCAAAACTTGAATATTCTTCCAAAATATTTCCTAATAGAAGAAATATTATTTGAAATGTTCCTTGTAAATTCTGAAAGATTCCATAGTTCAAATACAGGCTTGGTGTTAATTAATCCACAACAATTTACCAACGTTTTCATTTGCAAAATACGAGTTTTTTATGGGTAAAAGTGGAATAAGATATGTATTACCATACTTATTAGTTATAATTAAATAAGATAATTATTTATTATATTTATATTATTAGTTGTTTATATAGTAAACATATGAGTAAAGGTCTTAAAATAATGAAAAACTCAGATTGTAGTACACATAAATTGATACATTTACATTCTGGATTCATTCATTTTCTCTTTCTTGGAAAATTATAAAAGATTTCATAATGTAAGAAGCATATGCTTAATACAGATGTTTAAAGCAGTTACTATTTATGGGGTTTGAATAATTAGAAACAATTTAATATAATTCAAATTAAGCTTAGTGTGTTAATTCTGTTTTTTTTTTTTTTAAGGACAAAAGCTTAAGACCCAATGCAATTTTAACATATCGAAAGAATGTAGATTCTAGTGAATATAGGGTGTTTGCTAAAACCTACTGTCAAGATGATAAGACATCTAATTTTGCAAGAATGAGTTCCTTAGGATAAATATTTGGGGTACTTGTCTTGAAGTTAAATATTTACTTTTCCTACTTTAATTTTAAAACTGCATTAACTGTGTTCAACAAGTATCTGAGTGACTTCCCTTTGGCTCACAAAGGGAATCCATCAATTACTGTGTCTAATTTGCAGTAAGTGAAAGGAGAAAAAAGTTCCAATTACTCCATATTATACAAAAACCTTCAAACCACAGCTGCATCCGACAATTCCTCCAAAATCATCTCACAACATCTCGGCTCACTAGCATTTTAAAATATGCTTTATAACATTTGTACCATATATTTCTTCAAGACTGGGACACAGAAGGGAGTGAGTGCATTAAAATCATCATAATTTATTAGATATATTTGTACAGTTTTTATCATTAAGCACTGATATTTATGCAGTGTATCAGAAAAGAAGTAATGGGCTAGTTTATTGAATGTTAATGTTATGTCATATATTTTAACCACTTCCTATGCGTTATTTCATTTGTAACAGTTGAAAATTTTTACATTGGTATTGTACATTTGTTCACATTAAATATAAACGCCTAGTTTGTGAGGACAAATGCAATATGAAGCAACATAAGTGTGCTAAAGTTCAGAGATAGTTCCATGGTATAAGAAACACATTATGTTTTGGGGAGTATACTAACTATATTGTCTGCAAACAGTCCGATCATCTGGTATGGCGTTCCAATCCTGTATAAACTAGACCACTGAGAATCTGTACCTAGTGGCATAAAATACAGCAGTAACATTTAGATCCCTACCTTGCCAGATGTAGTAATCTCATCAAATAATGCTAGAAAATCCTGTTTATAGGGAACAAAAAAAATTGCCCCTGTATCAGTCACCCATGAAAATAGTGCTACATCATTTTCCAAACAATTATGTAGAAGAAAGATAGGCTAACAGACTATTCCCAGAAAGAGGTGACAATTGACCTAGTAGGATTTGTGCTACTGTATTTGTTACAATAAAAAGTATTCGTCATCTTTAGTTATTGTTTTACTCAAAGTAATTTATTATTTCTTTAATATTTCTTTTTTTAAATACTGCTCAAGAAAAGAGTTGTAGTGATTATGAAGAAAAAGAGCAATCTTTTGGACATTCTAATGGAGAACAGAACATATTTTAATTCAGTTATTTTATTCATTGCAATTATGTTTATCAACTCTAGTCACTGGAATGAGCAATACATGTATTAACTCACTCACCTGTCAAAGTTAACTTAGCATGCTACATTTAGGAAAATCTTAGAATTCAGGCAATTTAACATATTGTGAGCTCTTTGCTAGAGGAATTCCCACCATCCCCTTGTTCGTCAGCTTCTGGTACCCATTGGGATCTATGTTTCTGTTTTCAACTATCAAGACATTCTAAAATATATTTAAAATTACCGATAGTAGGTTTATATCATATATACAAAGTTGCATGAAATAATTTATGTATTAGAATAGCATTGCCTTTAAATGTCTTCCTCTTGCAAAGCAGCATGCTCTACACCAGAAATGCACAGTCCTTAACATGTCAGACACACAAATGAAATTGTGTATTGATCCATGTGCCAATTACACAGGATATTAAAAAAAAAATCTCACCACCCCAAACCCTGGGTAAAACATCACAAATGTTTTTACAGGAATGAGCAAAAAGTGAAATAATGCTAAAATATGCATGGTTATTGATGACAAAATCCACTTATAAGAAAAAGTTGTATACTCTACATTTTATGATTCACTCTCAAGCATTAGAAAACCCACAACAGTCATCCTCAACTTTCTCTATTATCTCCCATAATTATGTGTTAATTAGAAAATATACAATGGCCATCTCTAACTTTTTCTATTCTCTCCTGTAGTTAATCTGTTCAGTATATTTGCAACCTCTGTATAAAAACACCTCATTTCCTCCTAGGAATGTCGAGTACTTTTACCCTAATCTCATCTTTAATGACAGTATTTTGTGCTGAGTTTTACTCTATGGAGTAATCTGGCTGGAAGGTTCGCTGAACAGGTTCCTTATCTCTTTCATATATAAGAACAAATTCTTTCAATATTACTAGAAACTTTAAAATTTGTGAGTTTCAAGGTGATGTGAAAGCAGCACTAATATTTTTATAAGATTGAAGATCTGGTATTTTGATTGTTCCAGGGTCATTATTATCCAACTAAAGACTAAGATAGATGGGATGTCATACAATGTACTTCAAACACTTGAGGTTTTCTTATTTTCCCTTTCAATATTATAACATTCTTAAAGTAAGCTTCATACAAGATTGTTGCTCCCCACTATCTCTGCTCTGAGTGATGAGGAACCTATTGATGATCTTCTGTGGGTATTTCTCCCCCAGATCCTATCTTTCTGGTACCAGATCAGTATTTGGAACTCCAAGGGAGCTGTTTGCACATTAAATGACACTTAGGATTCTACCAATTCTGATAGTGAATTATTATTTTTTCAAAGTAGATTTTGTCTTTTACTTAAATTGTCCTTTTGAAAATTTCATACATGTAGCACTGTATACTTCACTTTGATTTGTCTCCTAACCTTTTTATTCCTCTTCACAGAAATAGCAGGATTTAAATTCTCAAATCCCACACCCACTGACATATCCCTACAACAAAATGAAGCCTTCTAAATCTCCCAAAACAGCTCCAAGTGGGGAGACCAAGCATTCAAATATCTGAGCTACTAAGGACAATTCTCATTTTAAACTACAGTATGTAATTGAAGAAAATATCTGTATTTTCCTGAGAATCCATCAGTAGCTCATAGATCAGCAAGGAGGTAGGACCACATGAGCTGGTCATTCATCCAAGACTGAATGCCCAGTCTTATGCAGCCTTTTGTTGGCAGCTGCTGGTGATATGACTATTATTGAATTGGTGTGTCATGCCCATGAAATAGTATTTCCCAACTCTAATGATTCTCATATTCTCTCCAACCTCTCCTACACATTGTTCCATCAGCTTTACAGGTGGTGTTGTATCAAGTGCTGTGCGCATTGTTTCTCGGTTTCTCTAGCAGCCTTATTCTTATTGTTTAGCAAAATAGATACAGAAACATAAATCTCTCTAAATAAATATATATAATGCCTATAAATTAATGCTATTGTCAATCTTAATCAATTTTCTTTGTAATGAAAACTATAAAATGAAGAGGAAAATTCTTCTCTTTATTTAAAGTTACCTAGGACACTTAACTTTATTATTTTTTTCTTTTAAAAGTTAATTTTTATTTTAATTGTTCTCTAGTAATTTTCATCATTTTATTTCTCCTCCCCAATGACTCCCAGATGTTTCCCACTTCCCAACCCATCCAACTTTGTCTTTTCTTTGTGTGTCTGTCTTTGTCTTTGTCTATCTCTCTCTTTCTCTCTCAGCAAATCTAAACAAATCACAACACCAACAAAATAAAACATAAGTAAAAATAACAACCACAAATGCACACACACAAATAACATGGAGCCTGATTTGTCTCCCAAGTACTCCTAGAACAGGGATGTTCCATTGGAGAAAAGTGATTTTTCCCCTTTCCATTATCTATCAACTGAAAACAGCTTCTTGGTTGGGCATAGAGCTATGTGTCCATGACTCCTTCTCCATGCTTGGATTTTCTGGTTTCTACCTGTACAGGTCTTATGTGTACTTTCTTGTAAAACAGGATAGTTGCATACAGAACACTGAAAATATATGCACATCTATTACGCTGCACAAAACTATACTCCGAATAGATCAAGGACCACAACATAAGAACCTTATATCCTGAGTCTGATAGAAGGAAGTTAGAGAAGAGGTTTGAACTCATTCATTGGCACAAGTACAAACTTCCTGAACAGGACAACAGTAGCACATATATTAAGAGTAAAAATAATTAAATGAGATGTCATGATGGGAAAACGCTTCTGTACAGCAAAGGGCACCAGCATTCAAAAAAGGAAGTAACTAACAGATCGAAAAGAAAGATTCCAATTATATATCTGACAGAGAGTTAATATCTAGAACATATATGTAACTAAAAAAATTAACAGAACATTATGAAAACAAATAACCCAATGAAAAATGGGATATAGAACTAAACCGAGTCCTGAAAACATGAAATACAAATGGCTGTGAAATATTTAAAAATGTGTTCAACATACCTAGCCATCAGGGAAATGCAAATTAAATTAACTTTTAAATTTCATCATTACCCCTTGCTGAGATCAATAAAACAAATGAATGGCTACACATTCTTGAGAGGAAAAAGAGAAAGGGGACCACTATTCATTTATGGTGGGAATAAAAATTAGTGCATCCACTATGGAAATCACTGTGCATAATTCTCAAGAACCTGAAAATTTAACTACCATATCATCCGTCTATGCCACTCATGCTCATATATAGCCAAAGGACTCTCGTTGCTCCTCTATTTGTTTTCTCCCGAAATTGCAAATGACACAGATGTCAGACAAATGATGAATGGATTATACAAATGTGGTTCATTTATTTTTCTGAAAGAGCACAGATATTTTGCTGATAGTTGTAGTCTTACATTTTATTGTCTTTTATATTTATTAGACGATTACATTAATTTTCCTTGCTTTAAATGTGACATAAGTGGAGCCACTTATTTCTGCTATATTATAAAACAGTATGCCTGAATTCTACTCATATCTGGATCTCTGAAGAGGCATGTGGATGTCAAAACTTCTCTAAAACCCTCTAACCACTAATTCACATATCAACAATTAATGAACTTAGTCCACGTAATTTTTTCTTTATATTAATATGTATTCAGCTTTAATTATTTAAAACATAATACCTTGGGGACTCATTTAATTCACTCATCCACCACCTGGCCAGTTTGTTTAAATGGTCTAAAAATATTTCGGAATCTGTCTCCTTTATAAAATAATTTTATTTTTATTGAAAGTAAAGTTATTGTCATATAATATGTTCTGATCACAGTTTCCCCTCCTTCCTCCCAGCCCAGATTATATTCACCTCCAGACTTTTCAAACTCCCTATCCTTTCTCTCTCTTAAGCAAACCGGCAAATGAAAGAGAAAAAAAATGATATAACAAATACAAAAACAAGCAAAAAAATTAAAAAAGGAGAAACTATAAAAGAACACAAAAATGTACATAAACACACACACAATTTAAAATCAAAACCATTATATACAAGCAAAAGACTAGCGAAGTTAAAAAAAATCAAAACAGTAATACAAAAATATCTTTGAATTCATCTTGTGTTGGCCACCTATGGCTGAGTATAGGGCCTGCTCTTAAACATGATTAGTATATTTAATTTGATTCTCTTGGAGATTCTTTGTCACTTAAATATGACAAGAATCCATCGGTTCTTTACACACCTCTAGCACCTACTGTAATATCAAGTTGAGTGTCCTTGTGGCAATAGATTACAGACTTGTGGTTTTTTTTTTTGTTTGTTTGGTTTTTTTTTTTTGTTTGTTTTTGGTTATTCGAGACAGGGTTTCTTTGTATAGCTTTGAGCCTTTCCTGAAACTCACTTGGTAGACCAGGCTGGCCTCGAACTCACAGAGATCTTCCTGCCTCTGGCTCCCGAGTGCTGGGATTAAAGGCATGCGCCACCACCGCCCGTCCAGACTTGTGTTCTTGATTTCAGTTTGTGCCTCTAACAACCTGGATTCAAGGGAACAGGCGTGATGGCTTTCAAAACCAAAATACTAGAGCTTTCCTCTCCTTTTCTGGACTCTCTATAAGTTTCCTACTTCCTTTAGTGTTACCTGCATCACACATCTCATGATTTATAAAATGCCTTCTCGTAGTCTAGTGCATTACTTCATCCTTCTGAACACATCACTTGACCATATGCACACCCATTAACCCTTTCATAATTTCTTGAAATGTGAAGGAAAATCATTGGAAATTGGTATTAGATATGTATAAAATGATCAGCTTTGAGGTCCTATCTGTGCTTCCACACAGTAATCTTTCTGTATAGTACCCATGTAAATTATTCTTTTCTCCAGAGTCTTGCTTATATAGCAGTTTGTATGAAAGCCCATCACTCACTTCATTTAGACACATTTGTTACGAATTTATTTACTTCTTACTTTATTTTTCTTTTTAATTGTCTTGTTATCCCAGATACTGCACATTCACTTAATTGTCCACTGTGTCTTCTAACAATGCAGGTTCCTTAAGGATAATGTGTTGTTTTACAATTCTGAGTTACTGGGAAAGTATCTAAGAATGAACATGAAAAAGAAACATGCAGAATAATTGAATGTATACAGCAGTCTTTGGAATTTAAGAAAAGCATTAAAATCATGCTTGTCACCCATGTAGCTTTCTTTATACACTTTATAAAATGGTTATAGAATCTGCTCAGTATGAATTTGATATGGTTTCTAACTATGGGGTTAGGGGAAAGAAGCAAAGTTTTGTAATAACATATTTGCTATCTAAAACAACTCTTAAACTAATATAGAATTGAAGAAAACAGATAATGTTGTATAAAATAGAGATGATCAAGTCATTAATTATGCCAATATATCTAAAGCATGCCATCACCTGTTGTCTCTTGTTTTATTTAGATTTATTTTTTACATCTATACAAATTCTGTCCTTTATTTTCCTTTTCCTTTTGTTGTACTCTTGCCTCATCAATTAAGTTGGTTAGCTAGAAACATTTATATTGGTAGGATCACAGTTCAATTAATCAATCCATATTCACATATTTAATCTACCTAAAATATTTAAAATCACATATGTACTTACAATAAAGCAGTCTTGCTATTACTTAAAACTCACCCTCTATAATATCCAACAGGACATCCACAGCAAACAAACAAAACAAAAAATTAAAACTATGCTATTAAAATGAGGTGAGTTTGAAATATGAAATTTGAAGTTATTCTGTACAGTTTAGAAACATTTGAGTACAAAATAGAGACATTAAGTTGACAAACTGGGAGTTTTTTTCACTAACTTCAGAGGTTACCAAATTGGCAATGATACTATCTATAAGGTATCAGTGCTATTTAAGCAAGAACTAAGCTGAAAAGGAATGCCTTCTATAATTGCTAGCATGTCATTGTAATCTGGCAAAAGATCAATATTACTTTTAATATCCTTTCACATTGTGATTGTTTAGTAATTAAGCTTAATTACTAAGTGTTTTAGAAGAATTTTAATTTCTGTAACAATGGAATACTTTTATGCTCACAGAATTTCCATTTCCATTTACACTGAGTATTTTCATTAAGTTAAAATTGGGCATATGTGTCTGTCTTGATTGTACCTGACATCTTTAAGGACGTTTTACATGAATTAGAACTTGGAATTCCAATCATGTTATCTATCTGCCATCTATACATTGAAGGTATTTCTTTAGCATTTTCATTTGAATTTCATCAGGAGCCTTAAGTCTTCACTCTTTTTCCATGTCTTGTCATCATAAGAACTTTCATTTCTATTATTTATGATATCTATTGTAGGAAAAGTAAAAACATTATAATATATTTTCTGGTATGAGTTTGAAAATAATTTGATTTGTATTATTGTTATAGTTATACTGAAAATAAAGGTTAAAAATAAAATTCTGTGCTTACACATGATTAGGAATACTGTGTTTCAGAGTTATTTTATTACTTTCCAAGCATAATAAACAAGTTGCATTATAAGAAGAAATATTTGCAAGTGCAGTTTATAACTCAACAAGGAAAACTATAACTATCTAATCTTCAGCTATAACTATCTAATCTTCAACTCCCTCAGAGATCCAAGAAGGAAATAATATTACCTAAAAACATAAAAACAGGAAGTGCATGCAAGTGGCTTCCAAAAAATTGGGAGTTGACAAAAACAGCCAGCTGCCTGGACAGTCACCCGAGGTTTCTCCTCAGCGTTGGGGCATCATCTTCAGCCTATAGGCTTAGTTTATCAGACAGACTCATTTGTGAACTAGGATGTACACAAGGCCAAGAGTTCGATCTCACATTTGGTGAGAGCAGACCATGTATCAGAAACACCTGAATTCTACTAGTGTCCTATCATGATTCGGGATTTTAAATTCTGGAAATTATTGATTTTTTTTTTAATTTAGCTGTCCATTCTTGGCTTGTGTGTGTGGCTTCATCTCGGCATCCCATTCTTCTCCACATCCCTTTCTTCTCAGCTTCAACTCTTTTATTAAATGCCAATCTATCATTGATAGGTTAGACTCCGTCAGCTTAGTTACTCATTCAAGAATAACTGTTTCAGCTACTGTTCCACTGCACAACAGAAGCCATCAGTCTACTGCCTGTTCAGCTCCTTTGAAGAAAAGGGCACTGTACTTTTTCCAGATTGCAAAGGCCACTTCAGGGATGGTGCCATATTGTCCTGGCCCCAGAGGATGCCTGTTGCTGCTAAAGCCACAACCACACTTGTCTTGGCAAGAATCGGTAGTCCTTTGTTTAGTGTCCTGTCTGTCCATTTTGTCCTGTTTGTCAGCAGTTGATTCAAGGATACTTTGTTGTCCAGTGGCTAACTTTTGCCACAAAGAAAGTTAACTCCATATGCAGCTTCTTCAATGCCCATATTTTCTCTGAAGTAGATTGGTACTGCCAGGAGCTGACATGTCCCATAGTCATAGCAAAAAAAGAAAAAATTCTAAGTTATTAAAACATTTTAAATGCCATATTATGTAAATCTCTGAAGGGTTTGAAGATGACCTGTCTATCTAAAATAAATCTGTTTGACCTTGAAAACACAACTAATATGACTACAAGTTTGACTGTAATGTCTAACTACTAACTTTCATTTCTTTATATCCTAATTATTGGTAATAATAACATTCAAGGGTCAGCAAATTGCATTACATTGTTAAATGAATAAGTACAATATCTTAAACAAGATTAGAAATATAAGTATTGCACTTTCTAATAATATCAATCTCAATATATATAATTTGTATACAATATACAAAAATCCAATCCAATGTAAAGTACTTAAAACTAGTAATTGTCTTTTAAAAGTAGATTCAACAATCTATGTTTTTATCTATATCATATCTATATTTACTTTTTATATAATTGAATCTACTTTTAAAAAGTAACTACTTGTTTTAAATAGGAGAAGTAATGAAATTTTTTGTCTGAGTTTATCAAATGTTAATGGACTGAACATTATTATATATTAACAGAGTTTTTCATCTGAATCTGTCAAATGTTAATGGACTAGACATCATTAATGTAATTCTTGACTGTATATATTGTATATATTTATTGGATATAGTTTTTTGTGTTATAAGCTTTTTTAATTTTAGACAAAAAAGGGGAGATGTGGTGGTATTGTGTTCTCCAAAATATTGTGTACCCTAATAAACTTATCTGGGGTCAGAGAACAGAACAGCCATAATATTAAACATAGAGGTTAGGCAGTGGTAGCATATGCTTTTAATTCTAGCACTCCAGAGGCAGAGATCCGTCTGGATCTCTGTGAGTTCAAGGTTGCACTGGAAACAGCCAGGCATGGTAACGAGAACCTTTAATCCCAGAAAGTGATGGCAGGAAGCAGAAAGGTATAAAAGGTGTGAAAACCAGGAACTAGCCTGGTCAAGCTTTTAGGCTTTAGAGCAACAGTTCAGCTGAGACCGATTTGGAAGAGAACACAGAGGCTTCCAGTCTGAGGAAACAGGATCAGCTGAGGAATTGACAAGGTGTGGAAGCTGCGGCTGGGTCTGTCTCTCTGATCATTCAGCATTCACCCTGATAACTGGCCTCAGGTTTGATTTTGTTAATAAGACCGTCTATCAATTCGTGCTACATAAAAGCATGTGTCACCACTGCCTGGTTAATCAATGGTTAAACATAGATCTTGAGCTTTCTTATTTTCGTTCATTCTTTTATTTTACTTTTTAATGACTGGCGATTGTCACTGATCTATTTTTCAGATACTGTGAATCCTTTGTTGAGCCCGGTCTATTTTTTTTTTTTTGAAAAATTCTAGCAAATTCTTCCTAAAATTTTTCGTCTTATACTAATATTATATAATCTTCACAAATGTATATTATTTTTACAACGCAATAGGTTTTCCTCTGTTCAGTTATTTCTCTTTGATGTTCAGTATGTACTCAATCACTGTTGGTATTATCCATTGTTCTCTTGATGATCTTGAAAATCTATAGAAAGTTCTTTTGAATTTTCTAAATTTATAGATCTATGAAATCTCAGGACTTATTACTGGTGGATTTTCTGGAGCTTTGTAACTTATTTTCACTTCTTTACTTTCTTTGACTTATTGTGCATGAGGTTTTGTGTGTGTTTGTGTGCTTTAGACAAAACTTTATTTTCTTTATAGACAATAAAATATACAGGAGAAAAATGACCTTAACCTATCAGGTCCATGAGAAATCAATCTCAAAGCATCTCTACAGTCCAAACCGCTGTCATTGTTCCAAGGGATCCTAGTACATCAAGGGTTTTACCCGTCTTGTTAGCACTTGAAGACAGTCAAAGACAAATCTTAGGCTTGAACTAACAGAGAAAAATTTCAGTACTCATTGAGGAGTCTGTTCTTTTCTTCCTTTTTTATTTCCTTAGGAAGACTTTGATCTAATAATTTTTTTTCTTACTGAAAATGGACTTTTCTTTCTCACATAATATATGCTGATTACAGATTACCATCCCTCTATTCTCCAAGTACCACCCCAGCCAAGGGGAAGAATTTCATAGAGACATCCCATTTAGGACTGTATTTCCAGGTCTTACACTCTGCATAGTATCTATGAGTCTCTGTGTTTGATCCTATCTGATGCAGAAGGCAGCTTCTCTGATGATGGCTAAGCAGGACAGTGCCTGTGAGTATAGAGGAATGTCATTAGGAGTCATTTATTACTAAATTTATTATTATTATTACTATTACCATTTAGAACAATATTTGTTTTTACCTTAGGTCCCTAGACTATCTAGTCTCTACATCTTGATCACCCAAGTAGTGTTGTACAGATTCTATCCCCTGTAGTGGGCTTTCAGCAAATCAGATATTGGTTTTTCTTTCCATTGGCTTTGTACCACCATTGTCATAGCCTATCTTGCAGGCAGGACCCCATTTCAGTTCAAAGGTGGTTTTGGTGGCTTGATATTTACTTTTCTCTTTCAGTAGGAGGCAGAATAGCTACCTGCAGCAAAGATACCAGAACAGGGGGTGACAATTCTGTGTAAGCACAAGCTCAAATTCTCCATGTTCAACGAGTTATGTAGATTGTCTTCAACAATGGGGATTTACTGGTAAATCGTGGAGAGCAATTATAGTCTTGACAATAGCCTGAGTTGTTTGCTGATTCTCCTGGGACCTCTTTGGCCAACAATTCAATTGGATGTAACCCACTCAAATGTTAGAAGGTTCATTTGTTGATGAGAGATGGCCAGTTAGGGTTCTGTCTCCCCCATTACTTGCCAATTTCCTTTAGATCAACCTTATACATGCTTCTACTCTACTAGCTTTCTATAGCATTCCTCAAATGTCCCTTTATTTTAAATAAATGTCCCTTTATTTTAAATATATCTCCCCATATTCCCTCTCTCATGCCCTTCTCTGCTCTCCATTCCCAATTGATCCTCCAGCTCAAGACCACCTCATCCATAACTATCTATTCCAGTTCCCTTTCCTAGGGAGATGTATCAGTCCACCCTCTTTCCTCACTCTATATTGAACAACTGTGGTTCTATGGGTTGTAGCTTGGTTATAACTTACTTAACAACCAATATTCAAATAAAAGCTAATAGATACCATATTTGTCTTTCTGGGGTTTTCCCACACTCAGGATGACTTTTTTTTTCTAATTGCAACCATTTTACTAGAGACCCTTCCTCCAAAATGAACAAACAAACAACAAACAAACAAAAAAACATTTATCTGAAAATTTCATGATAATTTTAACAGCTGAATAATACCCCATTTTGTAAATGTAATGCATTTTGATTATCCATTTATCTGTTGAGGGACATCTAGGTTGGCTCCAATTTTCGTCTATTATAAATAGAACCACTGTAAACACCAGACGCCACAGGAGAAGACAGACCCCCTTCCCCAAGGACCTCTAACTGCCAGATTCCACCCACAGAACACTTTAACTGCCCTAACTGCTGGACCTTGCCCCTATGGACATGAAAATCTCACCAATCTCTACCCTGGAAAGCTCTGCCCTGAAAAGTTCCACCCCTTTCCCAGGAAACTATGTAAGGCCTGTATCCTGCTCAGATTGCTGCTGTTTCTTGCCTAAGCAGAGGCAGCACCCTCCTGTTTTTGTTTTATTTTCCCTTCCAATAAACCTCCTCTGTGAGGTTTGTTGTGCCATGTGACTTTGTGGTATTCCTTGGCTTCTGGCTGCCAGGATATCTTTCCATCCAAACTGTAACGATTATGACCACAATGAACAAGGTTGAGTAGGAGTCCTTGTGGTAGAATGAAGCACCTGTTGGGAGCATGCCCAACATGGGGTAGCTGGATCTTGAGGTAGATTGATTCCCATCTTCCTGAGGAACCACCATATTGATTTTCATAGTGTATATACAGGTTTGAACTCCCAGCAGCAGTGGAGGAGTGTCCCCATTTTCCCCATCCTTTCCAACATGAGCTGTCCTTGTATTACTGATGTGAGCTGTTCTGACAGATGTAAGATGAAATCTCAGAGTAATTTTGATTTGAATTTCTCTCACGGCTGAGGATATGGAACACTTTAGTAAGTGTTTCTTACCTGTTGAGTTTCCTCTATTCAGCATTCTTTGTTTGGATCTACACACCAATTTCTTTTTTTCTTAGTATTTTTCTTTTTTATTATGTAAAACAGTTTTTAAATTTATATATCTTTTGATCATATACACTCTCCCTCCCCTAAATCCTACCAGATCCTCTACTCCTTGCTACCCACAAAATTTCAAGTTCTTTCAAAAACAACAACAAAACTCCCAAAACCGTGAAATTAAAATAGCACCCCAAAGTTGGGAAACAAAATGAAATTAGTAAAATATTGAGAAATTTTGGATCTATGATCATAGGGGGAAATTGGTCTGTAATTCTCTTTGTTGGGTATGTGTGTGGCTTGGAAATCAGGGTAAATATGGTCTTGCAAATGAGTTGCACAATGTTTCTTCTGTTATTATTTTTGTGGAATAATTTGAGTCATATTGTCATTAACTCTTCTTTGAAATTTTCATAAAATGTGCTAAAACCATTTGGCCCTGGGATTTTGCTGTTGTTGCTTTTTGTTATACTTTTGATGACTGCTATTTCATTATAGCTTACACATCTGTTTAAATTGCTTGTGTAATCTTGATTTAACATCAGGAGGTGATATGTATAGAGAAACTTATTCATTTCTTTCAGATTTTCCAATTTGAAGGAGTACAGATTTTTAACGTTTGCTCTTTGTTGATTCTCTGGATTTCCTCAGAGTCTGTTGGTATGTTGGTATGGAACACATGGCAAACATTAACATTGCTACTTGACAAAGTTTTAGTATTTAAACTTCATGGATCACAATTCTCCAGCCCACCTTTACTTTTATTTTCAATGATTCTCACTATGTGTATGGTAGTTCCCTTATGCCTATTCATTTGGGAGATTTTGTGCATGCTTTGAAGGATGAAAATATATATAATGGCAATCTCTTTAAACAAAATAATTCTTTGGAAAAAAATTACAGATACCATGGAACCATGTAGTATGATGACATAGAATTCTTCATTGTGTCCCCTTGATTACAACAACAGGAAAATTAAAGATTTGCTTGTGGTGATATTTTATTTGTGCTGAAATGTGATGATATTTTATTTGTGCATTAATAAACAAATCTTGCCTGGAGATCAGGGGAAAAAGTTTTAAGTAAGCAAAGAAGTCAGGCAGCACATTCCCTTAATCCCCTAGCAAGCAGGATCTCTGTGTGTTCAAGGTCACACTAGGGAACAGAGCCAACCATAGTGACACACACCTTTAATCCCACTACCAACCATAGAAACCTAGAGGTCTGTACAGACAGACAGTGACAGAGCTGTGTAGGAAGAGGAAGTGAGGTAGCTGGGCTAAGAGCCAATGAGAGGGCAGAAAAGCAAGGCATATAAGCCTGGGTAGACAGGAAGTCACTCTCTTTGGAGCTGCGGAAATTTTGGTGAGGTGAAGTTAGCTCGTGGCTTTCCGTATTTCCTTGATCTTTCTAAGGCTTTAACCCAAATTTCTGGCTCCGTGTTTTTATTTAATAAGACTATTTAGAAATTTGTCTACATTTACTAACCACACAGACCTGACTCAAGGATGAAAAGTTCACAATCTAGATTCAGAGCCAGAGAATGCTAAAGGTAAGAGTTCAGCTAATAGGTATAGAGAAATCAGAATGGTACGTTATAACGGGAAAAGAGTAAGACATCAAGACCTTCCCTTTTGTAAGCATATGAGGGGAAAGGCCCATATAGTAAGACAAGAAGACACAGACGAATACAATTAGGGAACAGCTCAGTGCTTATTCTGCATCACGTCCCCTGAGGAATAAAAATTGCTCTTAAATTGTAATGGAGTATATAGTTCCCAGAAGTCCTTTTCCCAAGGTCAAGCATTTGCACAAGGACCTCTATTCCCTCAGGGGCTTAAGGAAAGTTCCTGCTTGCCAGAAGCTGTTATTCTCCTTATCTCTGGCAGGAGGAATTTGTGGCCCTTTCATAGATGAAAGAGGGCACTTGGTGGAGTTACTGAGAACTGAGTTATTGTTGCCTTTGAGAACAATAGGCATTTAGATACTTACTGAACTTATGACTTTTGTCTCTGGAAAAATGCACTGAATCTACTTTCAATCTTGCCTGTGGCTAAATTATTGTGCAATTATAGAGTACACAATGTATACCCTTTTTATCAATGAAGTGGCAGCCATCTGGATTCACTCTCAGATTGTGTCAGGCCTCCTTCCCTTTGCCGACTCTACACCTCCTCTTTGGGATCTGAACCCCACCAGAGCTGGACTCAGGCAGTATGTCCCCTTTTGAGTTTCAAATTTTTGCTAATTAGGATATTCATTTTCTGCCTTTTAATTAGGATAAGAGTCTGTCAGTCTTACTCATTTTCACCAACTCTTTATTTCATAGATTCTTTGTATTTTGTTTGCTTGTTTCTATTTTATTGATTCAGCTTTGAAATTGATTATTATCAATCAGCATCTTCTCCTTTCTGAAGTGATTTCCTCTTTTTGTTAAGTTACTAGTATGCAATCTCTCCAGTATTTTTTATATTGACACCCATGCTCTGTACTTGCCTCTTAGAACCAACTTAGCTGTGTCCCATAAATTAGGAAATGTTATTCATTTTATTCTGTTCTGGAAAGTCTTTGAGTCCTACTTTAGTTGTGTTTTGACCCATTTTTCATTCGGGAGAGTTGTTCGGTTTCACTGAGTTTGTAATCTTTTTGTTGTTGTTGATACCCAGCTTTAACCTGTGGTGATCTATGTGATACAGGGTGTTATTTAATTTTTCTTTTATCTATTGAGATTTGCTTTGTGTCAGAGTATGTGGTCAGTTGTAGAAAAAGTTCCCTCAGGTGCTGAGAAGACAGAATATTCTTTTGCATTTGGGTGAAATATTCCATAAATATCTGTTAGGTCCATTTGGTTTATAACATCAGTTAGCTCCAGAGTTTTTTCTGCTTAGTTTAGATACGGATGTCCTCTGCATTAACAAGAGTAGGGTATTGAATTCTCCTGCTTTCATTGTGTGAGAGTCAATGTGCAAATTAAGCAGTAGTTGTGTGTCTATTACAAATTTGGTTGTCCTTGTGTTTGGTACATATATGTTAAGAATTTCAATTTTCCCCTGGTTGACTTTTCCTTCTCATTAGTGATGTGTGTGTGTGTGTGTGTGTGTGTGTGTGTGTGTGTGTGTGTGTGTGTGTGTGTGTGTATCTATTTTGTTAAATATCTACATGGCCCCACCTTGATTTTTGGGTCCATTTGATTTGCTTGGAATGTCTTTTTCCATCCTTTTCCCTGAGGTGATTTCTGTCTTTGATGTTTATGGTATGTTTCTTCGATACAGGAAAATGAATTTTGTTAGTTTGTCTTCTTTGTGCTGGAATTGAGACCATTGACATTGATAGCTATTAATGAACAGTATTGATTCCCATTATTCTCTCTGCCTATCTCTCTCTATCTCTGTCTCTGTCTCTCTCTATCTCTGTCTCTGTCTCTCTCTGTCTCTGTCTCTCTCTCTCTCTGTGTATTTGGGGGGTGTTGTTCATGCTTTTCTTCTTTTGATTTTTCCAGTCTGGGATTATTTATTCTGTGTTTTCTTGGTAGGAATTAACTGTTGGGTTGAGATTTTTCTCTAGTATCTTCTGTAGGGTGGAATTGTAGATAGATATTGGATGGATGTTTGTTAAACTTGCTTTTATCATGGAATGTCTTATTTTCTCTATCTATGGAGAATGACCATTTTCCTGGATATGATAGTCTGGGCTGGTATCTGTGGTCTCTTAGAGTCTGTGAAACATCTGTGAGTACCTTCTGGCTTTTAGAGTCTCCACTGAGAAGTCAAATATATTCCAAAGAGATCTTTCTTTATGTATTACTTGTTTTTTTTTCTCTTGAACCTTTTCATAACTTTCTTTGTTTTGTACATTCAGTTCTCCCATTAATATGTGACAAGAGAATTTCTTTTCCTGTTCAATCTATCTGGTGTTTTGTATGCTTCTTGTACCTTGATAGGAATCTCTTTCTTTAGTTAGGAAATTTTTCTCCTTTGGTTTTGTTGAAAATATTTCCTGTGCTTTACCTAGGTTTATTCCCCTTCCTTTATTCTATTCCTATTATTCTTAGTTTTGGCATTTTCATAGTGTCATAGATTTCCAGGATGTTTTATGTGAATTAACAATTTATTTGACCATTGGATTCATTTCTTCTATCATGTCTTCAAAGCCTGATATTATCTCTTCTATTTCTTGTATTTCTATTGGTGTTCCTAAATATCTCTCAGTTTCCTGTTTGGGTTCTAAATTTTTCATTCCAACTTTTGCCCAGTTTGGGTGTTCTTTATTGATTCCATTTCTACTTTTATGTCTTGAATAGTTTTATACATTTTTCCATTGTTTCTTTGTACTTTCAGAGATTTCTTTAAGGGATTTATTCACTTCCTATTTAAAGACCTCTATCATAGTCATAAAGGCTGTTTTAAAGTATTTTTCTTGTGCTTGAGCTGTGTCAGAACACTCTCAGCAAACTGTGGTAGGGTTACTGCGCTCTAGTGGAGACACATTGTTCTGGATGTTATATTGACTTTTTCTATGCTGGTGTCTAGGAATCTTGGGGTCAGTAAGATTGCAAATCTATGTCATGGCATCTGGTTTCATCTTTGGTGTGTGTGTGTGTGTGTGTGTGTGTGTGTGTGTGTGTTCTTGATTTCTGTGTTTTTTTGGCTTCTGTTTCCTCTTTAGTTCTAGAAGAATGTGATGACTGTGTGTTGCCTGTGGGAAATTCTTTGGTGATCTCAATGAAGGGTTTCTGTATCCCAATATTGAGTTTCTCTGCCAGTGGAATAAATCAGATCAAGCCGAATTCATAAGAACACGTTTAATTTGAGGAAAACAGTTCCTAGGTGACTCTTGGAGCAAGAAAGCAGGAGAGAAATCATGTGGCATGTCTAAAATCCATGCCATAAACACCCTGTAGGCATGGTTTTGGGCATCTCCAGGGGAGGAGCTGAACCTTGGTGAGCTTTCTGATAGACAAAATCTGGAATGGGAGGAGTGGGGCCAGAGCAGAGATTCAAAACACTGGGTTGTGGCCACTGGGTGTTCTAATTAAAACCTGTTTCTGGGTATTGGGATCTGACACTTAGGAATGGGTATGTGCTTGGTGAGGGTAAGTACACTGACAGGATGGAGGAAATCTGGGTGATCCATGATGATCTGCTTTGCCTCCTGTGACTGGTGTCAGTGCATGTGAGGAGAAGCCACAGAAGAAGGCCTGCTACAAAGCTGGGTTTGATGCTGGGTTTGGCCTTGGAGTAATGGAGAGAGAGGTGAAGATCTGCAGTTACCCCACCTGTGTCACTGGTCAGAGTGTCCTGTGGACTCCCAGGGAGTGCCAGTTGAATTGCAGTAATGGAACAAAGATATGGATGTGGGGAAGAAAGTTTGGCAGGGAACATCTGTGTGATCCACTGGAGATGGGGACATGGGGGTCAATGCAGGCTGAAGCAGGAATTGTGCTACAGAACTGGGGGATTGATTATATTTGGAGTAGCAGAGAGACAGGTGAAGATCTGCAGTTATCCTTCCTACTTTCCAGGCAGAAGTTGCAGCTAAATTTATCCATCTGCCCGTTATGCACTGCAACAGAATAGGGCTGAGAGGTATCCTTAAGTGTTGGTCAAGTTACTATCCCAAATGCTCCAGGAGTTCAGTCTGTCAAGACCTATTGTTCAAAGACTATGAAGAAGCAAATGCTTTGGGCCACCCCCATGAAGTAATATGAAGTAGCTCAAATAATCCAAGTGATTTCTGATCACTGTAATGTTTCACTCTGTGTTTCCCTTGCTGCTAACTACCCTCCTTCCTTTACAAGACCCTTTCCAACATTCATATTTTTTTCTTTTTAAAAAATTTTTTGTTCGGTAACTTTAACCAGGATCATCTTTGTGACCATAAGATTGAAAGTGTCCATTAGGAGCTGTAAGCCTCCTCCATGGGTAGCCAGCATAAAACAGTGACTGTAGCTTTTCAAGAATTCATCATTCAGCAGGAAGGGATAGGAAGTTGGAAGACCCATTAAGTTCCTCGCTGATCCATGATTGACTGTGTAGGATCATTGTAAGCAGCCACAGCCGCTGTGTATTATGACTTCATTGTCTATTCCCAGACTAGAGGACTGAATTTCACAGTGCTTTTTCTTACCTCCCAGCTCTTAAATTCTTTCCTTTTTTTCAGCTCTTTTGCAATGTTCTTTGAGCTGAGGAGGCTATAACTCTAGCTTGAGGCTGAATACTCACACTTTACTTATTCTCAGCACCTCGATCAGCCATGCCTCTCTGCATTCACCACCATTTACTACAAGGGGAAGTTTCTTTGATTAAGTCCTCCAGTAACATTTTTCCTGAGGTATAAATATAAAATGCAGCTTGATAGCATGACAATTTACTTGAACAATAGTAGTAAATATGCCTCTATGGTATGATACCTATTTAACAGTGTGTTTTTGACAAGTTTTCTAGTACCAGACATTAATTTTCTGTTATAGACCAGGACTCAAATCCAATCAAAGAGTGATTTGTTCTGCCCATAGAAGTTGAGCCAGGGAGCCAACAGGGGAGCGCCCATGGAAGAACTGGTACTACCCCTCCTCCTCAAAGGCCCACAGCACCACAGTGCAAGTGATGGTGTGGGTGAGAGAGAGCTGCCTCTGGTCACCACAGGGCTCTCCTCAGTTGATGGCTTCTGGCGGATGCAGGAAGAGGAAGACTCATCCTTCTTTAGGGAGCTGGCCTCTAGGAAACTGACCACGCTCCAGTGAATATATGGACAACACAAAATGGATTTATTTTTCTTTCTTGGTGAGCAGTGTCATGGGGGAAGATGGGAGGACATGGGAAGACTGGGAGGTGAGCTTGATCAGGTGCATGATGTGAGAGTTCAAATAATTAATGAAAAATAATTAAAAATATAAAATCTGAAAGATAATGTAAAAACATAGTATCAGATAAACATGCTTTGTTTATTGGAAAAGAAAATACATAAAATTGATGAAAATAAAAATCTGAGGAAATATCTCTGAAATAGAATACTAAGAAATAATAAGGAAAATTCTGGATTTGGAGATCATTAATAGCATTTGTTAAAGTTGCTAGATTTATACTGGCAAAAACAGATGGATGTGGAGGAAGAGAATGTGGAGAGAGAGAAGTTAAATCACTTCACATTCCACACTTACTGGAAAAGGATTACTGAGCACAACTGTATTCCAATAAATTCACCAAGTTAATGGAATGGAAATGCCTCTGAAAGACTGAATGGAAATTTATTCAGTACATAAAAGATAAATTGTAATACTATAAACCCATTGAATAAATTATACATCTTACCAATGAAATAAAATTCAAATACTACCAGCTTCACTGGAGAATTCTAGAAAACTTATGAAGAAGAAATAACACCAATTGTAAGCATGTTCTTCTAGAAAGCTAAAAAGAAAGATTAATCATCATTGAATACCACATATATTTTCATCATACCGAGTTTATTGTAAGTTAATAATTGACTAAACTATTTTCAAAAGAAACATAAACCAACTTAAATAATCTAACAGGCAGGATATAGATGAAATTGTTCTCCTAATCCTGTTAGTCATAATAAACAGATTTAGTGGTTTACTTTCTGACAAATCAGGCTTACATGAAAGCATTTTTCATTATATGTTTCCCTTTATCTGATGATAGAAAGTAAATGTTTATCAGAATAGATAGAATTTTTCCAGTTTCCATTGAACATGGAATTGATCATCTGGGTCTTAATCTAAATGCCTGGCTTTCAGCTCCTGACATGGAACAGTGTGAAAAATTCTTATTTACCTAGCATAAAACACTCATTTGTTTTTCTATTAATACCAAGTACCTAGAAACGCATGGGCATTTAATGATGGAATTATTACTAAGAACTAGGTTTAGTACTTCTTTATATCCTAATGTTTAAAATTCATGAAATACTTTAATCAATTGTTTGAGAAAAAATTGGATTACAATCACTTTGTACTTGTAATTTCTCTAGGTTTGTCTGTTTGCTTACATTGCTTTAAACACTGAAAATTCTTCTGACCTAAAGTATTTCTATAGAGGTATTTACAAATGTTTCTTGGCCCTATACCCATGCTGTGTACCTATTTGTGTATATGCAGCAAATCTTTTTCACGGGTATGTTTAAAGGCAGGTTACAGAAACATTCATCCATCAAGGAATTCAGTGAGCTACCAAAGGTTATATTTAATGACACAATCAACTGTTATTTTGTAAGACAATTTTCTTACATGACATATAAGAAGCTGTCTTTGTAATGATAGGCTGACATTGTGAATATGTGGGGATTGACAAGAGAGTTGCAAAGTAAAGCAAACCTCTTATTGAACATAAAGTGACAATTCACTGATGCCAATGCCAGGAGATTTAAGTATACATGAGCTACTTTGCTCCTTTGGGTTTTAATCTGTCAAAATCAAAGTCCACAATAGATTTTTTAATCTATTTATACAGGCAAAATACTCAGAATTGTTTAGACATGAAGTAAGTACTAAATTTAAAAAAAAATTCCTTTCTTTTGTCAATTTTGATATTTAAAATATTTTCAATTATAACAATGCCTTCCTGTACAATAATGTTCATTGCTGGGCGGTGATGGCACACGCCTTTAATCCCAGCACTCAGGAGGCAGAGCCAGGTGGATCTCTGTGAGTTCGAGGCCAGCCTGGTATACACAGTGAGATCCAGTACAGGCACAAAGCTACACAGAGAAACCCTGTCTCGAAAAATAAAATAAAAAAAAAAAAAAAAAAAAAAAAAAAAAAAACCAATAATGTTCATGGCATGACCTGAATTAATAAAACATTTCAAAATTGTGGAGATGAAAGAAAACTTCATTAAACATCTAGGATACATAGTAAGAGTGGCAATGAATTTTTAGTAACAAGAAGGTATTTTAAATGAGTTGAGCTTTTACATCCTCTTCAAATAACAGCAATGAACTGGAAATTTTTTATGCCAGTGAAAAGGGTGTGCTTTAGATGCTGTAGTAAATCATTTACTGAAGATTATTAGAGCTAAAATTAAATTTATAATTAAGTTCAAAGAAGTATGAACGTACTGCCTTATTTCAATAAATATGTTTGATATAAATTCCAATGTTCATCATCCTATCAAAATGTCACATAAATACTGGTGTACTATGTTTAAGAACTGAATGGACCTCTATTTGCTTGGTTAAGAAGGTAATGAAATGAGAAAACTGTAAAATTGCAATCAGCTAAGCAAACTATAATGAAGAGTCTTAACATTATTAAAATGCTTACTACACAGAAATGCTATCAACAGATATGTAATCTAATTTTATCAATGAAGAAACTCTTGATGCTCATGTTTATTGAATGTAACTGCTTTTTGTGTGCATATTTTCTGTAGTGGGTATAGCACTACTGGCTAAATCAATATAGATTCATATGTTTACTTAAGTTTGAAGTGATAATCGCCTGAAAAGTAATCTGGCAAAAGGACAATCACAAAAGCTTAAATTTGTCTCAGAAAACTCACAATTTCAATGAAACTCTAAGAAAGAAAAAGCAATCTGTTTGAACATAATATATTAGTCAAATGGAAAACAGTGATTTCATAATATGGCTCTACAGAAAGATAGCAGTCTTCTATTGTGAAAGAAGGTAGTGGGAAGTTAATAATGAAAAGATAACCAGAAAGACAGAATGAATCTGAAGGAGAAAGGAAGAGCAGATGATCAGGGAAGCCTTTGATGTTTAAAGCATAGGACAAACTGCTACAAAAAGAAAAGTTTAATATGAAGGCAAAAATGAATACCAATTTGTATATAATATATATCACATGTATCGATCCTATCTAAATGGAGATGCAAATTTATTACCTAGATATTACAGATAAAATACAAAATCTGAAATTTTTTGAACTATTTAATAAAACTAGACATGTTACTGGAAATATCAATATATTGTGCTCAGTTACTGAAAATACAGAATGTTAATTTGTGTTTTATGTTTTCTCTTGCTTTCTTCTTGTATAAATTATGCTTGCCTTTTCTCATTAAAAATAAATATTTCTGGGGTTTTTTTGCACACACTTTTACAGATGTGCAAAGTTATCTCTCTGTGAAATTGAAATATTTAACAGAATGTCAACACTCTCCACAACATTTTAGTTTTGTTTTCCATGTGAATAATTTTAAAACATGCTTTATATGTGCACTCAAATATGCAGAATAGGAATGCTAATTATGTCAGAATGTGACTTGTGTGTCAGCAGGGTTCAGTTAACAACATAGCATTTTTTGTGATGTTTTTTTAACAGGATGAACAGTAAGTTTTCAGAGGAGGTGCTTTCCATTGTTTAATTAGCTTATGTAGAAAGCAGAAAAGATGGAAATACAGTGTCCATTGAAAATTCATTCATAAAATGCAGTTGAAAACTTAATCAAAAAGAATAAATACAAAACAAAGAATTATAAGACCGTTTACTTAACATTGTGATTCAAATTACTGCTAATATTGAAGTTTTATCCGTAGGAAAGAAATAAATACCTCCAATAGATTTGCTGAACCATTTGTATGTGCCAGGAGCAGAGACTGAGAATGCAGTGTATTTTAATATTTTAAAGAATTGCATTCATTTATAATTCCTCTATGAGGTAAAGACCATGCCATCCCTAGATGAGTGGGTCTGGGTTGCATAAGAAGGACAGGAAAATATGAGTCTAGAAAAATACATTGTGCAGAACTCCTCCATCGCTTCTGCGTCAGTTCCTGCCTTGAACTCGTGCTCTAGCTTTACTTGATGATGGACTGTAACCTATAAGCCAATAAACCTTTTCCTCCCAAGTTGGTTTTGGCTAGTATTTCATTACATCAACAGAAGCCCAAACTAATACAACTGCCTTACCAAATTGCGATTTCAATCACAACCTAGCATGCTTCCTTAAAAATTAACATGGATGTCCTAATTAGGGATACTATTGTGTGATAAAACAACATGACCGACCAAAAGCAACTTGGGAAGGAAAGGATTTAATTAGCTTACATATCCCAAGTGACAATCCATTGAGAGAAGTCAAGGTAGGAAGTTAAAGCCCGCTGGAACCTGCAGACAGGAGCTGATGCAGAGGCCACAGATGGGGGCTGCTTACTGTCTTGCTTATCAGAGCTTGCTCAGCCTGGTTTCATATAGAATCTAGAACCAGAAACTCAGTAATGGTACCACCCACCATGGGCACGGGTTGCCCCACATCAACCACTAATTAAGCAAACTCCTTGCAACCAGATCTTATGGAGAAATGTTTTCTCTATTAACATTTCCTCCATTGAAATTTTAGTCATGTCAAGTTGACATAAAACTAGTTAGCACACTGGATTGTCAGGATCCAACTCAAGTCTTCTCATCTGCAAGGCAAGCATCTTAGGGGTGATATGGAAACCTCCTGAAGTGGAAGCTCCATGGAATCTAAGAGGGTGACTCTAGTGAAAACTACTAGTAGTAGAGGATACAGAGCCTGAGACATCCATCTTCTGTAATCAGGCAAGGCTCCCAGTTGTGGGACTGAGACACCAATCCAGCCACAAATCTTAGACCTATAATTTGTCCTGCCTTCAAATGTGTTCAAGCAATGGTGGTACAAAATTTATGGGAGTGGCCAACTGATGACTGGTCTAAATCGAGGCCCATGCTAAGATAGGGAGCCCATGACTGACACTGCCTGGATGACCAGAAACAAGAGACTGGATAGACAAGAGACCTAGAATAGAACCAAACACTACTGAAAAAAAAAAAAGAAATCAATGTAATGATTCTTAATGATATTCTGCTATACTCATAGATTGGTGCCTTGTCCATTTATCAAGAGTGTCTTCCTCCAGAGGCTGAGACCTATAGCCAAACATTAGGTGGATAGAGAGCCCAGGATGGTGGTTTCCATTGGGTCTCTCCACTCACAGTTCAAGGAACCCCTGGGAAGTGGGAGAGGAGGAACTGTGGGAACCAGAGGGTCAAGAATATCAGGAGATAAAAAATCATGGAATCAACTAAGTAGGGCTCATGGGAGCTCATAGCGACTGAAGCGGCAATGACAGAGCCTGATTGATTTTGTGCTAGGTCTCCTGGTATATGTTATATTTGTTGGCATGGTGGCTTTAAGGGGACTCCCGACAGTGGGAACAGATGTGTCTCTGACACTTTTGCCTGCTTTTAGGACCCTTTTCTTCCTACTGGATTGCTTCATGCAAAGTTGATGTGAGAGTTTGTTTCTGGTCTTAATTTTGTACCTTGTTCAGTTGATTTACCTGGGAAGCCTGCTCTTTTCTTGGATGAGACAAGGTGGGAGAAGTGAATTTGGGGAAGAGGGTAGGTTGGTGGGGGCATTAGGGGGAATGGAGGAGTGGAAAACTCCAGTCAGGATGAATTGTATAGAAGCATAATGAATAAAAGCAAAGATTAAATAAAATTAAAAGAATAAGGTATTGATCAAGTAAAACTACATGAAGAAAGAAATCACTTACTATTACCTCATGGGACTTAAAACTTGTGAGTGCAAAAATTGTTCCAAAGAAGTAAAAACGGTAACAGTGACACATTCTAGAAAAAAAAAAAAGGCTATGTGGGTCATTTCAACAGATATAGAAGCAACAGTAGGCTAATTTAACCTACTATGGCTTATATAAACTCTCAAAAAATTAACACAGAAGAGATATACTTCAAAATGACAAATACTTCACATACCATTTTCACAATAAGTACCATACACCTTTGTCACTGATCCCAGTGGATCTCCATGAAACAAACATTTTAACTTTTGTACTTCTTATTAATCAAGTTGAAAATTTCATGTACTTTGTGACTAACCAAATTTCTGAATTTGAGTCTTATATTACTATTATTGTGATTTTAATAAAGCTATTGATTTTACCCACAGTGTTATGTTTTGGATGAGCTAAAACATACTAACCCTGTATTTGGAATTAAGTTATTTTTCAAAATCATAGTAAAGTATATTTATGCACAACTTCATTTCTCCCTTCCTCTCTGTCAAGTTGTTCACTTTGCTGTTGTTTGAAGGGAATATGGGCAAGAATAAAATAAGACACCCATTAAGACAGTATAATTTTTTTCTGGGATTAGATATTGATTTATATTTGTAGTATAATTTATAAGAAAAATTTTTATGGAGTTTAATGCACAGAAGATTTGAGTAATTATTAAAATCTATTTGTGAGATTATATTGTAATACCATGAAACCAAGTTCAAATGCAGCAGTTCCAGAAGAATTGAATATGTTGGCAGAACTTACATTGGAAAACTCTTTGCCCTTCTACCACTGAACTGTAGAAATAGGTAAATGATGATCATATTTAATTTTTACTTCAAAATTAATCTAATACCTAATCTAAAATTTCGCCTTGGATTGCTTAACTACTGGTCAACCTAACTAATCAGAATTTATTCATATTTAAGACCTTTGGGTAGTAAATGAGAGTGGTTAAGAGCATGTATTGCTCTTGCACAGAACCTAAATTCATTTGCCGCCACGCATATTGGGTAGTTCATAACTGAGATGAAGTCCAACTCTGGGGGCAGAGCTGATAGACTGTTTTGGACTTATTTTGCACCTGTATTCTAACATGCATATCCTATACACATATTTACATAGTTAATGGCAAAATAAAGTGAAAGTGAATAAAGTTTTGAGATAGAAAGCATTACCTAAATCATGAAGAAATTGTGTATAACCAAGTATCTAGTTCAGATCCCAACACTCCCTCATAGATAGGTTTAATGTTTAATTGCTCAATTTCTTGAGGATATCTTTGTAATTCTTGGGCACATAAAAGAGAGAATAGTTAAAATGTTATCTTATATGTGGAATAAAAGTGTTTTTTAACAGTGATGGGCTTTCTTTCCTATTGATCTAATGTGTTCATTATCCATTTATTTATTTTGCTGAGAATATTTTTTATGCAGTGTATCCTGACTGTGTTTTCCCCTTCCTCCATACCTTCCAGTTACTCCCCATATCCCCTCCTATCTCTTTCCACACCATGTTTTAATTTCAGGTTTCTTTCTGTTGTTTTTATACCATTCAGGTCCTTTTCATTTATAATATGGCTTCCAGTTCTTTGTTTTTATGGGATTCCTGTGTATATGAAGAAGTTTGTCTCCACATCTGTATCTTTTTCCTGTGCCTTTTCTTATACTGTCTTTTTGTTTATTTCATACTAATTGGATTTGTTTGGTTTTGATTTACTTTATTATACTAAATTATTTTACTATCGCTTATTTTTCCATTTGCTTTACAGTGGTATAATCTATTTAAACAATTATGAGACCTTTGTTTTGACCTTGAAATATTAAGATTCTGGTTCAAGAATCTTATATACCTTGGAGTTGCTCAGGAATACTGATTAATAATAACAGAGTATAATCTATTCCGTTAATAGTATATGTACCATTTCTCATGGATTAATTTTTAATTACTTTATTTCATAGTTCTTTTATACTCCCCTAATTGAAATTCATATGTAGGTGCCATGGATTATAGCAGTTAATTGCTGTATAAAATGGAAAATGTATGTTCTGAAATATTTCTATGTAAATCCTGAGTATTAAAAATTAATTAAAAAACCAAAGCCCGTGTGTATTAAAGGTAATTAACTGCCAATGGATTATGTGAGAAGGGTGTAATTAGCCCGTTGTTGTAAGCTGGAATTTAGAGACAAGCTTATGGCATACAGGTGAGGATTAAACTGCCCTAATTATTAAAAAGATAAAGAATTCATACGGATTTTTCAGTATTCATTCTAGGAAAATTACAAAACTTAGCAATAATGTCCAATAACCACATTAAATACTGCATTAGCAGATTATTTTAATGGACAAAAGTCTGCAAAAATATTCACTAAATATTGAAAGTCTTTTATAACTTGTGTCAGGCAATGATGTTTCCAGTAGTGTGGTTGGTTCAATAGCTAAGGACTTTCTTCTGAAAAATAAAATAAAATTCTGACTGATGTATTTTCTGTGATTTGTCTCATACTCAAAAGAACTTGTCTGAGCCCAAGAGAATGCTACATACCTGGTAGGAAAGGTGGAATGTGAGCATTTCTCACTAAATCACAGTAGCTAATACTGAGGGGATCTATGAACTTTGAGCTTTAAAATAGACAATAAACTCTCCAGGCATTACTCAATATATGGAGCCTGTTCTAGGCCCACTGCACTTAATAGACCCTCCATTGGAGGTCAACCAGAAATAAACACATATTGTAATCTGACCTTGGGGCCAATGATTTTGGAGTATGAAAGATCCAGTTGCAAATGAAAATTCTGACATCAGCCAAAATAACTGAAACACAATTGTATCATGAAATATTTTAAGTAAATATAAATCTGTGGATAATAATCAATAGACTTTTCTACAGAACTCTAATGGGCAAAAGAAAAGTGATCCAAAAAGAAATATTAGAAATATAATTGTAAAGAAATATGTAAAAATTCATAAATTTTTCATAATTTAAATTCAATGTAGTATTTATGCATGCCATTTTTAAACTGCACATTTGTTAATGCACACTCAGTTTTGTGTTTTACTGCTAATTAATTTTTATTCATTACTCAGAAATTAAATTAATTAAATATTTACTTATTTTTGATAATCCAACTTCTTATTTGAATATATAATCCACAATAGGTTCTATGGAGTTAGAATGAATGGATTTTAAATTATTTCTTATATGAGGTGGGGCATAATTTAACAATTGTTTAAAATATATTAACAGTATTACAATGAATATAAAATATATACAATTGTTAAGTTTTTAATTTGTTACTTTGGGATGTTGTTTCCATATGAGCTATTTAACAGATAACCAGCATGGCATTCTTTTCTATCATCAGTATTGATCTTGGCTATGGCTTCTTTTGGCTGAATAAATTTGGCAAGAATGAGAGGCCATGATCACCAAACTAAACTTTTAAGAGATGTTATGACATTTTATGTAATTGCTCTTATGGTGCTGTGGTCAGGCATAAAAAAGTGCTAGTCTCAGGCTTTCATTGTTCCAAGGAGAATCTTGAAACAGTGAATACAAAGTAAGCCAGAGTCACCTTTAGGATTCCAAGGAGAATTATCACCCAACCAAGAGACTAATGAGTTAGCAACAAATACTGATATTGAAAAAAAAACCCTCTGCATCCATAGATAATTTGTTTCACACCATCACTTCAGAGACCACTGGTGACTAAGACATATTGGATCAATCAGAAGAAAGAGATTAATTCTTCCATTAGCATAAAACATTAAGTAAAGCTCTGCAGAGGTGATGGCATCTCACCTGGATCTTGAAAAATGAGTTGACTTTGGACCTAAATTACTTAACTCCTTGTCTCATATTTAGCTGTTCAATCAGGGTAATGGAGTATGAAAAACTATCGATGGGTACCTTAATTTATATTGGTAAAAATTTCAAAGCAAAAGCTCTGGGCAAGCAGCTCTGAAAGAACTCAGAGCAACAAAGGGCAACACAGTAAAGAATCTGTTTCTTAATGAAAACCTAATTTTGCAAAATAAATATTTTTTAAGTTTTTATTTTTTTTGTAGTATAGTATTCCTGTAAATCCATTTGCTGTTTCTGTAGACACTGTGGAAAACTGTGAATGCATTTTGCCTCATTTTGTCTGGATGAACCACCCAAGACACACAAACATACATTTATTTGCTTCCGTAATCCATCTGTAAAGTGCTCTCTTCACTTATTTGTTTCATCAATCAAGAACATTCTTTAAAATGTATAATATGAATACATACTTGTGTAAGTTTTATTTAATTCCTAATGGGTTCTTAATAGGGATAGATTCTGTCTGTGTTTATCTCAGTTACAGAATGGACATGGACAACTCTCAGTATGTATGTAAGAAGTCCATCAAAAAGCTGTGATCTTAGCTGGAATCTGGCATAGAAAACTTACAATAGTTTAAAATGATTTATTATTTCACTATATCCACACTCATATATAATAAATTGTAGAGGAGTAAAAAAAGACATCACATAGAAGTGGTAGCTCTTTTTACCATTCCAATGGTTGATAAAATATGAAGTTATTAAGGAAGGAAATGTGCATATGTAGCTTTTTCCTGCTAATACAATTAACTAAAATGTATACAGGATAAAATTTACTGGGTGAAAAATAAAGGTTTTTTTTTAAAAAAAAATAAAACAATTAATCATACCAGAATATTCCAATGTTTCAAGAACTGGTTTGTTCACTAGCCTTTCATTCAAATGTGGTTTTAGCAGCCCATCATTTTAGTTGACACACGTTAGTGTCTTGTCACCAAAGACCAGATATACGTTGTTGATTATTTTGAAAACTTAAAGCATTAAATAAATCTTAAAATACAAAAATTCAGAAAGATATATAAAATTTAACTGTTGGAAACATTTTAAAAAATTTTATTCTCTTTTGAAAACATATAATCTCTCCCGAAAGACATTTCTATGTCTAATCTTCCATCTATCTTTCTAATTTTTAGAAAGTCAGCTTTCTTGCCTATTCACCTCTGCCTATTTACGGTCACCTTTTTTATAAAATGCTTTTCTCTTAGTCCTCCAGCAACCTCACTAGTTAGTAAGTAATAATAAATAGGATAGCATTTGTTTGTTAAATCGTTTGCTTAAATTATGCATAAGTGCCTTGCTGTGCTTTAATTTAAACTAATAGTATTTCTAATAATACTGTTACAGAAACGAGATGCTAATAATTTCCTTTTTGTCTACCCCCTACTTGATTTGCAAATATTGGGTAATATATTTGAGGTTTAAAAAAAAAAAAGACAAAAAAAAAACAAAGTTTCTTTATGTAAGTAGTATTGTATATGTATAAAAGAGTGGCTATTTCTCCTAGTACAACTCCACTCCAATACACACACACACACACACACACACACACACACACACACACACACACACACACACCAAAGATGAAAACAAGTAAAATAACAATGTTCTTACACTTTATGGAAAGCTCATTTGCCAAGTTATATGAGTACAACTTTAAAATAGCTATGTATGTGTTGATAATTAAAGCTGGATAAAAAATATGAATATGACTAATTCAATAATAGTTTGTATTCATCTCAGAGAAAATTACATTTCTTTATATTCATGTATATCACTATAGCTAACTTTATTAATTCGGGGGGTATATATGCTCATACTTTGAGGAAAAATGCAGAATTAAAGCTGTCATGATCACCAGGTTCATAAGATTAGCACAAATATTTCTTTTAAAACACCTTTTCAAGTCTGCAGGGTTCCTCACAGCTGCTGGAAAACCACTATATATATCATATTTCAAAGTGAAGAAAAATATACTTGGAGTCATAAAAGTATATTATGGAATGCTTCTGTTAATACTTTTAGATTTTCAGATGTTTATTGGGTTTGTTTGGGTTTTTTGCATTGAATTTATAACTTTGAGTCTTACAGATTTGTTTTTCTTTTCTTTTCTTTTTTCTTAATCTGGATCCTCAGACTGGAGCTCTACAGAACATATTCCTTTATAATACCACTTGCATGTATTTGTTCTCAGAGCTGATAATTTACTATCAGCAAATCAATCAATCAATTGCTGTGTACATTCTAGTGCCCTGCTCTCAGCATGCTGTACTTGCCTATGTATATTTAGGAACACACACACACACACACACACACACACACACACACACGTATAAACATGTTCATATTTGTATGTAAGAAGAGTTAATGAAAAAGAGACTATGGAGGGGTGCATAGTGAGAGAGAAAACAGATAGGGAAATGGTGTAATTAAATTATAATCTCAAAATGAGATTCTAAGTTTAAAAAATATGCTGTATAAAACACATTTCTGCAGGACAGCACTGGGTAGATTATATTTTCCTTAGAAGTATTTCCTGTTGGAGTAGGTTTAGAAATTATTAACTAAGCCACTTTTTTAGATGTTACTTTATTCTTTTTTAACATAGTATTTTTATTGATTATTTGGGGAGATCACATCCTATACCCTATCACATTCACTTCCCAGTTCTTTCCTGTCCATTCCTCAACCCCTGTGACCTTTCCCCAAAAAACAACAACAGCAACAAAAACAAGTCCAATATTTTTATCTATATATACTCACTAGAGCGTGGTCAATTTCTTAGTGGCCTTCCCCTTAAACAGAAATGAGCCTTCCTTCCCGAATTCCTCCTGGAAGCCATATATTGTAGATAGTGACACTTTGGGGTCCTACCACAATTTTGAAGAGTTCTCTTCGATGGCTTCCTGTTTAAGGTGTTACTTTGTGTGTGTGTCGTGGGGGGAGGGGGAGTTGTTTGGGGGTAGTGGTTGTCACAGAAGTCTTCCACATTGATCTTTCTCAAATGTGTATCTGCAGTCATTAATATCATTTCTTTGCTCCTATGGTCTGTGGGAGTATGGATCATGAGTTTCTGCATGGTTTCCAGCTACAGCATAGACCATGAAGACAGCTCCCAATTAGAGAATGGCCATGGACCCAGACAAGTCCTTCAGATGCATCAGGGATGACTGACATCAATATGGCTTCAGGTTACAGTACAGACCACAGACATCTGTGTGGCTTTTGTGGGTCATTCTTCTGCCAGGGGCCATACTGATTTGAGTGGCCTGTGCTGCCACCTAAGACCATGGTGATGTCCAGGTCTGTGTTGCTGCACAGGGCCATGTCTGCATCCATGGGCTTTCTGCAGCCAAGTCTGTTTTGATGTCCCTGGCCCCTGTTAGCACCAGAGGCCATACATATGTGTGTGGTCTCTGTTGTAGCCTGAAGCCATGTGGATAACCATGGAAAATGCTGCTAATGAGGGCCACATTGAGGGGGGTCCCCAGTCCTATTACCTGTGGGCCATAGTGATGTCCAGACCTGTGTTGCTGCTGAAGGATATGCAGGGGTTTCTGGTCCTACTGCAGCTGGGTCTATATTAATTTTCATTGTCCATGTTACCTTTGAAGCCCAAGAGCCAAGCAGATGTCCATGGTTATTCTATTCTTAATTTCCAAATCCTACACTTGTAAAAAATTTTTTTCTACTGATCATTTGCACACAGAGTAAGTGTGGTAGTTTGAAAGTATTTGGCCCCCATAAGCTCATAGGGAGTAGAATTATTAGGAGGTGTGTAGTGGGTAGCTATTCCAGCTTTGACCTAGAAACACTGCCCCTAGAGTGACAGCAGGTAACTGCCACACCTGCTTATGACCTGCCCCTGGGGTTGACATGCCCCGGGGGCATGACTGAGAGGAAGCCCCTTAAGACTCAAGGTGTGTACATGTTTGGCCCTTCTGGATACTTCATGGTCCTGGAAGCTGGATGGGACACCAAGGTTCTCTGCTGGATGGTACCTCATCTCTCCCAGATCCTCTAAACAACCCCTATTGGCTGTAAGTTATCCCAGAAATAAACCTCTCTTGATTACCAGATAAATTATGTGGAATTGCCTCATTAATTACAGTAATAGAGGTGTGACCTTATTTGAGGAGGCTGGATGATACACATGTTTAATCCAGTCTTGAGGCTGGAGGACACACCTTTAATCTGGGCCACAACTTCTGTTGGAACTGTGTGTCTGTGGCAGCAGGCTTTGACTTCTTTTTCTCAAGCTTCACTCAGGATGATAGTCAACTTCCTGTTGCCTGCAAAACATAGGACATTGGACTATTTCTCCAGCACTATATGTGCCTGCATGCCATTATGCTCCCTGCCATGATGGACTGAACCTCTGAACTCTAAGCAATTAAATGTTGTCTTTATAAGAGTTGTCATGGTCATGGTGTCTTTTCTCACAGCAATAGGAAACAATAACCAAGACAGTAAGATGTACATAATAATAAGCAAGTTTAAGATACAGATATCAATTCAGTTATACATGTAATAATCTTAAGTAAGCAAACTAAAGCACATTGAGTGACATTTCTCTTGTGAATGCAAAAAATTAGTGGCTCTGTCAGTCTAGCTGGAAATCCTATTAGCTAAAGGATAAGCACAGATGAAGCACTCTATGTTAAACAATAAAGACAGCACTCCTGCCAGCAGAGCAGGTAGGCTGACTGCAGGTCTTCACCTCTTTCCATTCCTCAAATTTCAATTCCCCAGTCCCCTCCTCAGCATTGTATCAGAGCAACTGTGTCAACCTGCCCCTCACCTAGAGATGCCTAGTGGATCACATAATTCTTCTCCTTCTAACTTCCCTTCTCCAACTCTTTGCCTGATCTACCCCCAACCCCAGGAGGTACTTCCTGCAAACACACAGGTCACTCCTGCCAGGGAAGCAGATAGAATCACTGCAGAGCTTCACCTCTCCTGCTTCGTCAAATCAAACCGCCAGTCTCATCCCCATCTCAGCATCAGAACACCTGCTGCAGCCTCACCTTTATTCCTGCATCTCCACCAAATCCCATGGATCTTCCCCTACTTAACCCCCCTGCTGGGGATGTCTTTCTGTATGTTGTGAATGTGTTGCTCTGATTGATTGATTGATTGATTGATTGATTGATAAATAAAATGCTGATTGGCCAGTAGCAAAGCAGGAAGTATAGTGTAGGCGGGATAAGCAGAGAGAAGAATTCTGGGAGGTGGAAGGGTGAGTCAGGAGATGCTGCCAGCCACTGCCATGAAAAGCAAGACATAAAGTACTGGTAAGCCACAAGCCATGTGGTAACTTATAGATTAATAGAAATGGGTTAATTTAAGATATAGGAACTAGATAGCAAGAAACCTGCCAATGCAATACAGTTTATAAGTAATATAAGTCTCTCTGTGTTTACTTGGGTCTGAGCGGCTGCAGGCCCAAGCAGGACTAGAGAAAGAAACCTCCAGCTACACTCCATCCCGAACTCTTTGCTCTATCCCAGCCTCCCACTCCTGCAGGCACTCTTTGGGAATCAAGACAACACTCTTGCCAAAGAAGGCAAACTAACTAAAGATCCTCATATCCTCTTTCATTTCTCCAATTCCAATCCCCCAGTCTCATCTCCAGTGCTGTAGCAGAACTTAAGCTATGCCCTCTCTTCACTCCCTGTCCCCATTCCCAGGGGACTACCTAAGCACATCCTGGTCAGAATGCACTGCTTGCCTCCCTTACGTCAACCTTAACCCATCCCCATTTCTAAGTCTCAGGTATAATTATTCAGATACATGTTTTACCTGGATCCCCCAGTGTCCAAAAATATCAAGATACTTAAAGAAAATATGGCCAGGCAGTGGTGGTGCATGCCTTTAATCCCAGCACTCGGGAGACAGAGGCAGTTGGATCTCTGTGAGTTGAAGGTCAGCCTGGTCTACAAAGCAAGTTCCAGGAAAGGCGCAAAACTACACAGAGAAACCCTGCCTCGAAAAACCAAAATAATAATAATAATAATAATAATAATAATAATAATAATATATGAATAAAGTCCCTAAAGAAATCTATGAAAACATGAACACACAGTGGGTGGAAATGAATAAAAACAATTACAGACCTGAAAATGGAAATAGACAAAAACAAAAGGAGAAAAATTTAGAACTCAAACATGAAGCTCAGAGGAAATTCTCACAAATGGAATATAAGAAATGAAAGAGAGTTCTTAGAAACTGATGATACAATAGAGGAAATGTATACTCTAAAACACTCCTGGCACGACACATCTAGGAAATCTGGAACCCTATGTAAAGATCAAATATAAGAACAATAAAAATAGGAAAAAGAAAGGAAAAATATTTTCAACAAAATCAAAGGAAAAATCTCCCTAACCTAAAGAAGGAGCTACCTATCAAAGAACAAAAAGTAATCAAAACAGTAAACAGATTGGGCTTATATCTAAACAGATAATTATCCAGAGGAACCTCAAGTGGCTAAGAAACACAGAAATAAATGTTCAACATTCTTAGGCATCTAGGAAATCCAAATCAAAACTACCTTTAGATTCCATCTTACACCCTTTGGAAGGGTTAATATAAAAAATACAAGTGACAATTAATGCTGGGTAGAATATGAAGTAGGGGAAACTCTTATCCATTGTAGGTGGGAAGGCAAACTCATACAGCAAATATGACAGATAATTGATCTGCCCCAAGATCTAGCTTTACCACTCTTGGGCATACACACAAAAGATGCTTCATCCTACCACACAAATATTTGATCAACTCTGATAATTGCTACACTATTCATAAGAGTAAGAAATTGGAAATAAATTAGTTGTTCCTCAAAGAAGAATTGATAAAGATAATGTGATATACCTACAAGAAGGAGTATTATGTAGCCATTAAAATATGAAATATTGAAATTCACATGTAAATGGATGGAACAACAACTAAAACCTCATCATGAATGAGATATCCTGGACATGGAAGGATAAATATGGTATATACTTGCTTATATGTGGATATTAGCGGTGGGGTCAATGATAATCAAGATGTACTCTGTAAAACAACAGTTAATAGACATATAGTAAGGGACTAGGGAGGACACATATATATTTGTGTGTGTGTGTGTGTGTGTGTGTGTTTGTGTGTGTGTGTGTGTGTGTGTGTAATTATGAAAGGATTCATAATTTTGGATAGAAGTAGAGGGCTGGTACAGGAGGATCAAATGGGATAGAAAGGATAGAGAGGGAGGAAGGAGGGATTATGGAGAAAGACAGCTAAATTTAAGGGACATTTAGGAGGTAGTATGTAAACCTAATACAGTAGAACTTCCTAAAATATATCCAATTGTGAAGCTGATCTAAATGAAATCACCAAGTAATAGGGAAGACAAAGTCCCCCCTGGCCATTTCTGGTCACCAAATAAAACTTCCATCAACAAGTTTGGGTTACATCCAGTTGAGCTGTTGGCCAAAGGGATCTCCAAAATGGGATCCCCAAACAACCCAGGCTGTTGCTAAGAATATAGTTGTTCTCCATAAATGTAGCAAAGCAAGGATCCATTGCTGAAGACAACACCTATACTACCGCCTTGTGCCTACATTGAGCTTCACTATAATGTCCTAGGGTCTTTGGTACAGGAAGGTGTCCTGCATGCTTCTAAAAGAGAAACTTAAACACTGTCTGCCCTAAACTATTTGATCGATATTGTTGTCCTCCCTGCAAGATATGTCAGGGCAATTATGGCACAAATACTATAGGAATAACTTATCAATATCTGATTTGACTTAAGGCCCACTCCAGGAGATAGAATGCATACCTGCCTCTTTGTAAGTTACCAAGAAACAGAGAAACATGACCCTGGAACCCAGGGTAAAATCAAATATTACTCTTCTAATTAAAACAAAAGAACAATAAAATGATTCCCAATGACACTACTATACTATATCAGTGCCTAGCTCAACCACCCAGAGAGAAAGTTCCTCCTGCCTCAGATGGGAACAAATACAGGGACCCTACAGCCAGACATTATGAAGACAGTTGGAGACCTTGGACCATTCAACCCTAAAAGGAATATCTCTGTCAAATTCCTCCCCACAGTCGTTGAGGCAGGAAGAATATAAGTACTAAGAGGTGGGATGGAGAATGCAAGAAAATAAGGCCCTCGAAATCAACATGAGAAGAACCTCAGATGAATTTACAGAGGACTGAGATTTTATGCACAGGCACTGTGCAGGTCTGAGCCTGGTCCTCTATGTATATTCTTCTTCTTCTTCTTCTTCTTCTTCTTCTTCTTCTTCTTCTTCTTCTTCTTCTTCTTCTTCTTCTTCTTCTTTTCTTCTTCTTCGATTTTTTGAGACATGGTTTCTCTGTGTAGTTTTGTTGCCTGTCCTGGATCTTGCTCTGTAGACCAGGCTGGCCTCAAACTCATAGAGATTCACCTGGCTCTGCCTCATGAGTACTGGGATTAAAGGTGTGCACCACCACCTCCTGGATTCTCTGCGTATATATTAGGATTTCCAGTTTTCTGGTTTTTATGGGTTTTCTGAGTGTGCAAGAGAGTGGGTCTCTTTTTCTTGTTCTTTCTTTTGGACTCTTTTCCTTCTTTGGTTTGTATTTTCCAACTCCAACATGTTTTCATCTTTTTATTTTATTTTATTTTTATTCCATAGAAGCCTGTTTGATTTCCAGTGAGGACAAAGAGGGATGAATCTGGTTGATAGGGAAGATTGGGAGGAACAAGGAGAAGGAGAGGTAGAGGGTAAAAAAGAAATATTTTTACTACTTCTTTTGGCTATTGAAAATCGTACATAAAGCATAACACAGTATCTGAAACTAGGGATCTACTTGATGTTCTGAATTTATATTAAATTCATTGAAAATACAAACATGTTAGCATAAAACATGCAATAAAGTGGTAGAATTCAAGTGTCTTACATACAAGATAAAGTACTATAATTGTTTATTTTATCTAGCCTTAATGCACTAATCTGTTCTTAGTATAAATGAATCTTTTTACTCAAAGAAGATGGTTATGATTTAGTCTATTTTATGTCCTGTGCTGACTTGTTTTTTAAATATGACATGACACATTTGGCATGAAAAAAGTAATTGACATACTTTGTTAATCTAAATTCTATTATTTAAATGGAATAATTTTTTTTTTCAAATGTTTTTACAATTCTGCCAATGAAAGAATACATGGAACAGTATAACACTGTGCTTCCCATAAGTGATTTAGTAAAATTTTATTCAATGTTATTCAATTCAAAATACAGAATTGTTGGTTTCAAATTATTAATACCCTGATGAACTTGAGGTGCTGAGGTTGGTGTGAAGTTGAAGTCAAGAAGCTTGGCTTCGCTCTTCATTTTTACAAATTTATATTTTTCATATGGTACATGGACATGTGACAAAAATGAGAAAAATACTGATATATCATTAATGGAATAACAACTCAGGGCATACTTTTAAAGTAAGTGTAATATTTGACAGTAATAGCTTACAAAGATGTGGGGAAAGAACCCTCATTCACTGCTGGTAGGAGTTTAAGTTGGTACTGATATTATTAAAATCAATAGTTCTTGAAAAATTAAAAATAGCACTTCTATATGACACGACTGTACCACATCTATGCATATACTCTGTGGTGTTTTGAATGAATATCACCCCCATAGGCTCATATATTTGAATACTTGGTCACCAGAGAGTGGCACTCTTTGAAAGGATTAGAAGATATGGCATTGCTGGAGATATTTTGTCACTGTGGGTAGATTTTGAGATTTCAAAAGCCCGTTCCAAGCCCAGAATTTCCCTATTCCTACAGTCTGTGGATGTGAATATAGAACTCTTAGCTACTCTTCTACCCTCATGTCTGCCTTCACGATGCCAGGCTCTTACACCATGATGATGATGATGATGGACTAAACATACGAAACTGTAAGCAAGGTCAAATTTAATGCTTTTCTTTATAAGAGGTGTTCTCGTCCTTTTGTGTCTTCCCGACTACAGTACATTGACAAAGACAAAAGCTGGTACCAGGGAGCAGGATACTGTTGGTTTTAATGTGGTCACACTGTGTTATTTATTAAGTGGTTCTGTGACCATATGAGAAAAGCCACGAGGCACAACAAAATCCATTATCAGAGCTTTATTAGGAGAAGAGAGGGACAGAAGAGAGTGTAACCAGGCCTGTGGAAGACATGTGCAGAGAGAGAAGACGGGAGAAGGAGAAGAAGGGGGAGGAGTCTGTGTCCCGCTTATTATGGATTCCACTGCACATGTGAGTATGGGCTTACGGAGCTATGCCATAAATGTTTATAGATAGTGTGATCACACTGCATCCAAATTATGTAATCTAGCAGCACACATATTATGTAGGATGTAAGGCCCCTTACTTGGGAACTGAACTGCTCATGTACTGTCACGTAGCTGGGGAAGTGGCCAGGAATCCCAACATTCCAGACTCTTTGCTTATTATTAAAAGAAGCAGGTGAAGCCCAGGCTGGCCTCGAACTCGTGATCCTCCTGCCTCCACCTCCTTCAGCAAATCCTACAGGCATGTTCCACCAAAACCGGAAACACATGAACTATGAGCCAATGGCTGAGGGGCTCCCAACTGGATCAGGCCCTCTGAATGGGTGAGACAGTCGATTGGCTTGATCTGTTTGAGAGGCATCCAGGCAGTGGGACCGGGTCCTGTGCTCATTGCATGAGTTGGCTGTTTGAAACCTGGGGCTCATGCAGGGTCGCTTGGCTTGGCCTGGGAGGAAGGGACTGGAACAGTCTGGACTGAGTCTACCAGGTTGATCTCAGTCCCCAGGGGAGGCTTTGCCCTGGAGGAGGTGGGAATAGGGGGGGTGGGCTGGAGGGAAGGGAAGGGGGACAGGAGCGGGGAGAACAAGGGAATCCGTGGCTGATATGTAGAACTGAATTGTATTGTAAAATAAAATAAAATAAATTTTTTTAAAAAAAGCAAGCAAACAGGAATAGAGGCACTGGGTGCCCCAAAACCTGCTTCCAGCTGACTTGGGTTTTGGTTGACTCTTTGGGGAGTAGAAAAGGGGACTTCTGAGGTAGCCAGGTGTCCTGGGATGGTAAGCTATAGTCTGCTACCTTAGACCTATCCATCATCCCTCTTGGCCTGAGACTCTGGCCACTTGTGTCTGAGAGAGTGCTGGTGAGACAGAGAAAAGCTTAGAAATTTTTTTTTTCCTTTGGGGGGTCCCAGGGTGAGGGAGTGGGTCCTGGGACCAGGAAAGTGTAGTTTATACTTATCTGAAGCAGATCCGACCTATCCAGATGGATTGAAGCTGGTTTGTGGAGCTTGGAAGAACTTGTAAACATGTTAAGAAGCAGCCATGGGAAATTTAAAATCTTGAGCTGGTAACCATGATATTGTAACGTTTTAGTACTCTGCTGTATTGGTTAGTGTTAGTGAGGGAGGGGGGGAGGGTGATATTTGGAACATGTTTTTAATTTTTATCTGAGATAAGCCTTATCTGAGACAGATTATTTTAAGGCACCTGGATGTTTAGCATCCAGGAGACATAGGTGATCAATTGCTGAGGGCTAACAGTAATAGATTGTTATATTAAAATCTGTTTTTTGCAGAGCCCAGACCCTTTTGGCTCTGGGAGTATAAATACCTTTGGATGATTGTTACTGTTCTTCACTGCCTGGGTATACTTGATGGTCCTTGGACTCCAACTCTATGGTGGTCCTGTGACAATTAGCTGAGTAGTTAATTAGGAGAGGGATCCAGGAAAAGAAAAGCTTGTGGGGTGAAACCTCATTCTTCTGGAATTGGTGACAAGGCAGTGGATCCTGGTGTCCTCTGGAACTTGAGAAAGAGCAGGGCCCTGTCTGTGTCACTGTGCATGAGGAGGAGAAGAGGCACCGCTAACAGGTCTGGAATGAAGCACATGGAGGGAGCCATGAAATGAAAGCTCCTACTTTAACTGGAAAATCTCTTCCCATTAGGTACCCCTGAAAGTACAATTAAGTAATGGGGTCTGGTGAGGTGAGTAAGGCTGTCCCCCTACTCTGACAATAGGGAAACGAGGAGAGGTGGGTCCCCAAAGCTGCCTCAGGACTGAGTAAGTGGCTCTGTGTCCAACAGGAAGGAAATGTATTACCATGCTGCATCCTGGGTTCCCTGTGAGCCTGTGGTCAAGCCTAGGAGGTCTGCTGGAGGTCTTTGTTTGATGTCCCCATGCCACGAGGTGCACAAGGGTAGTCAGCTGACCTGTTATCTCTCTAGGTGTCTCTTTAAACAAGGCTCAATTGATGGCCCAGCAGGGCACACACTTGTCCATGTGGCCTTCTCTACCACACATTTAAAATAGGGACCTAGAAGCCTTTATGCAGCTGCTTGGACAGCATTTGCCAGCATTTGGAAATTCTGTTCACAGGCTTTCTCATCTATGCCATGGTACCTTAATTGCTACAGCTGAGACTTTTGCCTGTGGGGTCAGGGTCCTTCTCTCCAGATGCTTTAGTTAGTCCTAATGTCTGGAAGCTCTGGGCAACATAAGATGGATTTTGTTCCATATCTTGAATTACAGTTTGTTTTTTTTTTTTTTTTTTTTTTTAAGCTTTTGATAGTTTATGGTTTGAGGACAGCTTTAGGAAGACAGGCCAGGAGGCAGGTTGTAAATTGATCTCTGGCTAGAGAGACATCAGGATTATTATAATTCCAATGTGATTCTGATCATAAACTCATTTGCTTGCATCCTAGCTTGCTTCCAGACCTGTCTGTGCTACTCAGGGCAGCTCAAGAATGGGTGAGAGTAAGAGTGGAGATGGGAGCCAGAGTGGGACAGGAGTGGCCCTCCCGATACCAGAGAACAGAGCAGAGGTCAAATAAGTGGAGACTCTTTGGAGTCAGAGATTCCTCAGGCTCAGGAGTGCACATGGGCAGGAGAGAAAGAATCAGAAAGGGAGGGTTCAGAGCTTATGTAAAAAGCTTGGGGATAAGGTAACTCTTTTCATTTGCCTGTGAAATCTCAAGGTCCAAGCAGCCATTACATGGCCATATTTACAGGTATCTATGGATGTTTAAGGCATTTCTCAGAGGAGTGGGACCAAGAGGAGGAAGCCTTTATGTCCCATGACTGCAGCTGAGAGAAAAAAATGAAAAAATTTAAAAAACAAACAGGATCTAAGACATCAGTCTCAGGTGTCCCTGAGGTTAGGGAAGGATCTGTGAATCAGCACAAGTTACCCTACCCTTGTCAAAAGGGGGATAAGGGCTGGGATTGTATATACCCAGAGCATGCCCTGGGGGTCTGACATCATTCAATGCTTCATCAAGAGAGAATGAGTCATGGTGTATGCAGCCTGAGGACCCCTTGGGGAATGGCAAGGAATTGGAAAGAGAAAACTCACCTATCTGGGCAACCGGTGTTGTGCAAAGCAGTCCAGTCCAGTGGCCGGGCAAATGAAAAAAGCAGGCACCAATGTTGGTTTTAGTGTGACAGCACTGTGTTATTTATAAATTGGTGCTGTTACCCTGTGAGAAAGGCCATGAGGCACGACAAAACCCATCATCAGAGCTTTATTAGGATAAGAGAGGGACAGAAGAGAGCGAGAACAGGCCTGTGGAAGACATGCAAAGAGAGAAGGTGGGGAGAAGGAGAAGAAGGGGGAGGAGTCTGTGACTGGCTTCTTATGGATTGCCCTGCACATGTGCATATGGGCTTATAGAGCTACACCATGTATACACATAGATTACATGATCACACTGTGTGCAAATTACGTGATCACGCAGCACATGGATTATGTAGGATGTAAGGCCCCTTGCTTGGCTACTGAATTGTACATGTGCAGTCATGTAGCTGGGGGAGTGGCCAGGAGTTCCAACAGGTACTTCTATGATAGGTCTGCTTGTTGGCCCAATGTGGACTTTGGAACTTCAGACAAGGAAAGCAGTTAAACACTAAGTAGTACTTAAATGTTTCCACTGCTAAGAGTGTGGAAGACCGTAGTACTGAGGGCAATGTAGATTATGACAACCCTACTCTGTTGTGTAGCTATTAGTAGTTACTCTTATGCAGACTTACAATGCAAAGGAGCAAGCTAAGTGTAAAATACAAAATGTCCAGTTTGAGGAGAAAAGGAACACCAGTATATATAATGGATCTAAGTCCAATGCTCAAAGAGAAAAAATGATTTTTTTTTTAAGCTGTAAGGAATAGAGGGAGTGATGGCCTCTGGGCAAGATTTTACTTAGCTAAGCTTCTAACTTATAGAAAGGAATTAAAGAAAAATTTATGCAATTAAGGAAACTATCTGCAACAGAAGGCTGGGGCAACTGAATGAATGAGGGAGCCAAGTTCCCACTTCAGTCAAGTTGTTCTGGATTTAAAGTCAAGGATATAAAAAAGAGGTTTGTAAAATCTCCCTCACTGACTAATTGTCAGTGTCGGAGGCCCAGAGACACCAATGCAAAAAGCTGTGAAAGTGAAGTATGAATTTCACTGGAGTCCACACAAAATTGGAGATGCAAAAACTCTCTGCCAGGGAGGGTTGATGGAGTTTTCCTGTCCCACAGCCACTCTTAAATAAACACACTGAGGCTTATATTAATTACAAATTCTTGGCCAATAGAGGAGGCTTACTACTAACTAGCTTTTAGATTTTAAATTAATCCATATCCCTTATTTATGCTCTGTCATATGGTGTTACTTTTATTATCATGGCACATTCATCTCTTGCTCACTCTTTGTCTGCCTGGAAACTCCAGACTCTGCCCTTCTTCCTCTCAGCATTCTTCTAGCTTTGCTTTCTTGCCTAACATTATTCTGTTCACAAATTAGCCAGTCAGCTACTTTATTAAACCAATAACAGCAACATACATTCACACAGTGGAAAGGAATATTTCACAGCAAACAAGAGCTACTAAGAGAGTGTGAAACCAGTCCAAGAGTGAAAGTTGTGTTGCAGTTAACACAGCTGAAAAAAGTTGGAAAGTGGAGGAATGTTTTGACATCAGATCTGGAGATGCAGAGTTTTGAGTCTGGACAGTTGGTTTTGGTCTTGTTTGATCTTGTATTTTCTCTCAGTGCTCCCTTTTCTCCCTTTTGGAATGGTAATACATATTCTGTGTATTGTACATTGGAAGTATCTGACCTGGTTTTTAGTTTGATTTTACAAGAGGTACCATTAAGAGACTACTTTGAGCCTCTGGAGAGACTTTGAACTTTGGAATTTTACATGGTGTTGAGACTGTGGCAGACTATGGGGACCTTTGAAGTTGAACTAGTGACACTGTTCATTATAATATAGCTACAAGACAAAGGGTCCAGGGAAAGGAAATATGATGGCTTGGATGAGACTGACTCCATGGGCTCACAGATTTGAATAGCTGGTCACCAGGGAGTGGTAGTATTTCAAAGGATTAGGAAGTATGGCCTTGTTGGAGGAAGTGTGTCCCTGGAGGTGGCCTCTGAAGTTTCAAAAGCCTGTACCAAGCTTTTTTCCTGCTGGCTGCAGATCCAGATGTAGAGCACTCAGCTACTTCACCAGCATTATGTCCACCTGCATGCTGCCATGCTCCCTGCCATGATGACAATGGACTAAACCTCTGAAACTTAATGCAAGCCCCAATTAAATGCTTTCCTTTATAAGAGTTGCCATGATCATAGTGTCTCTTCACAACAGTAGAACTCTAAGATATAACTCAAAGATTTTATAGCTTGTGACAGATACATATATGTACATCCATGTTTATTGTTGAATTAACAATAGCAAGGAATGGAAACAGGCTAGATGTCCAATGAAAGATGAATAAATGGTCATGAAAAGTTTGGGATGACCATCTGTTGAGAAGATTAGAATGAAAGTAAATACTGGCTCATATATTTGCCAAAATGGAAATTTCAACCAACAACTATATTAAAAGTCAGTATTCTTTTTTTCTGAAGGGTAACAACTAAAATATTTGAGTATATAAAGTATTTGAGAGTATTTGGAGGACGTATCTTTCTGCACACTGCTTGTTGGGATGCAAAATGTGACTATTTATGGAAAAAATAAGACTTTATTCATAAAATAAATATTTAGCAACAGATAAACAACATTACCTCTAAGGTATTTGGCCTAGAAAATGGAAATGTATGTCCACACAAGGAATTTTGTGTGACTGTCTAGATATTTTATTCATAGGGCCTCACTACGGGATGGGAAGCATAAGAAATGTCTGTCAACTTATAAATGGATTGAAAAGGCAAAAAAAAATTGGAAAATGTTGGATACTTCCTCAAAGGAAAATGAATAAGTTGTAAGTACAAATAGCATAGAAAGTGGATCTCTGAAATATATACTGAGTGAAATTCCCAAGATCCAAGATATTGAACACAGTATGATTTCATTTATATAATATTCTAAAAATAAACACACAAGCAAAATAGAACTTTAAGTGGAAAGTATCTCAGTATTTGTCAGTGTGCAGAAATGACAGGGAGAATACTAAGTGTAATGGATCTTGGGGGAAATGCTATCCATTGCTATGGGACTGTTGGCTATATCAAACACGCAGTGATTGTTTTACTACATGAATTTGTAAAGCTTATGAAAATACACATTTAAAAGGAGTGATTTTTTTCTTACAATAAATTTGTTTGCATTTAAATGAAAAAACCTAATAAATTTTTATTGTCAAAATTGGTGCAATTAAAATTTATACTTGGGATCTGTGAATTGAATTCTGGTTCTCACACTTCCAAATGAAGTCATCATCCCATACCTAGTATAGATTAATATGTTAATTATATGTTAATAGATTATATGTCAAGAGATTTATATTTATGAAAAAAATTAATAAGTCTATGCTGTAATACCCCACTCCATTGTTTTTAGTGTGGAAAGATCTTTATTCAGAATTTAGGTTTAGTTCATTAATCTTCATATGTCATCCATTTAATTAATTTTATTGTTTTACATATTCATTAATCTGTATATTGGTTAACTTTCTCCTTCTTAGGTTACATATTTTTGTTGTTGTTCATTTGTTTCCTTGTATCACCTTCTTTATTTCTGTGTTTATGTGATGGTAGTTCTCTAAAGAGATGTAAGTGTATAAATTTGAAAGACATTATAAGATATTTCTGTTAGTAATATAAGGATAGAAAGTGAATCGGGTACATTTTGGACTTACCAAAATAGGATAGATAATGGAACTATTTTCTCTGAATTTGTCAAATGCAAATGGACTAGATATTGGTTAGGTATTTATTGCTTGTATATATTATATATAGTTATTATACTTTTTGTATATCATTTTTCTTATATTAGTTATAACTTTTTTCCTTTTTTCTTTTTATTAAAATATAAAGGGGGAAATATGGTGATATTTTATTTGTGCTGAAATGTGATTTTATTTGTATGTTAATAAATTGCCTGGGGATCAGAGCTAATAGCAAGCCATAGCAGAAGTCTGGCAGTGGTAGTGCACGCCTTTAATCCCGATCACATGACAGGTAGATCTCTGTCTGTTCAAGGACACCACCAACATGGAGACACATGCCTTTAATCTCAATACCAACCATAGAAGACCTGAAGGTCTGTATAGTGACAAGGAGGTCATGTGGTTGGTTTTACAACCAATGAGACAGCAGAACAGAAAGTCAATAAAAAGACAGACACACAGGAACTAGGTTTCTTTCTCAGGGGAAAAACGGCAGCAGCATCAGGTAATAAGAAGGTGGTTTTAGTCTCAGCTCTTAGCTACTGCTCTGACCTCTTGGCCTTTTAACTCTGTATTTGGCTCTCTGTTTCTTATTTAATAGACTGTTACATCTACATTTATGTGTTGGTGTGTGTGCTTTGGAATACTAGAGAAAAATTACCAACACTAAGAAATCTAGGAATAGAGATTGTGTGATGACAAAATGATAAGTCTTTTTCTCCACAGCCCCCAAAGAAAACTGGGAAATCTGTCAAAACCTCTACAACTGGGAAGTATATGAACAATTGAGAGTTTGTTTAAAAGGAAACTTGCTACTCGATCAGATAATTGGATTTAATGTATGTTTAACTTGGGAAACTTGAAGCACCCTTTTGTAATGTTCTGTACTTTCTATCGTCCCCAACCAAACCTTCTAAGTTTGGAGTGGTTTGAAAACACTGCAGTTCTGGAGTGGCAATTTGAACAATCATGATCATAGTAACAAACAGTAAGAAAGGGAAAGGTTGCCACATTCTGTGGGTGTGATACTGAGGAGACCAAGATAAGCAGTAGATGTAAGAGGAAATTAAAAGGCCAATCCCATGTCATGGGTACTAGAACTGCAATGATATGTTCTTAGGACCCATGGAGAATATACACATCTTCAGGAGATGCATAATAAAATATCTATATACATCATAAAAATGTTGAGAACATAAATTAAGACACTCTTACAGACATAGGAGAAAATGATGAGTATTTGATGATCCCCTGACTTCTACCTAAAAACAGACCAAAAGACATAGAGATGAGTTATTCAAAATGGTATAAAAACAGATTTCTCAAAAAAGAATGTCTTCAAAATTATTTTTAAGTGCCTGGTGTGACAGCTCAGTTTAAAAATTTCTTGCTCATAATCTTGGGGACCTGGGTTTATTCCCCAGCACCCAAGTAAAAATGTTTATGGTGGCACATGTTTGGTATCCCAACCCTGAGAACACAGACATGTGGATCCTTGGAGCTCCTAAGACAAACACCCTGGCAGGGATTGATACTAGCACTAGCAAGTATAAGTACTATGATCCAGTAAAGTGGGCCTATATTAAAAAAGCAAGGAGGATTGCTTCTGGAAAATACATCACATATTGACTTCAAGCCATCACATGTAGGCATATCCACATGCCCTTGTACTCAAACATGCACTCATATGTACATGTAGACCTATATACATGTCCCTATATGAATGTATTCATATATTTAAAATTTTCAGAAAGAAATAGAAATAAAGTATGTACAAAGAGGCACAAGGAGTCATTGTAAAATTAAAAGAAGAAAGAAAAATAGAAAGTTTCAGTGTTTTACTGGTATAAGCATTGATTAAACCTAAATATATGGAGTATACTTTCTATGCACAATAGCAAATTACATAGACTAACTGGTCTCTTAATAAATCTACATTTTAAGAAAGAGAAAATATTTTGAAGCCTTTCCTTTAATCTTTTCCTCATGATTTTAATCACTGTTTTCACATTTGCACAAACCATTACAAACAAATCAAAACAAACAGACAAGATTAAAAGCAGAGGACATATCAGACCTTTCAAACAATTGGGCACAGCAAGTATTTATGAATTCATACTTTTACTTTGTTTTCTGTTCCTTGAGGAGCAATTGTGATCTATCTGAAATATGTTGTATCCACTTATTCTCAATTGGGCTGAAATAACTTTCAGCACTCTATGTCTTGGGCTTATATCTCCACTTCCATCCACTTTTCTTGAATTGATTTATTTCTTGTCAACATTTTGAGTCTTAATCAAAAGTATGCATTAGTAGTTCAAATACAAGTTTTAGGGGTAAGTTTTCTATGCATTTCTTTTAGGTAAATGATCAAGCAATATCAATTAAAAATATTACTAAAAATCACTCATTTATCATTTTAGACATTAACATAACCTGATCATGGTAACAAGCCAATTTTGCTCATACATAAACTGGATTGCTTTTGAAAGAAATTTAAAAAAAAAAAGGCTGTTGATGATTTGAATATGTCCATTGAGTATTTTATTGAGAAAACTAATTTACCCATTATATTATACTGCTGTTTCATTATTACTATCTCTGTCATTAATGTCACTTTGAATTAGACAAAAGAAGTTATCTATTTTCAAGAGAGTGTCACTATTAAAATTTTCTAACAGGTATTAGAAAATTGTGTGTTCTCACTGTATAATAAAAAAGTAATATAAAGAATGACAACCAATGAATTTTGTAAATAACAAGTATTTAACAGTGTTATCTAAAATTAATAAATATAAATAAAACAAAGACAGTGGGTTTAAGCACATGTGGAGCTTAAGTAAAAGAGGAATACTAAATAACTCATTTGACAATATTTATATGAGAAAAAATTTAAAAATATTACAGTAGTGGCACTAAAGTAAGTTGTTTTTACATGTGGGACTTCTGGTATGTATAGACTCTAAAAAGGAAAAAGGTATTAACTTTTCAGATGTCTCTACACAAACTAAACTAGACTTTACTTTCTAAAATGGCAAAAAATACCAAAAATTAGATTCATTTTCTCTCATTTCTCCTATTATTATATTGTTGCTTTTTCTTATGTTTAAAATATGCATTGGAAATGGTAAGCATTACTTCTTGAAGGGAAAATAATAGGTCATATCATATTGTTGCAGAATGAGATATTATTCCCATTTTAGACCCAAATGATACCTGTTGTGTAAGTGGTTTTCATATAAACCTATTACCACTCTTTCAGATAGTGTTTGTGACAGAAGGGTCAGTAATCTCAAGTAAATAATATGACATGAAGGTGTTCAGAAAGATCCAAATGGAAAATATGTTTCTTGTTGTACGGTCTTACCACATTCATCACTGGTACATTGCAACACATGGTCAAGTGGAAAAATCATTTCAAATAAATTATATTAAGTGTTTAAAAGTAAGCACTGTATATCCTAAAGAAGATTCATCCACACATTGTTTAGCAGAGACAACTGAGATAATTGTGTTTTTAGAAAATAAGAATAGACCACCAAACAGAAGAAATGTCTAGGTAACTATACAGTTAATCGTGCATGTAGAGATAAGAAGGCAAAGTATGTGCCAACTGGGGGCAATTACTCTGAAGTTCATGAAAGAGACAATATTAGGAAAAAAACAGGCCAGCAAATAAACAAACAAACAAAAAAAAAAAAACAATTCAATGGTGTTCTCAGGACATCAATAAATACTTAAATCCTGAGTCTTGATGAGATTTATAATCTGTAGATTATGTTTTAATATAGTCTTCCAGCTGGGAATGCCAAAATCTGACCTAAGAGGAAAGGCAAAATTTCACCTCTGACAGGTTATGCGCAGTGAACAGAATGGTGAGATATAAGCCAGAAGTTTTCCATAATCTAATCGGAAATAACATTCAATTTAATGAAAGAGGGGGAAAATATCCAAGGAATAAAAATGGGAAAGTACAAATTAATATTAAACTCATATAAAAATCAAGGAAGATTTTAAAATGGATATCAATAAAGACAAAATAAAGGACACAAATAAAACAACATTTAATGGGAAAGTAAACCATGAATTTTAAAAGGAGGAAGGAGGGGTATGGAAGGAGGAAATAGGGGGAGAAATCTCAAAAACATAAGATAAAATTTAAAAATATGGAAATAAAAGAGTTCTATCAGAAACCAAAGCAAAAATGGATTAATGTAAATGGAGAGGTCAACCATGTAAACAGACACTAAATTTCATAGTGAATGAGAAGTTAAGAATCAACATCTGGAATAATCGAGACATTACTAGCAAGAATAATTTATGTTGGTGTCAGAGAAAACCAGAATTCTGGGACAGATGATGAAAAAAATACCTCTTACAAAGAATAATACTGAAAATAAAGAGAACATAAAAAGGGTAACATCAAGACTATTTTCTCAATTTTTATATAGCAAATAGTAGTCTGCTTATTAAAAAATATATGAAAGAAGGAAATAAAAAGTGACCAAGAAAGACTCTTTGTAATGAAATCTACATGTAGGAAAAAGAATGATAGCTTGAATTTATCAGGGTTCTTGGCATTTTTAGGGCATAATTTACCCATGGAAGGAGAAGGTAAGGGAGATAATTTTATGTGTATTTATGCATATGCATGTGGTTAGTGTTCCTCAATAACAATACTAACACAGTCAGAAATGTTATGAGAGGGAACATTTTAGCAAATAAAGAAAAGAAACAGTTATAGTGTTGCTATATCCTGGAGAGGTCACTAGGCCCTGGGAGCAGGGCTGAGGAGATGCAGAGGCAACGACCAGACTCCAGGAGGTTGCAAGCAAGTTTTTAGGAAAGAGTAAGCCTTATATACCTTGCACCCCACCCTAGGCAAAGGTTGGCCTTAGTGCTCATTGCTAAGTTGGTGCTTTCTGATAGGTTCTGGAATCTACTGGCCATTGCTGCCTTTCAGGACCCCCTCTTGGTTATTTTTGTAGGATGCCTAGTCATTGTGAGAGCAGTACAGCACATGCTCTAGCTCTTCTGAAAACAGCCATAGTTCTGCCTGCCTCAGTTACAGAAAGAGGAGGAAAGAAAAATGAGAAAAGATGGGAAATTATGTTTAATAGATAGCATTATCTTTTTTCTTTGTTGAATTATTCTTAACTTATAGATAATATACTCCATGGTATGATTTTGTGTGTATTTTGTTTGCTTGTTTTTCCCTTTAATTGCATTCATTCATTGCTTCAAGTTCATGTAAATTTTAAATACATTGTATTTGAATATATTTACATTGTACAATCATCACATCAGTGCAGTAAATGTATCCATCTTTTGTCCTTACTTTATATTTGAAAGACTTTATATATAAGAAATACTCCTGTAGCATGAATCTTAAAAGGTCTTATTAATAAAAACAAACCCGGAACCAGGTATTGGGGTGAACGCTGAGAGATCAGAGGAAAAAAAAAACAAGTCATATCCAACCTCACCTTGCCAACTTCTGAGCTGATCTTGTTTCTTCAAACTGGAAGCCTCTGAGTCCTCACCGGAATGGATGTCAGCTGAACTGCTGCTCAAAAGCCTAAAAGCTTAAAAAGCCCAAAACCTTAAAAGAGCTTCTAGTTCTCGTTATCATGCCTTATATAACTTTTTGTTTCCTGCCATCACTTCCTGGCATTAAAAGCATGTGTCTTTCCAAGCAAGACTGCGATCTCAAGTGCTGGGATTAAAGGTATGTGTCACCATGTCTGGCTGTTTCCAGTATGGCCTTGAACTCACAAAGATCCAGATGGATCTCTGCATCTGGAATGCTAGGATTAAAGTGTGTGCTACCACTGCCTAACCTCTATGTTTAATGTAGTGGGTGTTCTGTTTTCTGACCCCCAGATAAGTTTATTGGGGTGCACAATATATCAACCATAGACTCCCACTACACTGATGTCTTGATTTTAGTTTTCTTACCTTGTCTAAAATGAAAACAATTTTGTGGTTTTAGTCCCTATACATATCTGCTGTAATTCATTTACAACTGCAACTGGAGATAATTCATTTTTAGAGACAAGCTAGAGCCTGAGTGCAAGTTAAGCATATTGAATGGAAAATAACTTAGAATCACCATGACCTGAATTGGGGTAGGATACATATACAACAGCACTGTACTTACATGGACACAGCATTCAGGGATAGTGGGCTTTGTTACTCACTGACTGAAATCTAATAACAGAATGAAGTTTAATTATAGACAAAATATGTTGCTATCTGAATAGTTTATTTACTACTAGATGAAATTAATTTTTAGAAATATAAAGTTTAAATTTTAGAGAATGCAGACACTTAAACTTTGCCCTACAAGTTCATTTTCTATTCTCTCTTAGGGATAAAAATGATTTACACCAAACATACTTTCCTAAAACTGAAAGTAAAAAAAAAAGTCTTATCTTTCACCAGTAGATGAATGTTAGCTTGGACCATTTTTTCTAGTGGGATACTTAAGTATTTGTCATTCAACTTCCAATTAAAAGGAACCTCCCCATGGGATGCCTGAGTGTCTTGTTAAGATTAAATCTACTCTGCCTGTTTACATTTGCTCTTCACTGAGTCATAGAAATAATAAGATTGCTTGCTGTTGTGAAGTGGCAATTTCCAGAACAACCTCAGTAAAACAGCTATGAGAAAGTCTTATCTTGATACCAGAATTCAATATATATATATATATTAGTAATCAGTATCCTTTTTTGATTTATAATTATGGTTTATAAAATCTATACAAAAGGCATATGGAACATTCATCTATGAATAACTCAAAGACCTTTTCATATTCTACAACAATTTATTTCTGGTGCTGGAGAACTGGCTGAGCAGTGGCCAGCACTTGTTCCTGCAGAGGACGAGGGTTTGATTTGCAGCATGTACAGCATAGGTCAGATTCATCACTTGGGCTCGAGGGGATCTTATCCTCTCTTCTGACCTATCAGGTATGTTGCACAAATGTCCACATAAGTACAAGATGCATATCCATAAAATAATAACATATTTAAGAACTTTCCCCCAATTATCAGAGAGTGACATCTGCCAGAAGCTGAAAGTATTTTAAGTATTTATTTCAATTGTTCATGCAAAATACTTACATTTTTATTAAATCAATATGAGGCATATAAATGAAACTGGAGTACAGAAACATCAAAGAGCAGGGAAGAGGCTTCTGGCATCCAAGAGCATGGCCATGTCTTATGTGGCTGTCACCACATGTAATGATGTTGATTGACATTTGTTAAATTATGTCTTTCTATACACAAGCTTATGGTATTATTTCTTAAAATATAAATGACTGTAACACAAATTGTTAAATTTTTTTTATAAAGAACCCAGAGCCTGATATTGGGGTGAATGCTGAAAGATCAGAGAGAGACAAAGGTACAAACCACCTCTTAATTCTAGGAGTCCTCAGCCTGAAAAGCTTTCCTCAGAAGAAAGACTTTAGTTCCTGAATCCTCACACCTTGTATACCTTTCTTTGCCCACCCATATAATTTCCTGTATCAACTTTCCTATTACTGGGATTAAAGGTGTGTGCCATCATTGTCTGCCTCTGTTTCTCCTAGACTGAGTCAATGTCATGTAGTCCAGAGTCGCTTTGAACTCACAGAGATCAGACAGATTGGATCTCTGCCTCCCGAGTGTTAGGATTAAAGGTTTGTAACACCACTGCCTGGCATCTATGTTTAATTTAATGGCTTGTTCTGTGCTCTGATCTTTAGGCAAAGTTTATTAAAGTACACAACATATCACCACAAGTAACTATAAAAATACAGTTGAGATTATAAAATACCCAATTACTTTATAGAAAATGTTCTAGATTGTTTGTTTTATTCACAGAACCCAAATATCTTATCTTTCAGTATTTAACCAGTTTTATATACATAGTAACTTATACTATACAAAAGATTTAAATTTTAGCCAAAATTGCTTTCTATTTGCTCATTTTTATGTCAATATTGTATTTATTGAATATGTCATGTTAGGAATATTAACTTTTATTTATTTTAACCAATAAATCATATTTTAATTATTTATAAATTAATTCTCTTCATCTCTCATTTATAACTCAGTGCATTCTTCCCAATTATATACAGTATATAATAGTTTAAACATGAATGTTTTAACATCTCTAAGAGTAATAACCATATATAAGAAAAATTGTACGTGATATTAAAATAAAGATTACATTTAATCATTGATCAATATCAAGTCAAGTTTACAATTATTTTGTTAGACTTGCTTCATTGCCCATTCAAAGTGTATATTTCGTAGTTAATGTTACTAATGTTCAGTTAGCATTTAAACTTCTGATATATTATCCATATATACTTTTTAAGTTGTTGCTCACTTCATCCATACAATAGATAAAATAGAAAAGAAAAGTGATTGGCTTAGGTTTTTATTATTTCTCTTTCTCCACTGGCCTAATTTATCTTGTCTGCATATATGGTTGAACATATCTATCATTGAGTATGAACTCACATTTGTCATGGCTTGCATGCGGATGTCAGGTGTTGTTCCTTGCCTTCTACAGTGTGTGAGGCGTCATCTCTTCATTGTTCCCAGATTTATACAGACTACAAGCTTCTTTGGTTTTTCCTGTCTCCAATAATCATCTCCCCAAAGAACTGCTTAGGATTATAGGTTCAGGTACCTCTTCTGACTCTTATGTGGCTGCTGCTAGAGACTTGAACTTTTCTCCCCTCAACTATCTCTCAGTTGCTACCCTCTTTTCTTTTAACCTCAGTTTTATAATTCCTGTAAATTATATAATGTTATTATGGACAAGATTTTTAAAGATTTGTTCCAATAAAATAAATTAAACATTTAAGGACAAATCATTTTATTCAATCATTTTTTATGACATATGTAAACCACTAACTTAAAGTAATATTTCATCAAAATATTAGAGTGTGGCCATGTAACAATTAAAATATGAAGAAAAATTAAAGTATAAATTCTGCAAGATATTTATGACAACATGTTTATCAGATGTTTTCAGGAAGCCAGGAGCACAAATGACCCTCAGCTTCATGCGTAATTCTACAGCCCTTTGGTTATATTCAGTTGTATGAAAGTAATTTTGGATCATGTAGCTTATTTGCCGATATCCCAAGGTAAAAATATTCAAAGTATCTAGGCTTCATATTGCAGTAGATTCCAGATAATATTAAGTACAAAAATGTTAACTGAATGTGGATTAATAGCTATAATAAAGTGCTAGATGTAAATTCCTGAGTTAAAATTCTTATGACCATATGGGTGTTCCCCATGGTTTTCTGCTTGACTCTCACAATTAGTTTATTACTACTTAACAGTAGGAAACTCTCCAAACTTCAGTTTTGTGAAGGAACAAAATGGCATTTGATTATCTTCCAGAATCCCTGGAAAAACATAAAATTTTTAGTTTTAATATTTTTAAAATTGATTCAATTTTACAAATTAGAATTACGTAAATTGCAAAAAAGATCACAGTATAAGGAACACTATCAGATACCTTTAGAAAATATCTTTTAATCTGTAGCAATTTGCAGAGTGCTGTGATGAAATGTAGGTAGTAAGTATATTTTACTTACTTGTTTTTAAAAAATTATTTATATCATTTAAACTTTAAGTTAGCACATGATATGACAGATTTGTATTTCAAATATAAATAGGGTTTACTGCTCCAACTACTAACATTAAAAATAAGTAAATAGATGACTTTTGTTGTTGTTTTTGTTTGTTTGCTTTTGGGACAGAATTTCTCTGTAATAGCCTTGGCTGTCCTGAAATTCACCCTTTAGACCAGGCTGGCCTCAAACTCATAGATGCACCAGCCTCTGCCTCCCAAGTGCTAGGATTAAAGGTGTGAGCAATTACTCAGCTAAGAAATATATTTTTAGCTAGAATCTGAATATAGCATTTGTATTCATCAATATCGCTCATCGGTGTCTTACAGTTTTCATCCTAGAAGTGACCGAGACTCATCACTGTGACCTCTGCCCTGCTTTCACTGCCATGGTACACTGAATGCTTGGAAACTGAGATAAAACCCTCCCCCAATGCCAAGGGTAACTAATATACTACTCACATGCAGAAAAATGAAGCAAGCTCCATATAACTCAGCGTATAAAGAATGATGTCAAACTAATTAACATCCTGAATGCAAAACCTGAACCAGTAAAAGTTTCAGAAAGAAACAACCAGAAGACAACATGTTTTTGCTGTTGTTTTTTCATTTTGTTGTTGCTAAAACTAACTATTTGGTAGTTTTAAATTTAGGTAAGAAAAAAATTCACAAGAAGTGGATAATACTATTCAATAGGAGTTCAATTTAACTAAAATTCCCTTTAGTAGATGAAACAATAAACAGAACTTTCAAATTGGGAGAAAATGATTTTAAATTAATTGTCTAAACTGTAATTTATATCCAAAACATAGCACAGGAAACTAAACAGAAAAGATCCTCTGCATAGCAAAATAAGTGAACTGAAAAATGATTTCCTAAAAACAAAACCACACTAGTGCCTAACAGTATGTGGAAAACTGTGTAAAGGAAAAATCATTAAGGAGATTCAACCCAGACCAGAAGAAATATAACTGCCTTCCAGTTCAAATGGCCAAGAACCTAAGACTAGCTAGGTCATCAACTCAGGGAAAATCCAACTACTATTCTTCTGCTAAATGAAACTAACAATAAAATGACTTCTAATAACATACTGTTATAAGCATAGATCAATGCATTACTCAACCCTCATCAGAGAAGCTTATTCTTGCAGCAGATGGACATTAGAACTGTGACCCATAACTGGACAATGTTCAGAGAGCGAGAGACTTTGAGGTAGTAAGTCTTGAATGAGGACTCTTCATGACTCCCTTCCCCTCAAGCCTCAAAGATCCACGCAAAAGAGGAGTTTGAAAGATTGTAATGTACCACGGTGGTGGATGAGATTGAAAGTATTCTGTCAAATATATTAAAAACATCAAAATATTCATGAAAGAATGACATTTTCAATATGTACAAGCTTTGTATTAAAAACAGGAGAAGATAATACAGCCACCAGATTAGCAGAAATAAACATATTGACTTCATGAACTAATAGTAAAAATTGTATTTCTTATACAGTAGTAATAAATTGATCCTTGTTCAAAACACAGTTTGGAATAATTGGATATGCATCAGATCTTTTATTCATTGTGATTATATACTATTTGGTCAAAAATATTAATATTTAGCTGTATTATCATATCCTTTAAACAAATTAAACAGCCACATAAACAAAATTAAATGTGGTTAGTTGGTTATATTTAGGAAAATTAATGTTAATTTGTTAATGTAGTTCCTACTGGTTTAGAGTATGGAATAATTGCTGTTATATAGAATGATCTCATTAAATGTTTTATGCCACTTTTATTTTTTGGAAAACAAATGTAAAGATCTGTAATCTATTTACACTTTAAATTTTAGTAAAAGAAATCTAGAACAGTCTGAGCTGGCATAGTTGGCCCATCCAAAATGCAGGGTATCCCTATGGGATTTTACTGAATGAAAGCATCCTTCCTCAACACTGGAGAGTATTTCATAAGACCACAGACTGTGCTGGAGAAGCCAGGTCCTGGTGCTACCATATTATGAGTAGTAGAGGCTCTGCCCACAGAACAGGCCATTTTTTACTCAGACACACAGAGAGGAGGTGAGTATAAGACAGAAATCTTAACAGTTTCTATTGGACTTACTTTCTTTTTAGGGATTAAGGAAAATTCTCCTTAATTTTTTGAGCCATTATTTTGTCAATTCTATAAAACTGCATGTAACTTTATAAATATTTTTAGGTATATCGTTTTATAAATATTTAATATTCTGCTAATTTGATTTTAAATTTTAAATGTCAAGTATTCTGTTTATGTTTTATTATACGTTGTTAAAAAGGAAAAACTACATTTTTAGAATGTTCTTATGAACGAATTTAGTGTATGTAAATAAAATGTTTTAAAACTCAAAGGTGAAACATTTCAAAACTTTTTAGAAATTGAAAAGAATTGTTAAAAATTTCCTTTAAAAATAAGTTCAAATTTACATCATCACTAATATTTAGGAATATTTTACATAATGTTTAATTTTTAAATTATAAATTGAGGTGAATTGTACATATCAATGTTATTGAGGTACACAAATGGCCCAAAATGTCCATTAATTCAGAACCATAGCAAAGAAGCAAGTCAACAGTAAAGAGTACTGAATAGTAATAGTCCTGAAAGGAAAACCTCGGTCAGGAGTTATGGAATACCCAGGGACCTGGGGGTTTATCTATGTCTGGCGTGGAATACCTGAGGGGAAAAAAATCTATGTACACTGTACACTATGTTCTTATGTCTGTTAACTTTATTCCTCTAAGACAAAATTCTATCAGTTCAGCTACAGCTCTACCAGTCATTCAAGGCAGGAATAACTCTAGACATACCAAGCTCTATATCCGTGTACTTTATTTCTCTGGGATTATTATGCCCAGATTGTGACCCCACAGAGACCACTGAAGACCTTGGATGTCCAGAATGCAACAGCAAGGTTTATTCTGAAGATACAAGTCTAGATAGGGAACTCATTCCTACACCCAATAGAGTGAGGCAGTGGGGAGTTGCTCTTTCTTTGTGAGGCTAGCTTTTTAAAGGCAAACACAACAAGCCCTTCAGGGGGGCTGGGGGAGTTTTGCACTGGTACAACTCAGATTGGTTTATTTTTATCTCTGTTTTCTTTTAAATGGGTGAGGGTATGTAACCTTTGAATTTACTGGTTGGTGGTTACAATTATCAGTCCAGCATAAGTCCCAGGCTTTGTCCTTGAGCTGCCATGGGGGCTGGCTGGCCAAGCAAGTACTGACTGTGGGGGCTGGCTCAGTGGTCTAGACTCTGTCCTTGACTCATGCACATAACTCTAAGTTGGTGAGGGGTCCAGACAGTAAACATCTGGTTGAACTTTGAGCAGTCAGAGTACATGCAGAAAGGGAGCTACTGCAAGAACTATGTCTTTTGTTCATGGCCCTTGCAGAGACTGCTTGCTCAGTCTCAGGAAACTGAAATTGAGACCTGATCTCTGAGAAGACAGAGCAGCCTGTTATGGCATCTGCTTGGTCCTTTCAGGATGAAATCCTGTTTCCATAACTGCAGTTCTGTCCACTTCCCTAGCTCATAGTCCTGCTGACAATTAAACTTCTATGCTTCCAGCTTCATCTTTGTCCTCTGTATCCTCTTTCTCCATCTCTGCTACTCTCTACTCCTGGCACTCAGAAAACTCTATCCAAGATCTGCTTACCCTCTATGGAACCTCTGTCTTCCTCTCTTCTCTCTTGCTATGCCCTTCTGTTTCTACAGAAAATGCCCACTCTTTCTTTCCCTGGGCGTGTGGTTCGTTGCCTCCTCAGGAATGTTATTCTACTGCTCACCTTGATATGTAAAAACCTCTTTTGTTCTCAGTCAATTGCTCTGGAGAACCACTAGGCCCCCTCAAGGCAAGGAGATGGACTGAGCTTCATTAGCACAAGAAACAAAGTTATGCTTCTCCTTCCAGCTTGTCTCCTAAGCTCAGCAGGAGAGTTAGTAACTAGGAGTTCCATGTAAGAATTCTTTCATGTAGGAAGAACATCTTTGGAAAGTAGACATTTTCTGAGAGGCATAAGAGGTATGTAAAAAAGAAATATATTATGTTATTCATTTACAAGATCAAAAGAATACAAATAACGAAAGTATGACCCTTGAAATTCATGACAATAGTGCTAGTATATATAGTGCATATCAATTACAAAAGTGAACTTTTTGATTATATCCAATCATTTACTTTAATTAAAATAATATATGTAATATTATATGGTCTATTCAAATATTCAAATAATTTTAATTAGTAAACTACATAATTGAATGTCTATTACACATAATTGAATGTTTATTATTTAAGTACTGTGTTTTAAAATTTTTATGTAATTTTGTATTGTAAGTCAATATGCATTTATAATTCTCCCTTTCTTGCTTATAAAATATCAACCTTAATTGTGTTATATAACTGAATCTTTTCTTGCTTATTAAAAAAAATCACAGAAAGCTACTCTTGGAAAAAAAATGCAAGTAAGAAACCAAGAGTTGCTCAGAAAGATAACTTTAAAACCCTAAAAAAAAATGTTTAAGATACCGTTTTCTTCAAGTGATTCATCGAAACAATCCCTGACCTAACAAGAAAATGTGCCTGTGAAAACGAAGGGCATGCCATCTGTAGTTTGAGCCAAGTATTATCCCAAGAAATCTATTCTGATTATTAAACCACACAAATGAATACTGAGGATTCTTTAGGATTTCTAAACATTTTGCATAATAGGTTAATTATTGCAAAAAGTGAGTCATAATGAATTGTGGGTTTTTTTATTATTATTCATAACTTAGGAATTTAGAAATATTGCCACTAAAATTTTAATTCCTTAAAACTATATAACTTATATAATTGAAGTCATGAAAATGTATTTTTGTAGGCTAAAATTTTTTTTTAATTTTTGTCAGAAGTTGTTCTTGAATTTATTTGATGTTAGTTTATTTGTGTACACATGTATGTCAAGTAATGTCTGATATTATGTAAGCTTTGTAATACGGTGACTATATACCTAAGAAAAGCAATTAACAAAATCTAGAGCTTATTAGGTTTAGGATTGAAAAAATTTCAGATGGTTATTTGTTCATGTTGCTTTGACATTTGATAGTAGAGAACATCATAGTGAAAATAATCTAGAGACTACACCTCTAAAGGAAAATGTCTATTTTCCTCCCCTAACAGCTATGAATTGCTAGTAGCTACTTGCATGCATGTAGGGACACAGGAAAACTCCTTCCTCTGTGCTGAAAGTTTTAACTGCCTTGCTCCTGTACAGATCTTGTATAGATAACTACTGCAGTGTCTGCATTATATTTCTATAGCTGTGATAAAATTATGATGCAAAGCAGCTTGGGAAGGAGATGGTTTATTTCTTCTTTCACTTAGATTCAAGCATGAAGTTAAGTCAGGGCAAGATTTGAAGGCAGAAACTGGAGGCAGGAACTGAACCAGAGGGTATGAAGTGTGCTGATTACCAGCTTGGTACCTATGGCTTGCTAAGTCTGCTTTCTTATGCTATCTAAGACCATCTATCCTGGAATAGAATAGAAAAACCCCAGTGAGTTTGCCCCACCTACATCAATCAGTAATCAAGTACATTCATTAGACGATTGCCTATAGGCAAGGAGTCATTTTTTCAGTTGAGGTTCCCTCTTCCTTAGCATGTGTTAGGTTGTCAAATCACCAACCAGGACAGTGAGTCAATGTGTTCAATAGTTACCTCATGTCCAAAGAGCAACATTTCACAACACTTCTTTCCATCCCTGTAGTTTATATTCTTTCCACTCCCTGTCTGCAAAATCTCTTGCATTTGGGGAGGTGAATTGTTGATATAAATGTCTCATCTATTAGTGAGACATAACAAGGGCTTACTCTTGGCACTTTGAACATTAATTCTTCTCTTAATCTCTACTGATTGAAAAAAGAATTCTCTGGCCAAGGGGGAAATACAAAACTATGGATATGTTCACCAATACTAATAAGAAGTTTTTAGTTTCTAGAAAACTGTTTACTAACATCACCTCCAACTCTCTTACTCTGTGTCTAACACTACAACATTCCTGTCGTGTTCATGTAATTCATGTTTACTCTGGAGCAAAGAGCAAAGACTGAATGGAACTGCTCAATAAGTTCTCATTTTACCTCATGGGAAGTGACCTGTGATAATCCAAGAATGTTCACATGTAACAACTCCTGTACACAGAGTTTTGTGAAGCAGTAAGATTTTCATTGAGTGATTCTGTTGAGTTTCTGATCTCAGTGCTTGTGTAGTTACCACCTGGGGTCCTTCTCATCACTTAATATTTTCTACCTTGATGTATCAAGGTAATTGCTACACTTATGTCTTGTTTTCCTTGGTTTTATGTGAAACTCAGAGAACAAAGCACATCAATTTTAAGTATTCATTATTCATTATTCTATCCTTTTATATAACACTCTGACAACTTTCAAAATATGTACTGTCTCTTGCAAAGATGTTTATTTTTTCCCTACAAAATTATAAAATACTCATTTGCAAGCATTCTAAGATTCTATATAAAATTTGAATTGATTTTTTTATAAATAACTAGATAAAACCTAGTTATATGGATAACACCTGTATTTCTTTTGAGATTTTATATAAAAATAATTTTACTTTAGTGACAAAAATTTGTAACTCATCGAAGTCACTATCTAGTCTCCCTACAAACTAGACTCTACACAGAGACAGTATAATAAAGGATGTAGCATAAAATAATAACAAACATAAAGGAAAATATGAACTATTTGGCCCACTATGTCTAAGAAATAATCTAAATTTTAATTTATATATTGATTTAAAATACTTCTGCGAAAAGAAGTCAGAAAATATTAGCCAGATCTTTGGGAAGAGACAAAGTAGGATAAAGAGTCCTTAATCATAAATAAAAGAAAACATCAAGGCCATTAATCTGCTACCCATTTTCCAAAAATATATCATTCTGCACAACCATTGAAAATGGAAGAAAAGAGCAGCTATATAACTCTAACTGAAATCATAATGATGCTAAAATATTTAACCTAATCCTAAGACAAAAACAAAAAACAAAAAACAAAAGTTGCCTGGTCTCAATAGGTTTATTCAATATTGTTTTAGGAGTGTAGTTGTGGAGAGATGTCATAGGAAGAAAGAAAGAAAAAAAAAGGATGGAACGATGAAGGAAAGAAAAAAAGAAAGTGAAGAAATTGGGAAAATGAAGAATACAGCTGTCTTTACTTCACATGGTGTGATGGTTCATATTGAAATTCTAAATATGACACCTATATACACGAATAGTAGTGATTTTAACCAACTGTTGATCAATATTCAAGGCAAGAACTAAAGCCACTTCTCTAGCTAGAAGCCAACAATAATCATTTTGGAAAAAAATGTTTTAAAAGCTGTTTATACTAAAACCAAATAAATTCAGCTAATGCATAGTCTGCTAGCTTTATTGAGTGTAAAACAGTGTTAAAACAAATTACTCCAGTAGAATATGGACGTTCATTGCTATTCAGGATAAAGATGAGAGAAAGTAATATACCATTACTAAATATTAAATGGGAAAACTTTCTTAAAAGTTAAAACCCTGATATCTCTTCATGAAGACAATGCCATAGAAAAATTAAAAGAAAATATTTTAAAAGCAAAAAAGTGAGAATACTAGAGAATGTCTTAGCAAATGATTCACCTCAAGTTCCTCCTGACTGCACAAAATATGGATTATTAAATTTCAGTTGATTTATTTTCAAATTCTGAAACTCCTTCCCTTTCCTCAAGTTCCTTGAGTCACAGTAACCCACTACAAAGTCTCATCTGTACTCATCCCAGCAGGAAATAAATAAAAAGAAAAGAAAAGACACAAAAACACATTTCACCTATTTTTATTAGGACATCTAAGTAGCCAGGTTCTGTGACATGCAGCTAACTATTATTATTAATTTTTGCAGAATGATAGACAGTGTCTTAAGCATTGGTACGTTCCAAGTGTTGAAAACTTCAATGGAATCTTTATCGTTCTCCACAGGAAAGTTTATTATAGAAAGCAATATAATTGGGGAAGGGAGATAGATAGATAGATAGATAGATAGATAGATAGATAGATAGATAGATAGAGAGTCAGAGAGAGAAATTTGATATAATTTTTGCTAACTCAATTCAGTTGTTGCTGTCTTTTGTTGATTTTTTTTCTTGGCCCCATATTTAGGAAATTTTGATTAGAATATCTCAACTATTCTTTGTGTACACATTAGTTTTAGCAAAACTTTTTAATCATCTCTAAACAAATATCTCTAAAATGTGAAAATACATAAAGTATATCTAGAGTGAAATGTCAAAAAATTCAAATTTAAGAGGCTAGAATGATGGTCCAGAACATTTGCTGAACTTCTGGGGACACAGGTTTATACCCAGCATCCACATGGAGGAACATAACTGTCTGTAATTTCTGTTCCAAGGGATTCAGCAAGGTCTTCTATCTTATAAAGGCACTGAACATACATAATGCACATATAAAATACACAGGCAAAATAACATGCATATAAAACAAAAAATAAGTCTTTGAAATTAAACAAATTTGATAAAACTCTGTCACATCCTACTATGTTTTTATTCCATTTCTTTATTTGGAGTTGTCTAATATCATGGAGTCTTTAGAGATAAGAGGATAGCCTCAAGGATTTGACTCTGAGTGGAAACAGCTAGTTCTTTAACAGTTAGATACTTATGAAGAGAGATCTTGATGGGATCAAACTGACATTTGAGTGCTTCCATTTTCATATGAGATGGACTGTTCCCGTCTTGTTGCCAAATTTATTTCATTGCTGAGGTTTTTTTTTTTTTTTTTTTTTTTTTTTTAAACTGCTACAGGAGGCCACTGGGATAACACTCTCTTTTTCCCAGCTGCAGTCTCCAGATAACCCATCAGGTCAACATGGTGGGCTTCCCTCTCTGTGGGAATTTCAAACAACTCCACACTCCTTTCACCCATTCAGGTCCCTGTCATCATTTAAAATGGTCCAAATGACTATATGTATCCTGATTGAAAAAAGAACATCAGCTCTGAATTACACCTTAATATATATCCAAACTACCACTGGGGAAGAGTGCTATGGTTACTCTCTCTCTGGAAAGTCCCCTCCCTTTTCCATTAAAAAGGAGGCACTGTAAATGCTTATGTGCTGTCTTTTTCTGCACTATATTTTGTGTAAAAGGGAATCCAAAGCTCTCACCCTCTATTGTTTACATGGCCAAAAAAACAGACTTCTGGAAGGATAGCTATCAGGCAAGAACAGTCCTCTCCTCCCATGTAGGTACCAAAGAAAGAACTCAGAGCATCAAGCTTCATGATAATTACCGGTACCTCTGGTGCATCTAATGAAGCCATCATCCTGGCATTTTTTTTATGTTCCCAAGAGAGATAAACTTGGGAAAATTTTTGTCTGGTTTTGTTTTAATTTTTATTTTGAATATAATATATATATATATATATATATATATATTATAGTTACTTCTTAGTTACTTCTCTATTATTGTGATAAGACAGTATGACCAAGGTGATTTAGAGAAAAATGAGAGTATATTTTGAAACTTCAAAGCCTATCTCCAGTAACACACCTCCTCCAATAAGGCTACAACTCCTAATCTTTAACAGTTATACAATTATACCAAGTAGGGTCCAAGTATTCAAACATATGTGTAACACAAATCTTAAACAGCCTTATTAATAAAAAATACCTGGTGCTAGATATTGGGGTAAAAGCTGAAAGATCAGGGAAGCAGAACAAGCCACAGCCAACCTCACCTTGCCAACTCCTCAGCGGATCCTGTTTCCATGAATCCTCAGACTGAAAGCCTCTGAGTCCTCACCCATGAGAGTCTCAGTGGAACTGAGGCTTAGTTCCTGTCTCCTCAAGCCTTATATACTGTTCTCTACTCAGCCATGTCACTTCCTGGGATTAAAGGCTGTGTGCTTTTCAAGCAAAGGCATGAGATCTCATGTTGAGATTAAAGGTGTATACCACCAATGCCTGGCTCTTTTCACCAGTGTGTCCTTGGACTCATAGAGATCCAGATGGATCTTCCAGTGATGATAGGATTAAAGGTGTGTGCCACCACTGTCTGGCCTCTATGACTAGTGTAATGGCTGTCTCTGTCCTTTGATCCCATCACCACATATATGATGCTGTGGGTCATTCTGGTTCAAATAACCGCAGTATTGTGGTGGAAAATATGACATTTTTAATATGCCTTGTTGTGTAACACTGTTCCTGTGGGTAAATGAACATACTTCTACTCATCCCAGATAGGGAACGGATAGTAGACCAAAGCACAGAGCGTACTAATGCCCACAGAGTGATCCAATGAGTTTTAATGGAGTTACATACATACAGTATGTGTGCATACAAACAGACACAAGGGCAGCTGCATCACCAAAGTCCACCCCAGAAACAATGGCAGCTCAGAAATCTGGAAACACAGAGCAAACTGCACAACCTTCAGTCAGCTCAAGAGGCTAGATAGTGTCCTATATAGGTGGTGCAGTGGGTCTGAGCCTCTTCCAGGAACCTCAGCTGATCTTTGCTTTTTTTCACTCTGCTTGGCCTCTGTGTTTCTTCCATACTGCCTGTTCTGAAATACTTGTAAGCAGATGAGCTTCTCTGAGATCTTACTAGACATTTCAGCTTGCCCGAGGACCTTTTATGCAGCTTGCTTTCTCTAAGACTATCTCTCAGGAGACTTCACTGCATCAGTATTATTGGTGATGGAGGAGTCTAGTGAATTTAATCAGTTTCAGAGGCTTCCTAAAGCTGTTTTGAGTAAGCTATTTTCTTTCTTAGGTGGATTGAGATAGATAGATAGATAGATAGATAGATAGATAGATAGATAGATAGATAGATAGATGATACTAGGTAAATGGATGCTATGTAGATGATATATGACAGATAGGTGATAGATAGATGGATGATAGGTAATTGGATGATCAGTAGATAGATAGATAGATAGATAGATAGATAGATAGATAGATAGATAGATAGATAGATAGATGGGTAGATGGACAGATGGTAGATAGAGTGAGGGAGTGAGTGAGTGAGTGAGTGAAAAAGAGAGATAATAGATAGATAGTAGATAGACAAATATTATCTCTTTCATCTCATGCTGACTTTAGAATCACTATGTAGTCAAAACTGATCTTGAGCTCCTGATACCCCTGCTTCAGCTTCCAGAGTGTTAGAATTAAGGTTTGTGCTACCAAACCAGGTTTTATACTGTATTTGTGACAAAACCCAGGAGTTGCTGTGTACTAAGTAAGTACTCTACAAACATAAGGAGGCCTTTCCATCTAAATTTTGAATGTCCATATTCTGTTTAGATCTTAATTATAACAAAACATAAATTACAAAGGATTTTGAAGTTAGGAAATGCTTTCTTAAATGCTTTAGAGAGTAAATTTTAATTACTGCAAAAGAGCAGCTTGGTTATGAAAAAGACAAATATAAGAGTGCTTGCATATTGATCATGGAATTGATATATTAGAAACAAGCAGAAAAGGTTATTATCACAAATATCTAAATAGTTAATATATAATAAAAAAATAAATAATTTTAAATGTCTTAATTTTATTCATACTTTTATATATTGGCCTCATTGGAACTACTATAGTATACTTTTTATAATCTTCTTCCACTGAAACACATGCTTTTCTAATTTCTTGTTGAATAAAAGAAATGATATACTGATGTTCAAAATAGATTACTTCTAATTAAAAATAAATTATACTGCCATATCAAAAGTACAAATACTGTAACTTATTTTCTGATAAATACATGTATAGATCTTTGAGCAAGACATTCAGCTATAGTTTATATTCATTTTTTTCTTAATCTGTTAAGCATAAATTTAGCAAAACAAGGATACAGCATGTTTATGGATTGCTATTCTTTTAAGATGCATAGAATGTAGTAATTTTTCACTCTCAAGATAGAACCTTCCAGGAAAGCTCCATATGTATTCAGGAAACTTGAATTATGTTTCTGGACTCTATCCTATAATTACTACATCAGTTTATAGATACAGTGAGGAAATGTCTCTGTACATATGCACACATGCATACTTGAAATTAACAACTTCTTTCATTATACCAAAAAATTGATATCTATAGAATGATAAAAATATATTTATTAGACATGGTTATTGAAAATAAAAGAAAAAAATTTTAGCAAAGAATTTACTATTTAACCTTGCATTAGTTTAACTCATTAAGCCATATTTTTGGTTTTCTAAACATTTACTGGACACCCTACAACTAAGATAACTGAATGTAAAAATAGAAACCAAATTAACTAGAGTTGTAATCTCCTTAACTATAACATCTAGAGAAACTGATTTTTCACTACAGAATTAATTAATTCTTTCATTTAAAAATATTGATTACTTAAATATCTTTACCCATATATGAACAATTTCAGGAAGCTTAATGAGTTTCTGGTCACCACATTCATTGACTGATATTTTCTTGTAAATACCAAAATGGCCAGGCTGCCAAAAATGATTAAGAGATTCAGTGCAATTTCCATAAAAATTCTAAAACAGTTATTCACAGATCTTGAAAGGACAATTTTCAGCTTTATTTGGAAGAGAGAGAGAGAGAGAGAGAGAGAGAGAGAGAGAGAGAGAGAGAGAGAGAGAGAGAGAGTTGGGTAGCTAAAACAATCATGTATAATAAAAGAACTGCTAGATGCATCACCAGAAGAGAAATGCAAACACCAACCTGACGCACACTCTTTGATCTACAATAGTGTCCTGTCTTCAAAATATATTAGAAAGTTTGCAGCATCAAGTTTGCGGGAGTAAGCCATTAACGTCAGATCTGCTTGGGCTGAAGACCCGCTCTGTGACATGAGATGGAACCCAGAAAAAAAGCCACACTGCTAGAGTGGCCAAGAACCTGAGACTAGATAGACAGCCCTGGGATCTAGGGGAAAAAACAAATAAGACTTGTCTAAAAAATGAAAAAATAATGATACTATTATTTCTAATGATATTCTACTGTACTCATAGATCTGTGCCTTGTTCAGCTCTCATCAGAGAAGCTTGCTTCTGAAGAAGCAGTGGTAACAGATATAGCCAGACATTACACAGAGAGTGAGAGACCTTGGAACACTCAGCCCTAAACAGATGTCTACATCAAATCCCTCCCCTCAGAGCTCAGAGAACTCCATGTAGAGGAGACAAAGGAATATAAGAGTTATAGGGAATGGAGGAAACCAAGAAAACAAGGCCCTCTAAATTAGCTTGATCAAAGCTCATACGAACTCACAGAGAAAGGGTAACATGCACAGGGCCTCTATGGGTTTGTATGAGGCCATCTACCTATGTATTATGACTTCCAGTTTAGTGAGTTTTTAAAGAGTCACAATTTTTATGTCTTCTCCTGTGCTTTTTTCTTTATGTTGGTTTGCTTTGTCCAATTCCAATGTGTTAGTTTTTGGTATATCTTATACTATATTATATTTATTTTTCTTGTTACTACTATTATTATTTTTTATCATCATCTCTTAGAATTCTCTTTATTTTCTAATGAGAGAAAGGGAGTGAATCTGGATGAGAGGATGTAGGGAGGAACTGTAAAGAGTTGAGGGAGGAGAAATTGTAATCAGGATAGATGATTTCAAAAAAGAATCTATTTCAATAAAAGTAAAAAAGATATAATGTAAAAATATTTGAAAATTTCAAGTAATAAAACATTATTTAAATTAATAAAATAAAATACCTTGTTAGTCCCTTCATTGATAACTATTGTATGTTCAAAACAAAATATAAGTGTAACTTTGGGATATTTATTGATGGGCAAATGTGGACAGTCTTTGGGCAATTCAAATAATAATTGTCCATGTTTTTCTGTTTCTTTTTTTTCCTAATTGGGACAGAGATTCAAATCATCTCAGGACATGGTGGCTTAAACCCTGATGGGAACCTCAAGCTTTTGGCTGAAGAAATTAGAGAAAGAAGACTATAAATGTATATGGATAAAAGATGAGACCTTTAAATGTGTGCACAGGCCTAATTAAATTTCAGGCAGACCACTAAACTATAAATTCATAGGACAGACTTAAGCTGAGTAAAAAAGACTTCAAGAATTATACTATTGTTTAACCTTGCTTTTATCAAAGCAAGAAAGAGAGGTTATAGTCAGAATTGACCTGCAGCTATTGCTTGTTTAAAATGAAGCTACAATTTTAACATCTTTCCCCAAGAAATAAGGCAGGAACCAGAACTTATGCAGTATTCTATTTCAATGTCTACTAAATGTCCAACTTTCTCTAACATCTGTAACACTGAGAAATGTCACTCATTTCAATGAAAATTATCACCAGAAAAGACCATACCCAATGGAAATTAAATATAGAAATTATGAACCAAAATCTTTAAAAAGTAGTTATTACTATACGTCTTAGTCTAAGAACAAAGAACTTAAAAAGAAACCAATCAACTTAAAATCTTTTTTTTTCATTTTTCATTAAGAAATTTTCTACTCACCTCCACTTACCATCTCCCCTCCTCCATCCTCCCAAACCCAGCCCTCTCTCCCATGCCACCCCACATCCCCACATCCCCCAAATCAAGGTCTCCCATGGTTAGTCAGCAGAGTTCAGCACACTGAGCCTAGGCAGGTCCAAGCCGCTTCCCACTGCACCAAGGCTGTGCAAAGCATCACACCACAAGCAACAGATTCCCAGGAGCCTGCCCAAGCACCACGGACAGATCCCGATCCCCCTGCCTGAGTGCCCCCACAAACAGTTTGAGCCAAACAACCATCTTCTGTATCCAGAGGGCCTAGACCAGTTCCATGGGGGCTCCACAGCAACCAGTCCACTGTTCATGGGCTTCCATTAGTGTGGCCGGTCATCTCTGCATGTCCTCCCATCATGATCTCAACGTCCCTTGCCTACAGAATTCCTTCCCCTCTCTCATCAGTTGGATTCCTGGAGCTCACCAGAGTAGACCAGTCTAGGCACCCTCTGGACCACTGCCAGCAGACCAAGGTGGGGTCATCCTTGTGGATTCCTGAGAGCCTCCCCAGAACACTGCCTCTTCTTATTTCCATGATGTCTTCATCTATCATGGTATCTTCCTCCCTGACCTCCCACTCTGTCCCTATTCCAGCTTGACCCTCCCATTTCTCTATGTTCTCATCCCTCAGTCTTCACTCTCTGCCACCCCTCCACACCAAATCCACTCATGAAGTTCTCATCCACTTCTCCTTCATAGGGTCATCCATGTGTCCTTCTGGAGGTCTTTCTGTTAGCTAGCCTCTCTGGAGTTGTGGATTGCAGTCTGACAATCCCTTCCCTCATATTTAGTATCCACTTATAAGTGAGTACATACTATGTTTGTCCTTCTGAGTCTGGGTTACCTCACTCAAGATGATATTTTCTAGTTCTATCCGTTTGCCAGCAAATTTCATATCAGTTTTTACTGCTGAGTAGTAATCCATTGTGTATATGTGCTACATTTTCTTTATCCATTCTTTAGGTGAGGGGCATCTAGGTTATTTCTAGGTTCTTGTTATTACAAATAATGCTGATATAAATATAGTTGAGCATGTGTCCTTGTGGTAAGATTGAGCATTCCTTGGGTATATGCCCAAGAGTGGTATAACTGGGTCTTGAGGAAGACTTTTATGAGAAACCCCCATACTGATTTCCAGAGTGGCTGTACAATTTGCAATCCTTAGTACTTGGATGGGAGGTCAACTTAAAATTTTAGAACAGAGATGTAATAAATAAGAAAATAATCAGAGGAGATAAACTACAAATTGTATCTAACAGAAAAAAGTCAACATTTTTTCCTGTATATAATCAAATCTGAAAAAAAGCGGGAAATAATGAGATAAGAAACAGACTTCCAATAACTTCTGCAAATTTTATAATTTCGCAAATAAAAAATACCTCAAATAAATGTTACATTTATTTCATGAATAAAATAGTAAATAAGAAAATGAATATCTGAAAATTATTCTACAATTCATGCAGTTCTGTACTAAAGTAGTTACCATTGGGATAATTATGTGGACTAAGTTCTCCAGTCCTTTCCTCTCAGCTGTAAATCTGGGGCTCTTGGGCATTTCTCACTTGAAAATTTGATAATTCACTTGAGTGACTCAGAAACCCAAGAAAAGCAGAAAACACAAAGGCAATGTGAAAACAGTGTGATTATATTTTAATTTCAAATAATAAAAAAATAACAGAAAATTACATGTTCCTTTTGTACCAGAAAGAATCAAGTCAGAACAAGCCAAGAAAAGTTACATTGCATGACTCCTGGCATGACTTCAAGTCAGCTAAAATGTGAAAGGTTCAGAAGCTCCTTCCTAGACACTGGGAGGAAAAGCCAGTCAAATTCTTTATTACAAAAGAAAAAAACATAGAAAGTTCAGTTCTATAAATGTAGACAAAACTCTGTGCTAACCAATGATAGCTATATTTACTAAAATGGATTTTTAAGCCAACATTGCATCATAATGATAATTCATTTTTGTTCATTGGCAAGAATACTTTAGCAATATTATGAAACATTTTATTTTTTTAAATGTATGAATGTCTGTATTCCATGGAAACCAGGAAACAAAGCCTGCTTCCTAATTTCTTGATATCCTTTGGTGCATTAATTATGTAGAAAGGCAAGCATTCCTTGCTGTTCAATTTGTTGGCAATGATCACCCAAGATTTCCATGCAATTACATCAAATAATATAACACGATTAAATATACTCCTGACTACCTTATAAGTTTAATTTCTTGCAAGCATACAATATCTGTTATTAATGTGTGTACAAAATTATGTTTATTTATTAAGATTAGTCCTACTGTCACCAGTATGTATGGGGTTGTACTTAGTCCTATATTATTTTGTCATGTGGTTGTCTACCACTACTGTAAAATCAAAACAAGTCTATCATTATAATTTTCATTTCCATACAGTAACAATCCAGCAAATAGGTGATCACATATTGATTTTTCAAAAAACTTAACCAAAAGACAAATTACAAAAATTAAATTAAAAGAGGTGGTATTTCATTCTTAATTACATTCGTTTCATTTTGTGTGTCCATCAGATACACACATTTTAGAAAGAAAAATTACATTTTATAAGACTGTATTTATGTACATATGCACATACCTTAAGATGATTTTTAAAGAGTAACCTACAAAATACTACATTTCAAAATAACACTACTATGAGGACATAATGAATACCTTGGGAGAAAAATGAATAATAAGTACATATTGAACAAAAATTATGTACTATTTTCACTTTGAAATTCTGACTGAGAAAGTCAGTTTAATACGTGATGAAATAAAATTGCTTCCTTTCCTTTTGAGCTTAGTTCATGTAATTTCAACATCAATTCCTCTCCAATCTGTAATCCAAGCAATATGTTTCATTAGAGTCAAATGTAGTAAACCTGGGAGGAGGGCTGAGCTGCCAGTAATTGTGAAATGCACCCAATGAAGAGCTTTCATAATTGCTATTCATGCCCTACAGGAGACAAGTTGTCAGCTCATGAAATCTTTGGGAAATGAGATAAAGAGAGGAGAAAATGGTAACACTGTCAAACAAATCCTTCCTGTAAGTTTATTGCTTCATTTTACCCTTCTAGAAAATAAAAGCTATGTAGAACTCTTTTTGAAATCTTCTATAGAGAGAGAAATTTTTGTTGCCGGAGAGCTTCTCTCCAGGTTCCACCAATCCCCGCAGTCCCACAATCCATGTATAAAATAATCACCCAGACAGTTATATTACTTATAAACTGTATGGCCATGGCAAGCTTCTTGCTAACTGTTCTTATATCTTAAATTAACCCATTTCTATAAATCTATACCTTGCCACATGGCTGGTGGCTTACCGGTGTCTTTACATGCTGCTTATCCTGCTGGTGGCTGCAGTGTCTCTCCTCCTTCCTGTTTCCCCAATTCTCCTCTCTCTTTGTCCTGCCTATACTTCCTGCCTGGTCACTGGCCATCAGTGTTTTATTTATATAGAGTGATATCCACAGCAAATTTTAAAATGTCAGCAATGACTGATGATATCTAATGAACTTGTTATATATAAAAATATAAACACTATTTCAATATAAAAATAAGTGACACTGCTTCAATAAATAAAGTTACCAAGTTTTACAAGAATGTTTGTCAGAGGTTATGGTGTGTTTATCAAGTAATTATTCCACAAACACACTAATACAGAAGATATTTGCTAAATATGACAATAATGTATAATATTTGATATTTTATATTCTTTTTAATCCCTATACTTATAAAACCATTTATAGACTTTTAAAATATATATAAGGAAGTTAGTCAAGGAATAAATAAACAAAGAAATAATTAAATCTATGTGTAGCATTGATAGAACAGCAGAGGTTCTAGAAAATAGATACAGGATTCAATTTAGTTTGAATAGTTTAAAGAATTTCTTGCATTAACATACTGTATTTGCACTGTCTCTACCCTTCTCTCTCCCTACATGTTCACCTGAGACTCTCTTTTTTGTTATTTCTTCTTCTTACATGCACATACATATACAAACACACACACACACACACACACATGCACATAGTATTTTAAGTATGGCACTCTGGTCCTCTGCCTCAGACAGCCTTTTTTCTTGTGATGTTCCTTTGACTTTTGATGTACAGATTGTATAGTAGATGTACCAATTCAGGATGTGCATAAAATAAAATGCTCCCTTTTTTTTTTTTACCAGTTATGGATCTGAGAAGACAGAAGAGAGAAAAAACATAAGAACCAGATGACCAGGGTTTTCACTACAGGCTAATGTCTTCTAGACATGAGAGCAAAACTGCATCAATTAAATCTCAATAATATAGTTACCTAGTGAAAACAACCAATCAACATTCCAATGCAGATGAAGAAATTTCACGAGTGTACAACCCAAGATAAAGAGCTACAGGAAATCAATAACACCAAGAGAGGGAGAATCAGTTGTTTTCCAGGAAGGAGACATCTAATGTGTTAACCAACTGTCATACACATACATACAAGCAATAATAAATGTATTCAGTGGTATGTGTGTGTGTGTGTGTGTGTGTGTGTGTGTGTATGTGTCTGTGTCTCTGTGTCTGTACAATAGTAATTTTAAGAGGTCATAATTGTGAGAGGGAATTGGGAATGTGAGGTGTTGAAATAAGGAGAGAAATGTGGGTTGGGGGAATGATGCAAATACAGTAGCATTCACATATGAAAATCTCAACAAAGCATGTGCAAGGTGAGCTGCCTTCTGATTTCTCACTTTTATAAACAATGTATTGAGATAAACATTTGGATTATTGTATCAGAGATGCTCACATTCTACAAAATCTTAATTAAATGTTTATAAAAATGCACATAATTTTTCCTTTCCTCACAAAATTCTGCCAAATCTTATTAATATGAAAACACTAAGAGAATTTTACTTTTTCCATGGGTATTCATACTGGTACATCTTTCCTTTTATAATTTACTATGTCATACTTACTTTAAAGTGATTGAATAACCTGTGTGTATTTATCTTTCCATTTTTATTCATTTCTAACTGTTATAAATAGTTTACAAAGTTGTGTTTTTTCATGCTAAATATTATAAACATTATAATTCTCTTTAGTTCTCTGATGTAATCAATTTGATGATAACTTGTAGAAATATATTTTAAGGTTACTAATATGTTACTATTGTATTATTGTAAATACTTCAAAGCTACCTTCATTGTGATGCTATAGTAAACTAATGAATCATAATCACTATTCTAATAGAGTGAAAATAATGCCTTCATGTTTTCATGTTCTACTAAAGCCAAAGGAATATAATTAACTTTAAATGTGAACAAAATAAAGCTGGAAAGCATATGCTACTAGTTTAGCAAAAATTTGCATATTTATCTTCATATCACAATTAAACAGACTATTAAAAGTTAAATGGACTATTGTGTATTAGGTTGATAGACCATCAATGAATAAATAACATGATTCTTTATTGGTCTAATTACTCATTTCATAAATAATATCATACAGCTGAAGAAAATATTGGAAATAAAGTGAATATCACTATCCATTAATTACACTACCATTGTTATTACAAACTCTTTAATTTGGGTGTCTAAATTTCCTGACATGTTGCCATTTAGATCATGATATAAAATATTAACATTATTATTGTAATGTGAGCATAACCTACTATTTATTTTCTTGTGGGCTTTATTTGGATATGTCTAGAGTAGTACTTCAAGGAACACAGAGGATGTAGACATTATTGTACAATAATTAAAATAAAATATAAAACTAAAGAAGGCATGAAACTTTTATTCAAGTATACAAATTATATTATTGTAACCATAGAGCATATGTAACATAACTCAATCTGGCCAGTCATTGCACTTTTTAAAATACCTTACTTATATGATTACTAGAAAAAAAATCTAACATGTTTTCCAGGAAAAATTTCAAAGTTCTTAGTTTTCAAAAGCAATAAGATTATGTGTATATTGGTAGAAGTTTTCCAAGTGTTTAAAAATTCATTCATAAGACATACGTTGATGATATTTACCACCACTACCCACAACTCCTCCAAGATTTACCTCCTCCTGTGTCTAATATCAACCCAGGTCTGCATTCATTAAAAACAAACAAATAAACAAACAAATACATAAATAAAAAGAAAAATCAAATCATAAAAAAACACACACACCAGTGCAGTTTGAGCTGCATTTACATTCTGTATGTATGGTCATCACTTGAGCGGGGTCAAGCCATCAGCAGCTTCATTCTTAAGGAAAACTGACTCTTGTCCGTCCCAGACTATCAAATGAAAAATCCCATATACTAGAGTTTGGACTTTGTGCACGATTCTGGCGGGATTTTGTCTCACTTGAGTTTTCACAGGTTCTATTCATGCTGTCATATCAATCATTGTGAGTTCATCTTGTGCAACTCTCCTTTTCTTTTCTGAAAACATTGTTTTATTATAGTCACCTACTACCTCTTGTTTTTTTTGTTTGTTTGATTTTTTTTAGATCCCTTCCACTCCTTCCACAATGGTTCTGAGCCTTAGGGGAAAATATATATGAAATGTTATATATAGTAATATTTATAGCATTACATGTGTAGTATATATATTATATGTCTTGTTACCATACATGTTTCAATACATAATACAAGTTAAATTACAAAACAGAGATCTCTAGAAACTAATAGAATACATATCCTTTAAATATTCCTATAGCATATTTAACATACTCAGTGCAAGTTTCATCTAAATAATGAATTACCAAAGTAAATGCCTGAGAAAAGCTCATGGAGCAGAGAGCATGAAGGACAAAAATAAAAGTGAAATCAAATAAAATAATGAAATGAAAAACAGAAAGGAAAAAACTCATTTAAATTTACATTTTAATTCTAACAAAATATAGACAACCTCTTTTAAAATGGATATTGTGACTTTAGTCCAGAGAATGATATGAAAACAGTATATGAAGCAAAAAGATTTCTTATAAAGATCTGCTTGAAAAATATAAAAGTGTAATTAATAAATAGTGACAGAGATTCTTTAAATATTGAGAAACGGAAAGGAAGTATGGGGGATTCATTCCAACTTTCCCCCCATCAGGGTACTCTTGAGGAGGGTGAAGTGTGAAATATTTAGATAAAAGAATTTAGGGGAGAGAAACAGATAGAAACACAGGATAACCTCAGGAGGACCTGGATCCTTATTCACCGGCCCCTTCTGTCTTTTGTAAAGGGCTATTTATAGGAATGCCAAGGGATGGAACAAGGCATCCCCATAGCACAGCCAAGTGCCAACCCTTCCAATCACCTGGTAACCACACATGTTCAAGCAATCCTCTAATGCAACCCTGCTGGGTAAAGCACACTCAGATCTCACTAGGAAAGCTTTGTGGGCCTCCACAATTCCCACGTCTAGATATAATAAAGGGCCACCAGGTCCCTCAGATAGACTGTGCCTGTCTTAGGTCATCCTTCTCATCTTCCTTATCCATCATAGAGATATACTTTCCATCAAGCATACTCTAGCTTAGGTTGGAAGCTATCAAGAAGAAATTTTTCCGTCTTTGACTACCAGCCTCTGACAGGAGGTGGTATAGGGACTAATTCATCTGACTCAGGTCCCTACTGAGCTTGCAAACATTCACAATGATCCCCATAGCTGCCACACCTCCAAGTAAAGGATTGGAGGATAATAAAGATGGGATATCTCTTTTGGAATGGGTCTAAGATGACTAAAGCAGTCTTAGCTGCCCCAACCCCTTTTCTGGACCAAACTCTCTCCTAAGAGATGTTCAATAAAATTTTCAAGAGACTATTTTGATTCCCAGAAGAAAATGGCCATTTCAAAACACTTCAAAGTATCCAAATAAGAAAACAAAAAAATTGCTAATTATAGAGACGCTTTTAACTGTTTAAGTAGCAGTAGAATTTCTGTACAAACTAACACAATTGAAGGAGGCCTACCCCTATGTGGGAGGCCTACTCCTTTCTGAGCAGAAGCAGGAGTTGAAACTTCTAGGAGGAAGACAAAAAAGCTCCCATAATTATGACACCTTCACTTAAGTTTTCCAGGGGCCACTGAAATTGTAGAATTATATTTTGGGCTATCATAAAAAAGCTATCAAAGATATCTGATGATAAAAACATATTCCTATAAAAATTAATGTTACGTATTTTCTCTAGACAGATATTGATGCAGTAGTAAAAAAATCTAGTATGAAGATGACTATATATATATTTACTCTTTTACAAAATTTACTCAACATTTATACTTTTTGCAAATCTATATTCAAATGGAAACTTTATAGGACTATTTTACAAACTTATTTTCAAAAGGAAACCCTATAGAACTATTTTACAAACATATTCAAAAGGAAACTATTAGCAAACATCTCAGAAGAGATTTCTGAACTATTACATAGTCAACTTTCATATCATTCTGAAAGTTTTCTAGAGAGTTTGAAGTCAAAGCCTTATTTATCCGTGGCTCTAAGCTTGACTAAGTTTAAAATCCCCTCTTTTTAATTTTCTAAAAATGCTTTTTAAGATTATCATGAGCATTTCAGAGTGGCTTATTGGCAAACAGTACTAACATTTTAATTGCCTCTTTACAGGCGAGCTGTTCACCTGTTTCTAGTTCTCAGTAGGTAAGGCTAAGCTTTGTAATATCATTTGGAAAAAAACAAATCCTGCATTTTGAGCTGGAAAAAACACTAGAAAAAATGAGTTTGGGGGCAGTGTAGTGCTGGCATCTCTGTTACAGAGTACATTTCCCAAGCTGCCTTTCTCTATGTTGTCATGCAGTTACAAATGAATTACATTTCCCATGCTGCCTTTCTGGGTCCAGGAGAAAACTTCTGTTCACATGGTCTGTGTTTGTCCTGAAGCCAAAATCAAGTTTTTGCTTTTATCACGGGAGATTTTTTTTTTTTTGTCTTCCCTAAGTTTGCATTAGGATGCCTGCATTTTTGTTTGACAGGCATACCTCTCTAATCAGATTTTTCACCTGTTACTGTTCCTGGAGCAAGTCACGCCCATCCACGTGTACTCAGACAGGTGTTTGTGGCCAGAAGTGAAAACGCTTGGGGGCTTCACTCCCCCGCCTCACTAGGTCAGTGAAGAGGAATGAGAATACTTGAAAAAAGAGGTTTCTTTCAGAAAGATTTTTTTTCCTGATAGAAAAAAAAAAGAAAGAAAGAAAGAAAGAAAGAAAGAAAGAAAGAAAGAAAGAAAGAAAGAAAGAAAGAAAGAAAGAGCTTTTTTCATAGCCATGGGTGCTGTGTAGTCTCACCTACCAACTTGGGGCTCTAAGTCAAGTGGGCAACTCTGGCCATTCCCACTAGCCTTGTTTGTATGACCAAATTTTGTCTCAACCTTTCTCATGCTGTCATTACTGCTAGAACTTAGACCTTTCCTCCCTCATTGCAGGGAGGATTTCAAAGTCTCTACTGGTACCTACAGGCCAGCAGCTTCTCCTCAGCTGCCATTCTACCCTGAGGCTCTTGCCTCGGGGGATTCTGGCTAGGGTCTAAAGTATCTGCTGTTTATCCAATACTGACTTGAAGGGGAGATAGAACTAGCAGAGAGGATTTGCCCTGTTCCAAGAGGTTTTTTGTTTGTTTGTTTGGTTGGTTGGTTGGTTGGTTTGGTTTGGTTTTTTTGTTTGTTTGTTTTTTCTAGAGCAATTACAGATGATTTTCCCATACAGGTATATGTTATTTCCAGGTGAGTTAAATTTTTGCCCTTAGAGAAAGAAATCTGAGCAGGAAAGACCTGAAAGTCTTCCAGATTTTACAGAGATCACTAAGTTTTTCCCAAGAAAGCTTTCAGTTTTTGAGAAAAAGATTACCAAGTTTTTCCCAATACTTCAGTTCCCTAAACATTGGCTTCATGGCCAAGAGGAAACTAAGTTTGATGGTACAAATTTCCGTACAGTAACAATGTCCGAGGAGTGAAGAGATTTATTTTACCCATATTTGTCTCAGGGAAAATTCTTTCCCAGCTGCTCAGGACTCAGATCTAAGCTGTCCACAAGCCAAAAACTTCCACAGGAATTTTTTTCTGCCCATTTTTCTCACAGTATTTTTTCATGACTCTGATTCTTCCCAGGAGTTTGTGTTCATAATCCCATAGTTGAAAAATCAAGGATATAGTTTCTCTATCTTGTTGCATATCTTATTCCTCATTTCCTTTTTACCCTAAGATTTTTTACAACATATTCCTATATTCTACCTTATTTTTTCCCTAATTTTTTAATAGAAATTAAGGAAGGGAGAAAAAGAAAGAAACCTAGATAGAGAGATATATTCTCTGCAGCTACACTTTTCACTTGGGCATCTTTCAGTCACATTACTCCCCAAAATACAATACTCCCCGCCTTAATTTTACAACAAAACCAGACATGCCCAAACTTCCTGCGGGGCCCTCTATCTTCCTTTTGTCAAGTCCCTGGTCCCTGTTCCTGGTGCCCTTTATAGGAGGCCAGCTCTGACTTTTTACCCCCAGGGTACCCCTGAAGAAGGTGAAGTAAGAAATATTTAGATCAAAGGATAGAGGCAAGAGAAACAGATAGAAGCACAGGATAGCGGGGGTGGGGGTGGGGGTGTCCTTATCCACTAGCCCTTCTGTCTCTTTTAAAGGGCTTTTTATAAGAATGCCAAGGGATGGAGCAAATACCGCCCCTTAGCTCAGCCAAGTGTAGACCCTTCCAATCACCTAGTAACCATACACATGGTCGAGCAATCCTCTAATGTAGCCCTTCTGTTTAAAACATGCTCAGATCTCACTAGGAAAGCTTTGTGGGCCTCCACAGGGAAGAAAGGATATTTCCAGTAAGACTAAATTTTTTGAAAGAGAAGGTGCATAAGGACAGCAACAATAGACATGTCAAGTGGATGGAGAAAACCCAGAGGGCCCAGCCACTAAGAACTGTAGTAACTAAGGAGTGCCGAGAGAGGAAGAAATAATCTTCCCCAGGCAAGAGTACACTAAGTGATTATCCAGTACCAAATGATCAGCCCTGAAAATATACATACAAATGACCCTATATAGCTGAGAAGGTTATATTTAGAAATATAGGTGCATATACCTACACACTTGTAACAACAATTAGTTTAAATAAAAAAAGAAGCCATGGATTTAACAAGAGCAAGGAGTAGTATAAGGAATGGTTTGGAGTAAAAAAAGGGAAGGAGTAAATGATATAATTATATTATAATCTCAGAATAAAAGAAATAATTGCAAATAACAAAAGGAACATATAAGATTATATCTTTGAGTCTTAAATAAAAAGGGTTATATGATTTATTTTATTGTAGTTAGAATATAGGGTATACTATTAAATTACTCATAGGTACTATAAATAGACCCAAAGATTTGACTAAAAAAAATGAATTGATATTCATTTATGTGTTCCTGTCATATCTAGAGTCAGTTTTATTTTCATTTCTTTTAAATACATTTGCATTTTTCCATATTCTCATTGTTTCTTCATCCTACATTTTGGCAAGTTGACTCCTATTTTTTCTTTATAAAATGTATTTTTACTATTGACAAAAAATTTTAAATTTAAATATTTTGATCATATAGAATCCTTCCTCCAAATTTGACCAGATCCTTTCCCCTTCTCTACCAACAGAACTTTAAGTTCTTTCTAAAAGAAACCTAAACCCATTAGAACAAAATGCCACAAATCTAGAAAACAAAATATGTCACCCTAAAAGGAAAACAATCAAACAAACAAGCAAACTATAAACAAATAAAAATTCATACACAAAAATATATGGAGTTCATTATTTGTTGATAAACTACTACTAAACATGGTGTATATCCTGGAGTGGCTGATATACCCAACATAACTCCCATTGCACTGAAGCAAATTGATTTTCCTTTTCCAAGTAGGTATGACAGTCCCAACATTAAACTTTACCTTGGTGGCTTAGTTTATAATTATTCCCTCATTTTTTAAAAAATAACAAAATAAAATATAATGAGGTAAAACAAACTATCATATTAAAATCAAATGAGACAGATAAACAGAAGTAAAAGAGTCCAAGTGAAGGCACTAGAATGAGAAACTCTTTTGCACACTCAGGAATTCCATAAAAATACTAAACTGGAAGCCATAACATAAGCACAGAAGATCTGGTACAGATCTGTGTAGACCTTATGTATGTTACTTCAATCCCATTGAGTTCACATGAACTTTGCTCATGTTGATTTAGAGGCCTTGTTTTCTTGGTGTCCTCCATTCCCTCTGGCTCTTACATTCAGCAAAGTTATTCTTAAAATGTTATTTAATTTCACAGAAACAATTAAGAACATATTGAAATCCCTGGGTGAATAAACACAGCTGTGTTCGTAGTAAACATATCAGGGTTTCAAGTAATCATATCAACAAAGAAATCTCAAATAATCATCTCAACAAAGAAAACAATCTTGATAAATAAGAGAATGTAAGTCATTCAGAATTCATAAAGATATCACTTAAGTGAAATTAATAGAATTATGTTGAAAATTGAGTAGAAAGCATTAAGATTTACATACTTTTATGTTGGATTATTTTACTAAGTATAATGGATTCAATCACAAAATAATTGTATGCTATAGATAATTGTATACAACTATACAAGTATAGTATATAGAATAATTGTATATAACTATGAAGTATTAATATCACCAGATGTGATTTTTTTATCTATAGTATATACTATACTTCATAGTTTGGTGGCACTTATTGTAGCTCCTTAAGTATAAGGATTAATAATGAGCAAAAGAAATGAGGGCATGAAAAAATCACATCCAGTGGTATTAATAATTTCCCTTTAGCTTGCCTTTTCTTGTCAACACTATTGTCATAGATGCTACTGTCATGCATCTGCATCTCTTATTGTTTTCCTATTATTATGATGTATAGATTTAATCATATTAGAAGAAATTGCACCACATTAAAAAGGAAGAGTATTAATGATACATCAACTACATTTTAAATATTAAAATGGTCCCTTGAGATGAAACAATAATTTTCAAGTTTATTCCTTGCATTTTGGCCAGATATTTTAAATCCCTTTTGTCTAATTGTACATAGTCAATTATTGTATTCAGTAGCAGGCTTCTACAAAGGACCAATCGATGCAATAGATATACATATACAAAAGGATTTGTTAGATTGGATTACATAATACAGAATGAGTTGTCCCCAAATAACCATGTATAGACTCTTATGGTTCAGAGCCCAGTAGCTGCTCAGTTCATGAAGCTGCATACTTCAGAAGATTTAGTCTGTTGCTCAGCATCAGTCCACTTTGCAACCTGAAGACACTGCAGCATGTTGTCAGTGGCGAGCAGTCGCAGCAACAATGATTGCTGCAGTTCAGCAGGAAAGAGAGGAGCGAGGAGCACATGCAAGCAATGCTGCATATTCCCTGGGGCATCTTTCTTCTGGGCCACCCTGCAAAGTCCAATCCACTTTAAAGGAGTGCTCCTCTTCCTAGATATTTCCTCACAGAGGAGTCCAGACACTTGACTCAGTTTATTCCAGATCTACTCACATGGATAATCTATTACAACTATTTTAAGTATAAATTTTTAAATTGTACTTATATTTTATTTCTATTTATTATTTAACAAATTTGTTTTTGGCCAGTGTATAAATGTTTAAAAGTGACATCTAATGGGTACCATAGTCCTATGAAATATGCATGTGTTTCATAATGTTTTAATCTGTTCAAATATTCACAAACATATATCTTTAAACATTTATCATTTTTATGATAAAAAATCTTACTAATAGAGTCTTTAAGAATATTTTTTCTTTTTTCTTTTCTTTTCTTCCTTTTTTTTTTTCTTCTGAGACAGGATTTCTCTGTGTAGCTTTGGTGCCTGTTCTGGATCTCACACTGTAGACCAGGCTGGCCTTGAACTTACAGAGGTCCATCAGGCTCTGCTTCCCAAGTGCTGGGATTAAAGGTGTGTGCTGCTGCTGCCTGGCTAAATTTTCTTAATCTATATTTATTTTTGTAAATTCAAATTTAAAAGAAGGATATCAAGTTAACTGACATTTGAGTTTTAATGTCCCTCATCAGGTATTGCAGCTTCATATTTAATATGGCATATAAGTTTAAAAATAAAAATGATGGGACAAAATATTAGTTTGGGAAATTTAAAAGTTGACTAGTCTCAAAATAGGGCTGTGAGGACATGTACACATGGTCAACTGAATACTGCAATAGAATTAGACATTATAACTCCAGGAAGGGTTGGGAGGAGCAGATGGTACACCAGCAGCACAAGCTCTGGATCTGCAGCTGAAGTGCCACGCTTTCCCAAAGTCTTGGAATTACAGTTTTTTCAAAGGAGTGGAAGTCTACAGATAAGTCCACAAAAGACTTAATTCTACTTTCTAATTTGCTAAAGCTTTATCTTAAATTTAGAAACAATTTTTTTGAAACATTATTTTATCAAAAGTAAAATTTGCCTTGAGATTTGATACACTATTACGTGTCTTCCTATAAAGTATGTTATTATTGTGGCCATTTAGCAATCTCCTAAATGATAGATCTCTAAATAAAACATCAGGTTTCAAGTTCATTGCTCAGTCCTAAAGGATATTTGATGTGGGGAATGTGGCATTTTGCTGTTCAAACGGAACTTTTTAATGAGCTCATTTTTAGTTTTTTGTTGGTTTCATAGCTGTTGAAAACACTGATTTTATGAGCGTTTCAAAAAAGCTATTGTTCCTGCTGTGCATTATAAGTAGAAATTGCATTAGTCTGAGCCAGAGAGCTAACTTTATTAAATTAGTTAATTGTGATCTAGTAGACACAACTAGAATATGAAAATGATTATAATTTGCATATATGTTATACAAAAAGTAAACCTAATACTTTTTAGTTAATAAAGGAAAATGCATTTACTATAATATGTCTAGTCATACTTATTTTAACACAGAAATTAGTTATCTTATACATATAATATTTAACTGTATTCTTCCATAAGAACTATAGGATGTTGAAGGTGCTTATAAAATATTATTTCAAAAGAAACTCAGAGTCATCAACATCAATCCAGGAGACATGGGCTGGAAATTAAATGTGCTTAAATTCCTAGTTTCAGTGCAGCAGAAAATGTTAGCACAGGGCTTGACAAATCAGTTCAATTTCTGAGAGTACTGTGCCATAGTTACTAGGTTCTGCCTAATTCTTTTATTCAAATCTGCACTTTTTCAAGATACATACCTTATGTATTTGTAAAATTCGTTGTTCTACTTATGAAATAGATATGACAAGGTCTGAAAGCATGTATCTTTAAACTCGAATGGTTAGTCATTGCAGAGTTGAAATCTTACCCAGTATTAAATGCTAAATGGTATTTAGGGCATCCGTAAAATTATTTGTCTTATTTTGCACAACTTTACCTTGCAGTAATTGTGTTCTTGCCTTTTGCGTGACCTTGAATCATTTGGCATGTTCTGTTTAATTTGAATCTTCATTCCTTTGTTTCAAGTGCAATTACCTGTACACACTAGAGACTATCTCAAGAATTTAATCTTGAGCATTGTAGTTTAGAGCCATATTAAACACTAATGATTTATTTTGAATGCTTGTACACACACACACACACACACACACACACATACACACACACACACACAAGTCTTTCAGGTGACAGAACAACTTCTAGGAGTCACTTCTATACTTACATTGTGAATACAGGCAATAGAACTGGAAGTATTTAAAAGATGATAAATCTTTAGGTTTATATATTTTACAAATAATGTATGCTAATAGGATTAACATCAATAAGCAAAAACAGATACAATTCTTCACACTGTCCATAGTTCATTAACTGTGTATTATGAGGGTATACAAGTTCATTTTAATATTGCTATTTTCTTATTCTGGACAATTACACACATGTGTATAAAACATTCTAGCACACTCACCCTTTGTTCTTTCTCATTCTTCTCCTAACTCTACACACTTCCTCTCTCATACCACCAAGTGTCAGTCCTACATTAATATCTTTGTTTTTTGCTTTGTGACTACTTGTATAGCTATGAAGTTATCATCTGAAACATAAGTAACTCACCAGTGAGCATGTCAATGCAGACAATGAACTTGGAGTCACTTTTGGACACTTACTATTCCTCATTTGAAGGTATATCTAGAGTCCAGTTATCCCTTACAAACCCATTGTTCCACCACTTATTCCAACTGGCCATCATTTATCATCTGGGTTAAAGTAGTGATCTTTTATTAACTACAACGTTTTCCTTTAGTGTTCTTTCTTTTCCTAAAAATTAACTATATTTCTGTGAAAATAATATTTCTGTAACTCCCTTTTCAAAACCTAGTCCAACAACATGCCACTTAGGCATACCTTCTTCCTGGTTAACTGTTCCTGGTATTCCGTCTGGTTGATAACTCTGTCTGGCTCTGTTTTGCTAACATCTTCATTATAATTGTAAGGTGATCTTTTCTAAAACCTGTGTGGTTCACTTACTTTCCTCTTTCAGTTTTTTTTCCCCAAAATTTTATATTTTTCTACTGGATTGTCCTTGTTTATTTCACTCATTTTAAATAGTATCTCTCAGCATCTTATCCTTCATCATATTTTCCTGCTAAATCATAATAGTTCCTAGCAAACTTTTCCCTTTTCCTCGTGTAGATCTTATATATTTCTCCTTCACAGGGAGATCTATGTGTCCCTCTTAGAGTCCTCCTTGTTAACTAGCTTCTCTGGAGCTATAGGTGGGAGTCTGGTTATTCTTTTCTTTATATCTAGTATCCACTTATGAGTAGTACATACCATGTTTGTCCTTCTGAGTCTGGGTTACCTCACTCAGGATATTTTCTAGTTCCATTTATTTGCCTGCAAATTTTGTGATGTCTTTGCTTTTTCACTGCTGAGTAGTACTCCATTTTTTATAGGTGTCACATTTTCTTTATCCAGTCTTCAGTTGTGGGGCATCTAGTTTTTTTCCAGGTTCTGTATATTATGAATAATGCAGCTATAAACATAGGTGATGTGTCTTTCTGGTATGATTGAGCATTCCTTAGGTATATGCCCAAGAGTGGTATAGCTGGATGTTGAGGTAAATTGATCTCAGTTTTCTGAGAAACTGCCGTACTGATTTCCAAAGTGGCTGTATAAGTTTGCATTCCCACCAATAGTGGAGGAGTGTTCCCCTTGCTCCACATTCTCCAACATAAGTTGTCTTCAGTGTTGTTGATCTTAGCCATTCTGACAGGTCTAAGATGGTATCTCAGAGTTGTTTTGATTTGCATTTCCCTGATGACAAAGGATATTGAGAGATTTCTTAAATGTCTTTTAGCCATTTGAAATTGTTCTGTGGAGAATTCTCTGTTGAGCTCTGTAGCCCATTCTTTGATTGGATTGTTCATTACTTTGATGTCTAGTTTCTTGAATTCTTTATATATTTTGGAGATCAGTCAGATGTGGGGATGGTGAAGATCTTTTCCCACTCTATAGGCTGTCGTTCTGTTTTATTGACCGTGTCCTTTGCCTTACAGAAGCCTCTCAGTTTCAGGAGGTACCAACTATTAACTGTTGCTCTCAGCTACTGGTGTTATATTTAGGAAGTGGTCTCCTGTGCCAATGCATTCAAGACTTCTTCCTACTTTCTCTTCTATCTAGTTCAGTGTAACTGGTTTTTATATTGAGATCATTGATCTACTTGGACTGAGTTTTGTGCATGGTGATAAATATGGATCTATTTGCAATCTTCTATATGTTGACATTGAGTTATGCCAGCACCATTTGTTGAAGATGCTTTCTTTTTTCCATTGTGCAGTTTTGGCTTCTTTGTCAAAAATCTTGTGTTCATATGTGAGTGGTTTAATATCAGAGTCTTCAGTTTAATTCCATTGGTCCACATGTTGTTTTTTATGCCAATAGCAAGCTATTTTTATTACTGTAGCTCTATAATAGAGCTTGAGGTATTGACAGAATCTTATTATTCAAAACTTTATGCAGATAGAAGATAGATGCATAATTGTTACATAGAATCTATTAATCATAAGACTCCCATGAGAAAATCACAGTGGAGCTCCTCATGAGATTATCAAGTAGGAAGTTTATCCTAAATGCTCTCTGGAAAGAAAGGAGACAAATTAGCCAGGACAGAATGTGAGATGAGTTGCACATTGTTTTCCATGAAGAATTCTAGTGTGTGGATATCAAAAAACTGTCTCCGTTGTGAGCATGGGTTTTGGGGATTCACAGAGCAAGCCTCTAGAAAAGGTTTGGCCTGAAGCCGTGTGGATTTTTGTTTTGTTTCATTTACCCCAAACAATTTAGTATCTTCAAAATGAAACAAGTAGGCACTTAATTCATAATGGCCATCTAGCATGGGAATATTCTCTGACAATATTGTAGGAATTGACACCTCAAACCAAACTCTTAATTAAAACAGTATTAAGATATATTTATGTAATCACCTAATTTGGGGCAACATTTGGGAAGAGAAAGTTGTTAAGAAAGGCATCCCAGGGCCAAGATAGAGTCTATGTTTTTGATGTCTTGTTACTTGATATCGTATAGACAAAAGGGTCTCAATTTCATTTCTGGAAAACTAAAAGAAGGAAAGAATGAAAATCAAGAAAAAGCATTTCTAGATATAATTGAAGGTTTATTATTTATTTTGAGAAAACATAGTTGATAGAATTCTTAAAATAGGACTAGGATGAGGCAACAATAATGAATATAAAATATTCTTTGAGATAAGAAACTCTGTAAGTTATCACCCCACATAAAAAGTCAACATTTAGGAGTATAATTGAAAGCTTTAATATAATCAAGGTGGCAAAAATAAATAAATAAATAAATAAATAAATAAATAAATAAATAAATAAATAAAAAGTATTTAAACAATAAATGAATAAATAAAATAAATAAGGTACTTAAAATAACTCACTCTGTTGCAGAGAAAAAATGAATAAACCATCAGTGATAAGAACAATAGTAAATTATTTGTTTCTCCTTCAAAGAAAATATTAAAACAATGAAAAATGTTTGACTGTACAGTTGCCGAAGTACTTAGTTTTCATAAAAATAAATATCAACTAGGAGCATAATGAACTCAAAGAGGACTCATGTATTAAAATAAAATAAAAAAAAACAAACACAAAGAATAAGTATAGAATGAAGGAGGAATTGAGGGAGGGGAAATCATCATCAAAATATATTGCATGAAAACAATAAGAAAAAATAAAGAGAAGAAGAAAAATAAGAGGAGGAAGAGGAGGAAGAAAACAAAGAGGAGGATTGGGGAAGCAGCAGTAAGAAAGGAAGATAAGGAACAAAGGAATGAAAGGGGGATAAGAAAAGAAAATTTATTAAACAAGGATTCTACATCTAGTAAAAATATACTCAAAAAGTCACAGAAAATTGCTGGTTTTTTTTTTTTTTTTAGCTGAATGAAAACTAAACACCAATGAAAATGATCTTTTCTGAAGAAAAGTATTTGATTATAGAAAATTGAAATAATAGGAAATAGAAACTGTAAATAAAAGAGGAACTATGAAAACTAATGTTTTTCCCTGGCTCAAATTAAGCAGGTGTTAGTGCAGGCATTACCAAAGAGGCAAAGACATAGATGTTGAAGTTTACCATGAGTAAAATGGAAGAAAACAAAAATACATCCATGATTCATCTCTGCTCACATGCTCATAATTTTCACAGTAACCAAGAAATAAAATGAAAATAAATATAAATATACACCATCAACACTGAAAGGATGGTGGTACATATACATGATACATATAATACTTTCAAACTTATAAACAAGAAATTATGTCATTCGTATCAATGAAGATGGACTTGGAGACCCTTAGAGTTAAGCAAAATATATTAGACACAAATAATTATTATATGACTGCACATATGTAAAATTAAACTAACTTTGCTCACACAAAGAAAGTATCAAAGGGTGGTTACCAAAGACTGTAGATAAAGAGGAAATAGATGTCGTTCAAAGAATAGAAAAATCTTAGTTCAAGAGATTTATTATACCACACACTGACTGTAATTAATAGTTGCTGTGTTTTGAACATTTTAAAAAGTATCTTGTTTTCTTTCTTTGCTTCTTTCCTTCTTTCAATTCTATCTTCTTTTCTTCTCTCTCTCTCTCTCTCTCTCTCTCTCTCTCTCTCTCTCTCTCTCTCTCTTTTGAAAGGCTATTATAACAGGGGGTCCAGACTGCTCTAAAATTAAAACTTTCTACCTCCAACTCATGAAACCTTGGGCTATGAAAGTGAATCACAGATCACAAGTAACAAATTTTATTTGCTCCTATTTCTTACAAATAATTTGTACAGTATTGACCATTTTAGAATGATACATTCTATCACATATTCATGCTTCAAAGCATAAGCAATTAAAGGGAATGACAAACGTTTAAGTACTGAAGAGATGTGATGTCAGATGATAAAAGTAGGAAGGATTACTTCTCGAGAATACGTACTTATTAATCAACAATGGGCATGGTTGGACATTTTAGAGTTATGGAGGTATTGAAATGATATGAAATTTAAATTTTGTTTTATTTATATTTCAACACATTTAAACTTGAAAATGTTATTAAGATATGATAGGATGTTCATGATTTTTCTTTGTACTCTTGTTTTCTTCCTATCCAAGTATTCTGAGATTAAAGGCCTATTTACAGTTTTCAATATTATAATGATAATCTTATCAGAGCAGGTATTTGTGGTCAAACAAAAAGCAGGAAACAATATTTTGTATCTTGATATTTAATAAATCCATTAAATTCTTAAGAGCCTATCTTTCATAACCTATAAACAGAAATATAAAAATGTGACTTTGTACAACAAATGCATATGTTTATTGATGGTTTTTTTTTTTAATGTACAGAAACTGGGTTAAGAAATGAGGACCAGGAATGGCATTTAGTCAAGAAATTTACCAACACAACAACTAGAAAATATTAATAGTTCTTTGAATTTTCTAGTGCTAGGATTGTTTCTGTGTTTGAGACCTCCTGCTGAGACCATTTGACTTCCTACTGAGCTCCAGTGACATTTATATTGCTCTAGTCACCATGCAAGATAGAGAGATGCAGCTATGTAAAAACTATTTCCAAGTTAATCACTTTTTTTTCCATTAAAACACCAGTTGGGCTGTAAAGAACTGTAGCACAGTTTTAGAAAACTGGAATGTTGGAGAATAACTTCTTAAGAATCATGCAGCACTAATTTCCTGAAACGTTATTTCAATGCTATGTTTTAAATAGCTCACAGCAGTGACATTTAGAACTCAACAGGAAATAACCATGGCTATCATTGAGTGATCTTTTTGGCAATATGCTCTGAAATGTCTTCGTTAAACTTCAATAAGGTGGACTTAGTCCAGCACCACTAATGCTGAATCCTTACCACACATATTCTACATCACTAAGACGTGAGTTCATGACACATTCTCATAATATTTTGTGAATATGCTAAAAAGTATGAGATTAAATGAAATATTTCTTTTTAGTTAGTCCTATAAGAAATATTGTGAACCACTTTATAGTTATGTGGTAATGAGAAAAATCATTTTCAATCATCAATAAAGGAAAACAATTATGACTCCCAATAATATGTGTATATGAACTTTATATCTCTAATTTTCTGGCTTATATAAAGTAGGAGAGAACTCATAAGATTTGATTTAAAATTTTGAGAAAGTAGAACAAAACAAAAAAAAAGTAATTGAAATTATCCTGCAGGTGATTATGCTTATCCCCGGAGACATAAGTTGCCATGTAAAACCCCAGTGTCAGGTGCCAGAGTGCCCTGGAGATGGCCATGAGCACACAAGCTATGACGACTGCTCTTGGTGAAAGTTTTCCTCTGTTAGTTTGCTTCATCCTATGCTGGTTTGTGTGTTTGCATTTCACATTATTTTATTTTATTCTGTTATTATCATGTTTTAGATGTCCTTTTGTATGCTATTTAGATAAAGAAAGAAAAGTCATGGATTAGGGTGGGTGGGTAAGAAGGGAGAATTGGGAGGAGCTGGGGAAAGAGGATTATAATCAGGTTATTTTATATTAACAAAACCTATTTTCAGAAAAATTAACAGAGGGGTTTTTATTTATTTATCTATACGTCATATTTGAACATAGGAGAACATTCCCTACAACCATCTCTTTGTACACACTTTAAAAAAATAAATTCATTTGTTTATTTTACATCTTGGCCACAGTCTCCCCTGCCTCCTTTCCTATCATACTCTGCTTACCATACCCCCAGTATTCCCACCCCTAATCCACTCCTCCTCCATTTCTCTTTAGGAATGGGCAGGTCTCCCATGAGTATCAATAAAACATTGCATATCAAGATACATGAAGACGAAGTACCTCCCCCATGTATTAAGGCTGGGCAAGGTGACCCAGTTTGAGGAGTAGGGTCCCCAAAAGCCAGTAAAAGAGTAAGAGACAGCCACTGTTCCCACTGTTAGAAGTCCCATGTAAGGACCAAGCTACACAACTCTAACATATATGCAGAATGTCGAGGTCAGGCTATGCAGGCTCCATGGTTGTCAGTTCATATTCTGTGAGCCCTTATCAGCCCAGATTTGTTGATTCTGTGAGGGCCTAGCCCTTTTGTATACAGTCCTTTAGAGACGCTAGCACTGATATAGGGCTCATATTTACACAATGAACCTTGAAATGACAAAATTCTAGATGTTCATTTTCATGCCCATTTTATAAATAAATTTCAGAATTGGAATGAGAAAACCAAGAGGGTAGTGAAAATATTTTCATATTAGAGAAATTTAAGATCAAAATACATGGTATCAAGGAGGAAAAATAGTATCAATAACAGGAAGTGATAATGTACTAGAATTTTCAAAATTGCTGGGGTTGGGGATTTAGCTCAGTGGTAGAGTGCTTGCCTAGCAAGTGCAAGGTCCTGGGTTCATTCTTTAGCTTAAAAAAAAAAAAAGAAAAGAAAAAATATTGCTACAATGTTAGATTTGAAATAATCAATGTAAGAAAACGATATATATGGTGGTGTATGTCTTAAGTTGATTTATTTGGTACATACATTCATACAGACACATACATATATATGTACACACAAATATCATAACATTATATTAAACCTTTACATAATACATGGAATTGCTTTTTCCATTAAAATAAATAGAAATAGATTTTTAATTTAATTTAATTTTATGAGCTTTGAGATTTTAAACATGTTTTCATTACATTCATACTTCCCCCCCACTACTCCAAAATTTATCTTCTTTTCTCTGTCATTTAAATTTTGTACTGCCCATATAATCTTAGATATGTTATCTTCACCTGGGGTATGATCGATCAGCCAGTGGCTGCACTCTTAGAGAAGGTTGCACGTGCTTTTCTTAGCAGCTAGCAATTGCCATAGCTCCAAAGCTGGCAGTTAGACATCATGCCTATCTCCCCTCTCCAAGTTGGAATTGGTTTTCCAATCTTGGGCCTTGAGGAGTCTGAGTTCTGACTCTGACATGAGTTCATGAGTACAGCTGCCCTGCTGTGTCCAGAAGACACTTTTTTCTTGTAGCTATCCACAACCTCTGAATTTTGAACCTTTCCATTTCCTATTCCACAATGATCTCTAAGTTTGGTAAGAGGAGAGAGTAGAATTTATAGAATTTATGTCTAGAAAGTTGCTCTTATATGTTTTGAATAAACTTTTAGTATGTATTTCTTCATAAAATTGCCAACTGACTCTTAATAATTTGGCTCTAATTTAGTTAGGGTTTTATTGCTGTAAAGAGACACCATGACCATGACAATTCTTACAAAAGAAAATATTTAATTGGGGCTGCTTTATGGTTCAGAGGTTTATTCCATTATCATCATTGTGGGAAGCATGGTAGCATGCAGGCAGTCATGGTGCTGGAGAAATAGCTGAGAGTTTTACATCTGGATCCACAGGCAGCAATGAGTGACATTATACTAGTCCCAACTTCAGCATTTAAGACCTCAAAACATGCCCTCTTGTGCTGTGGGATGGTCTGTATGTCAAATTGCTCTGATTGGTCAATAAATAAAACACTGATTGGCCAGTGGCCATGCAGGAAGTAGGTGGGATGAGGAGAGAGGAGAATTCTGGGAAGTGGAAGGTTGAGGCGGAGAGACACTGCCAGCCGCCGCCAGACCAGCAGCATGTGAAGATGCTGGTAAGCCACCAGCCACATGGCAAGGTATAGATTTATGGAAATGGATTAATTTAAGCTATAAGAACACTTAGCAAGAAGCCTGCCACGGCCATACAGTTTGTATGCAATATAAGTCTCTGTGTTTATTTGGTTGGGTCTGAGCGGCTGTGGGACTGGCGGGTGACAAAGATTTGTCCTAACTGTGGGTAAGGCAGGAAAACTCTAGCTACAAATGGCACCCAACGAGTTGGCAAGAGTTTCCATCTAAAACCTGAGAAAAGATTCTAAAACGGAGCTAAAAATAGCTTCCTAATTGTCTCTCTCAAATGAGCAGCAGCTGCCGGTTTGAGTTACTGGCAGGTTCCTGGCATGTACGCTTGACCTGCAGTATGGCGGGAATGAGGCCTCTGCAAGTGGCACATTAAGCTGTGTGATGGATTTAGCCTTTGCTAGTATAAAACAAAAAGAGGCTTCTGGACTGCATGCTGCTTTGAAAGAAGCATAGACCCACTATTTCTGAGAGATGATGGCTCCCAGGGCTGGCAGAAAACGTACCACCGCCATGTTGGGAAGCTGAAGTGGGCAGAGTCAGCAGGCTTAAAAGGCTGCAGTTTAAAGCAATAGGCTCAAGGTAATATAAAAAATAATCCATGTAAAGATGGCTACCACACAGAGAATCTGGATTATGTTCTCTTTGATATTCGTAACTGAAGAAAAGCATTTGATTGCAAAAGCTGTTGAGTTATGCCAAAATGTATATTTTAAAGGTACCTTGACTTCAAAATTTGGCTATAAGGATATGTTGCTTTGGAAAAGAGGCTCTGCTTTTGTTTCCACAGAAAACCAGAGGCTATGGATTTGTTCCAGATTAAGATACATCAGGTTTGACCAGCTAAGACCACCTGAAAGGTCTCCGATGACACCATGGCCCAGATGATCCAACATCCAGAATCATTTCAAGGCAACTGGCTCAGACGATACAGTCTCACGGACTACTCCAAGATCCTGAAATTTTCTTTGTGTCCCCATAAGATACAGCACCCCTCTCCAGCAGGAAGTAGTAAGAGAAGCTACGCCCAAATTCCCAAATATACCAAGCTGGCTTTGGAGATGTGTAAAAGTTAAAACCTCCCTTTTTAAAAAAAGAAAAGGGGAAGTGCTGTGGGATGGTCTGTATGTCAAATTGCTCTGATTGGTCAATAAATAAAGCACTGATTGGCCAGTGGCCAGGCAGGAAGTAGGTGGGACAAGGAGAGAGGAGAATTCTGGGAAGCGGAAGGTTGAGGCAGAGAGACACTGCAGCCACCGCCAAGAGAAACAGCATGTAAAGACGCTGGTAAGCCACATGGCAAGGTATAGATTTATAAAAATGGGTTAATTTAAGATATAAGAATAGTTAGCAAGAACAGCCTGCCACGGCCATACAGTTTATAAATAATATAAGCGTCTGAGTGATTATTTTATACGTGGATTGTGGATTGTGGGACTGTGGGGCTTGGTGGAACCTGGAGAGAAGCCCTCCAGCAACACTGTTGTGACACACTTGCTCCTACAACATCACACTTACTCTAACAATGCCAGATCTGTCAATAGTGCCAGTCCTTATGAGCCTATGGGGGCCATTTTATTCAAACCATCACATATTTATACTACTTCCTATTTTAGGTTAGGAACAAAGGCTTATATTTAAATCAGCGTAGATTTTGTTGGAAATATTTTTCAGAAGAACTGTGCCTTTTTATACAGTTGGTATGTAACTTTTATATTAATCTTGTTTACTTACATAGATATATTTCATCTGCAAAATAAAAGGTGATTTCACAAACATAATTAGATATTACAATGGATAATTGAAGATAACTTCATCATTTACATCAGCACTTGTAATTTAAGATTGCTATTTATTAGGTAGCAATTTTGATCTGTGCTTTTATATTAGCAGAAATAGTATTGTGTCCTTGACTAAGGGAATTTTTAAGAGCCTGATTTCCTCTGCTAAGGGGTGCTTTAGAGAACAGCATTCACCAAGAATTTTGACTGATCTAATTAAAGCTATAATAGTACAGTCACACTTCTCAAATGGTGCCTCTTATTAGCCTTTCAGGTAGTTTTCCTTGCAATACAGCATGCCATGACCAGGTCCAGGTTAAGGAAAATTGGATTCATTATGACAGTGATGACAAATTATCTTCTGCAAGAATTGTTCAGCATAATGGGTCAAAAGAGAAGACTCTAAACAAAAGAATGAAATGGCCTGAAAGAATAGAGAATAAAATTGGGTATACAAAAAAAAATGAAGCAATAGAACAAATTTTAAAAACCGAATAAGTAGGTAATGTGAAATTGTAGGCATAATTAGCTTTTCATGCCATTAGAGGTTATTACATTCTCATTTCTTTTATGGTCATATATGACATGCCCAGTCTTTAAGAGCTTTCAACATACTCAGCAAAAGCAATATATTCAAAATTACAGGAAACCTTAACTTTCAAATAATGGCTTATTATGAAATATGAATCACTAATTTTCTTTGGCAAAAATCTATAGCAGTTAGTATAGGTTTAAAGTTGAGTGTGATCCAATTTTCATTTGTTCAAAGTTGAACTTCATTAAGTATTGCATAACTGCTTTCCCATCTCCCCATGATATATTGTTCCAACATCAAAAATTGTAAAGGGATTTTAATAGTTTTTGACATTTCTATGTTATTAACACACTAATGATTTTGTTAAATACAGCTTAGAATAAGATCAGCCTGGGCATACTTAATATAAAATGAATTTCAACTGATATTTGGTTTCAGAACAAAGTAATATAACCATGTTAGAAGTGTTATTGTGTTCAAATAGTCACTTTAATACATTCTGTAATACTGTTAAGATGACTTGGGAAATGGTTCAACTTATATTATTTCTTTATTGTTGATTTTACTTCCAAGTTGTCTGTGAATCTCATAAATTTGAAATTTTTATGAAAAGATTCAAATTTTATTTGACCTTTATATGAAGTATCTTTATGATGTAGATTGTATGGGTTAAATAAAAAATTACAGGTTCTAAAAAGCTAAATATTTAAGGAGATAAAAAGAAATGCACTGTAGTATAATTATTCCAAAAGTTAGTAAGAATTTAAGACCACCTTTTATGAGTAAAAGCCATGTGTTTCCTTCCAGTACTCTAGGATATACATTAGTATGTAATTTATTATATTATTAAATAATATAGCTTACATAACACATTTTAAATTAAGATGATGTATTCACAATCTACATAGAGAAGAACTGGGGATGGCAATTGTAAACTGTATCACTGCCTTCTATTATTTTAAGCTAACTTCTAAAAATTAATATCTTGAGAGACTTAAAATCCTATCAGAAAGACCCTATAATATCATGTTCTTTATTATTAAAAAATATTTGTAGTTATTCTCATCATTGACTTAGTGAGTTGTTTTAAGTGTTTGGCAGATAAAGAACAGTAAATGGAGTGAACTTTTTTACTTAAGAAACATGTACCTATCTATCATAAAATACAACTCTATGTTATATGTCTTATGAGACTTCAAAGTAAATGTATTACAAGGATAAAATCATCAGAAGACTTTGTGGAATATGTAGAATTTATAGAAGCCTTAGAATTATGTATGGATTTTCACAGGTTAAGTATATGGACATAAATGAGACATTTGTGTTTGAGAAAATGATATGGAAAGAAGATAAGAGATGGAGATGAAGGAAAATTCTCAGTCTATAAGGTCTATAAGAGGATCCTTTTCAAACATGATATTGGAGGGATGGAATTGTAATAAGTTAAAGACGGTATTAAATGCCAAATGAGTCGAATAAACTATGCATTGATGATGTTTATGTAAGAGAATTGCATGATAAAAGTTTTACTATAGGATGGATGCTTTGCTAAATGGACAGAAAGTGGGTAGAATTGTTAAGTGGATTCTACTTACAGCCAATTGGACAGATAAAAGCCAACGTTGGGCTAATTTGGAGAAAGATGAGAATTTTTGAACAAGTCCAAAAGATTACGTATAGGGTAACAAATAGAAATTGGCAGACAATCACTCAGGCATTGTGAGTAATAATTAATTCTAAATTTTATTATATATTAAAGAAATTAAGGAGTCAGGGGTACATAAAATATTATATCTTTATGTGGGGGGAGTCCTCTTTTCCCTCTCAGCTTGTCAGCCATCAGTCCAAGATGGCCAAGGAGCAGAAACAGTGACCAAAAGCTTTGTAAGGGACCCAAGGGCACGAACGGAGACAGCCCTCTGGGAGACTTACATCAGTGAAACAGCCCAAGTTTATTCCACAGCAGAAAGAATATATAGTATTGAGAAGCCTGGGGAAAACCTTCATTGTCAAGGAGTGCCATGCTCCTATCACAAGGCTTTCTATGTGGCAGTAGGTTCCTATAGCAGAGCTCCTAGCACAAGTCTTCTTAGCAGGAATCTGTGCCAGGGTCAAGCTAAAGAGAAACCAAACATCTGGTCTAGAGACAACTTTCAGAACAGGTCAGTCCTCCAGGCCCAGGGACATTCTCCAGATAAGAACAGGTAGAAGCAGGATTTTCTGCTGGAAGAAGGGAGCCCCATGTTGTAGAGCTATTGAGATAAGCTTCCAGGCCATGGAGAGACTGAAACCTCTCTACAAGTCAGAAAACCCTTCCAACATTTTAAGTATGGGTGGCTAATATGCTGACTGAATTAGTTCAGATATAGTCACATGATGACATTTGTTTGGCCTCACATTATATTTTCAAGCCTTTTTTATTTTAATAACAGTGAAGCATATTGATCCTCTCATTCCAGTACTAACCCAAAGGTTGTTAAAAAAAAATACCAATCACTTCTCTGCATTAAAATCACTTGGATAAGTAAATTGTGTAAATCATAGAAACTATCTCAGAAACCAGTTAGCAGTAAACTTTATATAGATAAAATGTTTCATTAAATAATTTTAGATGCTACTTCAAGTCAGTTTGTAAGTAGTGGTGAATGAAATTAGGCATTAGGTAGTCCCAATGAGGAGATGGAGGAGGAATTGTAGGAGACAGGGGAGTCAGGAGCATCACAGAAAACCACACACAAACCATTAGCCTGGCTCATAGGAACTCACAGAGTTTGAACCAACAAGAAGGGAGCCTGCATTGGACTGACCTAGACTGTCTGCATATATGTGACAGATGAGTAGGTTTGTCTATATGTGAGAGTCCTGACAATGGGAGCAGGGGTTGTCCCTGGTGCTTTGGCTGGCTCTCTCTGGATTGCCTTGCCCAACTTGATTACAGGAGGAGGTGTTTGGTCTTATGTCATCTTGATATGCCATGCTTTGTTGATGCCCATGGGAGGCCTGACCCTTTCTAAGGGAAAGGAGGAGGGGGGGTTGGCAGGGGAGGAGTGGAAGGAGAAGAGGGCAGGGAGGCTGCAGTCTGGATGTAAAATTAATTAATTAATTAATAGAAATAAAGAAATTAGGTATGAGAGCAGGATGGATTTCAAGGACCAAGCTCAAACAATGACCTTCAATATTATTCTAATATAGGTATTTATGCTTTTAATCTGGATGAAAGGACATTGAAAAATCTAAATTCACAACTTTTGGACTATAGAAAACACTGGAAAACACAGTCATTAACTTTGGACAGAGAATGGGCATAGTAAGGTCCAATAAGAAAAAAATAAAATTAAAAAAAGCTCAATAGTATAGGTACTTTTAAGAAAGGGTAAATATTTAGGATTAGCATAAGGACTAAATGAAAATGTGTTTTTCCTTATTTTGGTTTTGTTTTACAGTAGAGAAATGAAAATAGTAACGTGGAAAATTGGGTAGAGGCTAATGTCTTCTGCAGACATTCTTACTTTAGCAGGCTATTAGAACATTAGACAGAAGCCTGCTAGACATGAAATCATATAGAATGATCTTTAGGAGAATAGAGAATTCCAAGGTTTGCTTGTCTGGTGGATTCAACTACTTTCCATGTGGTTCTGGTGGACAGAATGGCCTGCAGCTGGCTAATGTGTATGTAGCAGTCTATGCAGATCTTGCCACCAGAGAACTTCTGTAAAGAAGGGAATATGAAGAATGCCACAACCACAAAATAATAAAGCCTGGCTTTTCCTGCAATGAATTATTAACGCTGTATACTCTTGCCCTAGGCTTTTCGTTATACCATGTTGACCTAATGGTGCTGGCAGCCTTATCTGTTAATGAGCATTTTATCAAACTGCAACACAAAGTAGATCGTACAAAGAACCAGATTTAATTTGTTATGGATTCATTAGAGCCACTGAATCCAGTCATGACTAAAGCCAAGGTAATAAACTCCCTTTGAGTTATATGAACTGGTCATTGTCTTCCCCATTGATCCCACTGAACAGTTTTAGTATAACTTACACTTAACAGGATGTTTGTAATAAGACACATGTAAGAGTATACATAGAAAACATATAACTTAAAGAAATGTAGAGTTGATCTTTTAAAAACAAACATCAATACAAATTGAAGTAAATCATTAAAAGGCTGTTGAGTAAACAGTCTTAATTGATGATTGTAATGGAGTTCATATTGCCAAATATAGTATAGAACTTAATTATATATATATATATATATATAGTAAACTTGTTTTAATAAGGTAAATATTACTCAAAGAAATTTAGTACTGAATAGATGAAGAATTAGAATCCTAGAGCAGAGAAACACCAAGTTAAGACTTGATATCCCTGAAAATGCTCAATGTGCTTACCATCAATAGAAAATAATCCATTGCATAGACACTGAATAATACAAGATGCCATAAAATGTAACTGATGTAGATAAAATCTGAGTTTGAGAGAAAATGTCTATTAGAAAATTATGTACTTTCATAAGCCATTTAATCAAATAATTTATTATATTTTATAGAATTATAAGGCAGTTTTTGCCAGCTTAAAACCTTGCATCATGAAAGACGCTGCTTAAGGAAGAGTTGTTGACAGGGAGGTGAAACAACAGGATGTTCCAAGGAGAACTGAAATGTCCTGTCCCATGGGGAAATTCTTTAAACTGTAGATATAACTCAAAAGAGCTTCAGAAAATTCTCGAAAATGGCTACATTCACTTAGACAGGTCCCTCCCTCTCTAAGCATATATGTTCAAGAAGCTGAGAGAAGGCGTTCAGACCACCATTTTAACCTAGAAGAAATGGAGTCCCGCTGAGTTACCTGGAAGAACCACAGATCATCTGATCTCCCTGAATAGATACACCCCAATCTGTTGCAATGCCTGCAGTTTATGCGATGTACTCTTGATTTCCATCATTCCTAAGTTGCCACTAATCCTAAAATGAGCTTTTGGTGATTAAGCTGTCTTTGAGTCATTTCTATTTCAGCAAGTAATCCCTTATCCATATTCCTTCAAATGACTCTAATAAAATTGACTCTTTTGTCAAGGGGCAGTGGCTCATGCCTTTAATCCCAGTACTCGGGAGGCAGAGCAAGGCAGGTTTGAGGCCAGCCTGGTCTACAAAGCAAGATCCAGGATAGGAAGGAAAATCTACACAGAGAAACCCTGTCTCGAAAAAACAGAAAAAAAAATTGACTGGTTCACCAAGGTGGACTTTAGTAATATCTGTACTATGATCTGTTGTTTCTTCCCTATCTGGGGTGTATAAATATTTGTTCACATTTCCCAGGGATAAGGTCATATAATACTTTCCCAGTTTAAGATAAAGGGCACAGTTTTCCTCATTTGGAGCAAGCCTCAAATCCAAGGTTTCTAGATACCACAGGAGTCATTTGACCATTGCTACAATGGGCGTGGCTTGTCTGGCAGGTTGATGTTAAAGGGATTCAGAATCTAGTGTTGGCTAAGATTGCTGATGTTTTTTCTCATCAGTATACTTAGCAAGATCAAGCACTATAAATGCAAAGCCAGCATGGAAGATTCTCCTGGTCAGTCCCAGATTAAATTCTGTGTGCCCTGAAACCAAATTGTATGGATTTATCAGAAATAGTGATTTTCAACTATTTCTGGGCAATTGAGAGCGACAATAAAGCTGCATTCAGTTGTGGTTTTCTGGAGCCTATACTGTCCATAAATCGCAGGGAGACATCACCTGTGTGATAATAAGCATTTTACATAATAACCCATGTTATCTTCTTGTAGCACTTCCACCCATATGTGGTATACCTTGTCAAACTCCTTTACTTTAATTATTTTTTTAAATTAGATTTTAAGGCTTTCACATATATTCTTAGTTTTGGTTAACCACCTCCACTTCCTTCCCCCATTCACTTAGCCCCATGTCTGTATAAAACTTAATCTCCTCCTCTAATGTTATATACAACTTATTATCTTTTCCCTATACCAAGGAGTCTTACTTTAATATTTTCTAAAGAAATATGATCATGTTAGAGGTCTTTGAAAAAATAAAATTTGTTTTGCTAAGAGATTGGAGTTCTATTGGTGTGCAAGGTTGAAGCATTTTGTTTATCTAATTATTCTTTTATAAATAAAAACTCAGGAGTTAGATATCAGGGGAAATAACCTGATTGATCAGAGAAGCAGTGGGGAAGTGACCAGTGACTACCTCTTCTAACTACCTCAATCAAGCATCTTTCTAAGCCCCTACCTACTACTTCTTTGTCTCTCAATGGGTAATTTGGGTCAACTAGTAGCTTGCTCTGCTCTCGGATTCATGGCAATCTTGGGAGTCTCAGAGTGGGATCAAAATGCCCCACAACACAAGGTGGTACATACATTTAATCCCAGCACTCTGAAGACAAAGTCAGCTGGATCTCTATGAGTTTGAGGCCAGCCTGGTCTACAAAGAGAGTTGTGGCACTATTACACAAAGAAACCCTATCTCAACAATCAAAAACAATAAAAAGAATGGAATTCTCATTGCTTTATTAGATATTACTTCATGTTATTATATATTAAAATTCATTAAAGTTCTCATCTTTGGTTCAGTCATTTGAACATTTCTCTAAACATCACCTAGTTTTCATTGTCTCCTTTACTTAATGATATTACTTAAGTTGGAGGGTCCTTCTGGATGACATTCAGTATTTCAAAATAACAATTTCTTTTATGTATCTTGGACATTTGCTGTTTTGTTTATAGTGGTATAGAATGCATTATTTTTAAATACATAGACTGCTTTAATATTCTTTTATATGTTTGTTCATGTATATAAATATGGTCCAAGAAATTTATATAATGAAATTTTAAAATTAAATAAAAATATCCTTTATACCAATGATACCTGCAACTGTTGCAATGATACCTGCAACTAAGGTTGAGTGTGGTCTTTTGCAACATGAACCTTAAAAGATAATATTATTAATAAAAAAAAACCTGTAGCCAGATATTAGGGTGGAAACTGCAAGATCAGAGAAACAGAACAAGCCAGCCACATTCTTATTACTATGAAATCCTCAGCCTCAAAAGAGAGACTTCCTGTTTACTCACACCTTATATACCTTTCCATGCCCTGCTGTCTTCCTTCCTTCCTAGTGCTGGGATTAAAGGCCTGTGCCACCATGCCTGGTTCTGTTCCCAGTGTGGCCTAGAATTCACAGAGATCCTGAAGAATCACTGCCTCCTGAATGCTAGGGTTAAAGGCCTGTGCTACCACCAACTAACCTCTATGTTTAATATAGTGGCTAGCTTTGTCCTCTGATTATTGCCTAGTAAGCTTTATTGGGGTACACAATATATCACCACATTTCCCCATTTTTATCTAAAATAATAAAAGGTTGTAACTAATATAAAAAACTATATACAATATGTACAATAATGATATATAATATATACAGGAAATAAATGAAAATTGTCTAGTCCATTTGCATTTGACAAATTCAGTGAAAATATTCCTGCTGTGGGATGGTCTGTATGTCAAATCTGTTGCTCTGATTGGTCAATAAATAAAACACTGATTGACCAGTGGCCAGGCAGGAAGTACAGGCAGGACTAACAGAGAGGAGAATTGAGGGACAGGAAGGCAGAGGGAGTCACTGTCAGCCACCACCCTGACAAGCAGCATGTGAAGACGCTGGTAAGCCATGAGCCACGTGGCAGGTATAGATTTATAGAAATGGATTAATTTAAGCTATAAGAACAGTTAGCAAGAAGTCTGCCATGGCCATACAGTTTGTAAGCAATATAAGTCTCTGTGATTACTTGGTTGTGTCTGAGTGACTGGGGGACTGGCGGGTGACAGAAATTTGTCTTGACTGTGAGCAAGGCAAGAAAATTCTAGCTACAAATGGCTCAATTTTAAGAATACAACGCCCATATTCCCAAAGAGGTGGTGTGGGGTGGGTGGTTTTTTTGGTCTTTTTAATGGTTTTGGGGTCTGGGATAATTTTCATTGTTTAGGGTGGTTGGATTACAAGTTGTTGTCAAGGGTTAGGAAAAAGGATAAGCAAAGAAGATTAGATTTAAGGTTCTTGTTTTTTAAAAAAGGGAAAAGAAAAGAAAAAGACAATTAGTTTTAAATACTTTACATTGGATTGGATTGTTTTATATTATATACAAATTTGAAATTAATATTGTTAGAAAATGCTATATGTATATTTCTAATTGTACTTATACCATTAATTTAACAATGTAATGCAATTGTCTGATCCTTGAATGTTATTATTGCCAACTATTAGGATATAAAGAAATGAAAGTTAGTAGTTAGACATTACAATACAACTTGTAGTCATATTAGGTATGTTTTCAAGATTGAGCAGATATATTTTAGATAGACAGGTCATCTTCAAACCCTTCAGAGATCTACAGAATATGACATTTAAAATGTTTTAATAACTTAGAAAATTTTTCTTTTTTGAGACATGTCGGCTCCTGGCAGTACCAATCTACTTCAGAGAAAATATGGGCATTGAAGAAACTGCATATGGAGTAAACTTTCATTGTGGCAAAAGTTAGCCCCTGGACAACAAAGTATCCTCAAATCAACTGTTGACAAACAGGCAAACAGGACACGAAACAAAGGACTACTGATTCTTGTCAAAACATGTGTGGTTATGGCTTTATCAAAAGGCATCTTCTGAGGTCAGGACAAGTATGGCACCATCCCTGAAGTGGCCTTCGCAATCTGGAAAAGGTACAGTGCCCTTTTCCTTGAAGGCAGCTGAACAGGCAGTGGGCCGATGGCTTCTGGTATGCAATGGAACAGCAACTGAAAGCTCACGCCTCTCAATAGTAGACTGGCATTTAATAGAGGGATGTGGAGAAGAAGGGGATGCTGAGATGAAGCCATATATACACAGCCAAGAAGAATGGACAGCTGAATTAAAAAAAAATCAACAATTTCCAGAATTTAAAATCCTGAATCATGACAAGACACTAGTGGAATTCAGATGTTTCTGGTATATGGACTGCTCTTACCCAATGTGAGGTTGAACTGTTGACCTTGTGTACATTCGACTTCACAAGTGAGTCTGTTAAATACGCTAAGCCTATAGGCTAAAGATGATGCCCCAACACTGCGGAGAAACCTCAGGTGACTATCCAGGCAGCTGGCTATTTCTGTGAACTCACAAATTTTTTGGAAGTTGCTTGCATGCACTTCCTGTTTTTATTTTTTGTTAGGTAATATTATTTCCTTTTTGGGTCTTTGGGAGAATTGAAGGTTAATTAGTTAGAGTTGAAGATTAGTTAGTTATAGTTAAAGACTAGTTAGGATAGAAAGTGAATTAGGTACATTTTGGACTTATCAAAATAGGGTAGATAATGAAATTATTTTCTCTGAATTTGTTAAATATAAACAGACTAGACATTGTTTAGGTATTTATTACTTGTATATAGTGTATATAGTTATTGTACTTTTGTATATAATTTTTCTTATGTTAGTTTTAACATTTTTCCCCCTGTGTTGCCTCTGCCATGATTTTTATCTCTCCGTCATAGTCATTATCTATCATTCCAGGCAAATTCCTTATGCCCTTCATATACGCACTACTTCTACCCAAAAGCAGTACCACAGATCCTTTTGGTAAGGGGCCATAAACTCCAGTGGGTAGTGCTTGAGGTCCCATTTGAGGGGTTAAGATTGCTCTGGCGGCAGAACTGAGGTCCAGTCCTGCACTTCCTGGTGTTCCTCGACTGAGTTGGTCAATTGAAAGGGATTGTTTTGTGGAATGAAACGGAGGCGACCACTGCCTGGGATTATTGTTTAGTTCTGTATAGCTCTGTATACTCTGGCTTTCGGGGCCCAGAGCAGGCCCCCTCCCCTGTTTTCTGAATGTAGTGGGTTACCCTGTGCGTCAAACTTAGATCTACATTCACTACTCCAGTGCTGACCCTTTTTACATTTGGGACATATTCCAGGTGACTGGTTTGGATTGTTTTGTGGGCAATCGCGTTTCAAATGGCCTTCCTGCCCACACTGCAAACATCCTTTAGGTCGAGCACCTCAGCCATTCATGCCTTGCAAGCCATGTCTTATGGCAGCAGCTAAAACTTGTCCAGTAATATGATTACCATCTATGTCTTTGCAGACACGAAGCATGTCATTCAAACTCTTGCCTTTGCTCCCTCTTAATGCTTCTTTGCAATACTTACTTGCATTCTCATATGCCAACTGTTTAACTATAGCCTGATCAGAATCTCCAAGCATCGTTCCTGCCAATTGCAAAAGCCGTGATACAAAATCTGCATAGCGTTCTGAAGGACCTTGCAAGACCTTTGAAATTTGTCCTCCCGCAGCAAGGTTTGGCAGAGATTTCCAGGCTCAGACCACTGCATTAGCTATTTGAGCATAAGTGCCAGGGTCATACAATATTTGCTGTTGAATATCAGCATATTGCCCTGCGCCTGCCAGCATGTCATAATTCCTCTGGGGTTGACCAGCCTGCACATTAATGCATGCCAGCTCTAAGCATCTTTCGTGATTCTCACTTTTCCACAAGAGATAATCTCCTCCAGACAGGGCAGCACGGCATAATTGCTGCCAATCGCTAGGTGTTAAATAACTAGCTGAAAAGGACTCAAAAAGTGTCACAGTGAATGGAGCCTGCGGACCATAACTGCTCACTGCTTCTTTTAATTGTTTCATTTCTTTAAATGTCAAAGGTACATGATTCCTGACGGCTTGTCCAGCAGCATTAACAGTTTCGGAAACGGGAAAAGCCTGCACAGTATCCTGCCAGATAACTCCCCTCCATTTCCCTTCCTCCTTATCACCCTGATTGTCCCTATCCAACCACTATGGATTATGAGGAGGCGGACGACAGCAGATCAGAGCCGAAGGCTCTTTAAGTTTTACTTTCGTTTTCTGCAGCCGCCATTGTAATTCTTTGATCTCTTTCTCTAACTGTTCCTCCTCATCCAACAACTCATATATAGACTCAAGGTCACTCTCATCATCCTGAACTGCAAGTTTCTTGCAGGGTTTCATAACCTTCTCTTCCTCTTTTTCCCCTTTTAAAGATTCATTAGTTTCAGCTTCCTGGGCAGTGGCAAAAGGCTGCTCACATTCTGCTAATTGTTCCTTCACTTTCACCTTGTCAGTTAATAATGCATCCTTTACCAGCCTCCAAAGAGAAAAGGCTGCAATAAAAAACTTCTCTGGTCCCTTATCCTGCAACACCTTCTGGAGATCACATTTCACCTGTTCCCAATCAGGGATATTCAACCCTCCTCCTGTCAGAAACCACGGGCTAGCTTCAGCTCTAGTGTCCACAAATATGAGTGCGGTACTAGACTTAATACCTGTTCCTTGTTTCTGCAACAGCTCTCTCAACTCAGTGGCCAACTGAGCCTTAGCTGTGGAATTCCCCATGGTATGTAACCTATTTTACTCTATTACATCCAATCTTCCCCCCTTCCTTTGTGAAGGTGAGCCTCGTGTGCTTACCCCTTCTTTCCAAGTCTCGATGGAACCTCCACTTGCCGCGACCCACATGGCTGGAGACCGAGAACTGGCGAGGACGTAGAGGTTAAGCAGCACTTAGGACACGCTATGATTCATCATCCAAAGAGAGCCCATTTATTGACTATCCATCAGCCTTATATACCCTGCTACTTCCTACTCTCATGGAGTCAGAGTATGATCCTCAGGTTCCCATCCACATCCCAGCAGCTCAGACAAACAGGAAGACCACAAGCAGAGAGCTGATTCTTAACAATGTTCCAGCAATAGCTATATCGTAAACATCCTGTGACTTACTGACCACAGGAAAAGAGGAAGGACAAAAGGGCACCTTAGGGCAACTTAGGGCAAGCAAACAGGCTGTGCACAAGGCCTGTTCAGCGTCTGCTGCCAACAATCTACATGAGCAAACTGGGGGTAAGGAGGATAATGGAGGGCAAGGGTCATGGGAAAGCAAATTTAGGGGAGCTGGAGGTGCCAGGTGGATCAGGAACAGAGTGGGAGAACAAGGAAAGAGAGACCATGATAAATGAAGACCCCATGGGAATATGAAGAAACAGAGTGCTAGAAAGGTCCCCAGAAATCCACCAAGATACCTCCACTATAGACTACTGGCAATGATGGAGAGAGTGCCTGAGCTGACCTAGTCTGGTGATTGGATGGCTGAGCACGCTAACTATCACGATAGAACCCTCATCCAGTGACTGATGGAAGCAGATGCAGAGATCCACAGCCAAACCCTAAGTGGAGCTCCAGGAGTCCATCTTGTGAGAGAGAGGAGGGATGATATGAGCAAGAGATATGGAGACCATGATTGGAAAAAGCCCAGGGACAAATAGCCAAACTAGTGGAAACACATGAACTGTGAACCAATGGCTGAGGAGCCCCCATGGAACTGGACCAGGCCTTCTGGATAAGTGAGACAGTTGATTAGCTTGAACTGTTTGGGAAGCCCCAAGGCAGTGGAACAGGGACCTGTCCTTGGTACATGAGCTGGCTTTTTGGAACCTAGGGCCTATGCTGAGACACTTTGCTCAGCCTTGGTGTAGGGGGGACTGGACCTGCCTCAACTGAATCTACCAGGCTAGGCTGAATCCCCATGGGAGACCTTGCCTTGGAGGAGGTGGGAATGGGGGTAGATTGGTGGGGGGAAGACTAGGGGTTGGGAGGAGGGAGGACAGGGAAATCCATGGCTGACATGTAAAATGAAATAAATTTTAAAATAAAAATACTTATTGAAAAACTTTGAATGATAAAAGAGAGATAATGGTACAATTATGTGGCACTGTAAGTTTACACTTGTCTTGATATTTTCAATTCTTGCAAAATAACAAAAAGTTATAGTTTTATAATCACAGATATAAAAGTCATATAAACATTTCTAAATCAGATAAAATAATTTCCTTTTGCTAGATAAAAATTATAAATGGTATCTAGACCTGAAATCTGGATGGGCCCGCTCTCTTATTTCCTGGATCCTGGACGCTGGAGGTAGACTGAGCAGAGTTCTCCAGAGAACACCACTGGACTGTGCTTCACCTTTCCCAGACTCTGTTACCTATCCCTTCACTTGTAAGTTACACCACAAAATAAACCTCCCTTTTAACTATGAGGAGTTGCCTTAATATTTAAACCAATATAAGCATATTGGTTATGATTGAAAATCTGTAACAAAAGGATTAACTTAAAACCCCTAACACTAGGGTTGATAGTTACAAGTCTATCCAGAGGTACTAAGTGAAGCCTTTGCCTTGCTACCACATTAGCAGCCTTGTGGCTGACAGTAATCTTTGCTGAGTTGGAAAGGATGAATTTTGACATTTGAATTTACTCCAATCTTGATTAAATGTGAACACATTTTATAAACCAACCAAAGATAAAACAACTCTGCCTAGCTATGAAGCCAAAACCAGATGATTACTCTGCTATTTTCTGTAAGCTAATGAGCCTCCAGTTTATGGGTTGACCTTAACCCATAGTCTCTTCTCTCCATCTCTGGCCTCTTCTGTTTCCTTTTATCAATCTACAGTGATAGGTTGCCCAAGTCAATTTTATTGGCTGCCCATATTCAGCCCACTGTCAGCCCTTAGTCCTTCCCCTATTCACTTCTGCTCCCCATGGGAATCCCTTTACTCTCTCCCCTACCTGCCTTAAACTAGGCACAGTTCTCCCTTTTCAGGATGGAGACAAGACAAATGGCTTGTTCAGAGTATATGTCCCTTACACATTAAATAAGCACTCTCAAGTAGAAAAAGATTAGGGTTTGTTTAGTTTTCTGTTGATGTAAAGAGACACCATGACCAGGACAACTCTTATTCTAGTCTACAAAGTGAGATCCAGGAAAGGCACAAAGCTACACAGAGAAACCCTGTCTCAAAAAACCAAAGAAGAAGAAGAAGAAGAAGAAGAAGAAGAAGAAGAAGAAGAAGAAGAAGAAGAAGAAGAAGAAGAAGAAGAAGAAGAAGAAGAAGGAGACATTTTTGTTTGTTTGTTTTGAAGACAGGATTTCTTTCTGTAACTGTCCTAGTTGTTCTAGAACTCACTTTGTAGACCAGACTGGCCATGAACTCACCTAGTGCTGGGATTAAAGGTGTAAAGAAAAGATTTAATTGGGATAGCTAGCATATAGTTTCAGAGATTCAGTCCATTATCATCATGACAGAGAGCATGGCAGTGTGTGGGCAGACATGGTGCTAGAGTAGTAACTGAGAGTTCTACATATTTTAGACAACAGGGAATTGACTGAGACACTGGGCAGTATTCTGAGCACAGGAAACCTCAAAGTCCACTACCACAGTGACACTTCCTCCAACAAGATTATACCAACACCAAAAAAGCCACACCTCCTAGTAGTGCCAATCCCTATGAGATTATGGGGGCCAATTACTTTCAAACTACCATATTATATTCCCTCCCCCATAAGACTGTAACAATATCATAATGCAAAATGCATTTAGTCCAACTTCAATCGTCCCCATAGTCTATCACAGTCTCAATAATGTTTAAATGTCCAAACTTCAAATTGGCTTCTGAGACTCATGCAATCTCTTAACTGTAATCCCCAGTAAAATAAAAAATAATAAAAAGAAACAGATCACATACTTCCAACATACAATGGCACAGAATATACATTACCATTCCAAAATGTAGGGAAGAGATCACAGTACGGAAATACTGGAAAATACTGAAAATCAGCTAGGCAAACTCCAAACTCTGAATCTTCATGTCTGATGTTGAACTGCTCTTCAGATCTCCAACTCCATTCAGCTTTGTTGTCTGCAACACACTTCTTTCTCTTAGGCTGGTTCTACTTCCTGATAGCAGCTCTCCTCTGCAGGTGTTACAGTACTCTGGTATCTCTAACATCTTGGTTCTTCATGGCAATCCAGGATTCAACTTCACAGCTTCAGGCAATGCCTTTTCTACTAGGCCTTCAATAAAAGACACCCCTGATACATGCCTGCCCTTGGTGGCTTTCTTTAGGCATGGAGGCAAATTCTATAACCCCTTTCTTCTATTCTTAACTCTGGAGCCAAAATCATATTGCTGAAGCTACCAAGTTCTGCTGCTACTGGAGCTGGAACATGACCCCCTCATTTAATTATATCTTTACCAGCTTTCTGTCCTTCACTGCCTAAGTTTGAGTATCCTGAAACTTGTTCTGTCAACCAGGCTGGCTTTAAACTCAGAGATCCCCATCTTCTGTCTTCTGAGTGTTTGGATGAAATGTATGTGCCACCACATCAGGAAGCTTATTTAAAATTCCCTTTCACAGGCTAGAAATTTACCTGGGTGAAACCTTGCTCTGAGGTCACCATTGGATTCTCTAGGGTCATAGAGCTTATGGAATGAATCTCTCTCTATATATATTTATCTGTCATTTCTCTATCTCTCTCTCTATCTGTCTGTCTGTCTACCCATATAATGAATTTATCAGTACGACTTACAGCCTGCAGGCTTCAAGTAGTTATGAATGGAAAATCCAAGAATCTAGTAGTTGCTCAGTCCCAGGAGGCTGGGTGTTTCAGCTTGTCTTCTGTGTATGCTGGAATATCAAAGAAGTAATCTCAAATGCCAGTAAAGAGATGGATGTGCTGACAAGATGATGGCAATCATGGGAAGCATGAACATATCCCATTTCTTCTTCCCTTGTGCTCCTATAGGTTTCTAGCAGAAGGCATGGCCCAGATTAAATGTGTGCCTTCCAGCCTAAAGTTCTGGATCAAAGACATGTTGTCTTCTTTTCTCAATATCTAGATCACAAGGTGCCCTCCATTTCTGGACTGTAGTTCATTCCAGATATAGTCAAGTTGACAACTGAGACTAGGCATTACAATCCACCCCTTGTCAACTTGACACAAAATGATATCTCCTCCAACAAAGGACTTAGCTCCACTCTTTGGTACTCTTTTACTCCTCAAAATTTATGTTGTAATTTACCCTGCTTAGCTTGTTCCTTTTCATTTTAAATCTTTTCTAGAAGATTTAGAGTTATCCCTAATAACTACATAACTCTGTCTGTACTAGGCTGTTTTGAGATTTCTTCTGCCAGCTGAACTAATTCAAAACTCTTCACTGCAGCCTCAGGCAATTGCTTTGGACAAGGGCAAAATGCACCACTTTCTTCAACAAAATATAAGAACAATCTCTAGGAAACATATTAATTTCTCTGAAACCTCTTTAGTGAACCCCAACAGTTCACATGAATTTTAGCACCTTTGTCTCCCATGCTCCTACTAGTATGGCCCATTAAACAGTGCTTAAAGCATTCTACTGCTTTTATAACCCAAAGTGCCAAATTGCAAATTTCTCCAAACAAAAACATGGTCAGGCTACTCACAGCAGTATCCCAGTCCCTGGAACAACTTCTGCTTAGTTATGTTTCTATTGCTGTGACGATTCACCATGACCATGAGAACTCTTACTAAAAAAAAAATATTTAATTGGGGTGGCTTGCTTACAGTTTCATAGGTTTGGTCCATTATCATGGTGGGAGTAAGGTGGCATGTAGGCAGATGTGGTGCTGGAATAGTAGCTGAGAGTCCTACATCGTGCAGGCAATAGGAAGTTGATTGAGACACTGATCGGCGTCCTGAGCATAGGAAATCTCAAAGCCTGCCCCCACAGCAACATATTTACTCCAACAAGGCCATACACACTCCAACAAAGCCAGACCTTCTAATAGTGCCACTCCTTATGAGATTATGGGGGTCAACTACATTCAAACTACCATAGGATTCTATACTTCTAATTCTTCCATCTTTATTAAAGAATCTCAATATATTACTTCATCTTACCACCTAACTAACTATGACGTTTATGATTCTTACCGACAACCACTCCCGAGGATTGCAGATCTGTTTGGAATCAGGCTAGGGCACAGCAGACCCAGTCCAGACAATTTGCCTGCTTTCTCCTCTCAGTAAGCCTGCCCTTTCAGCTTTACTACATTCCCCAGTGTTTCCCTGACACAAGGGCCAAACTTAACCATCTACTGATGGAGTTCCTAACTCCACAGGCAGAAAACTTAGCAGTAGCCATCTACGTGTACCATGGAAAAGAAGAAATCCCAAAATAAAATAAAAAAATATTTATTGCTAGCTCAGGCCTTTTAACTGGCCATAGCCATATTCCCTTGCCATCCAAAACCTGAGGATCTCTGAATGCATGCCTCAAATATGGTTAGTAGGGTCACTGGGCCTGGGTGTACTCAAGCCCTCAGAAATTCTCTTGACCATGTTTAAGGTACCATTAAGGTGGACATTGGACTGTTAAATGCCCTCATGTCCTATGCATAAGGACATCATGAACAGATTTTTCTCCAGCCAAGCTCCTATGTCTAGACAACTGAAGGGGCCTGAGCTCCATTGGCCTGACCACTGCCATCTCTGACAGGATGTCTTGGGTAGTCATCATAGTATCAGGGATATCTATTTCCTTTTTTCTGGAAACTGGTACCACCTATCAGTTCTGACAGAATTCTACTTCTTTTTCCCTTATTGTTGGGGTAAGGGGATAGCCTTACCAACCTTACCAAATCCCACCACTTAGGTGTGTCTTTGGGAATATTCCTCTTTTCCACATCTTCCTAGTAGTAATAACCAGTCCTGACTGCTTGTTGTGAAGTGACCTCTTAGCCAAAGTAGAGTCTCTGTTTCCTTTGCTCACCCAATCTATTTGACCCATGGCTCTCAGGCTATCCCCCTCCTTCTTCCTTCTTCTCCTCCAAACCACACAATATGACACACCTTTTCCCTTACTGGCCTCCCAGGTCAGTCTCCAGGTATGAGACACCTATAACCTCTCTATAGCTAAACATCACTCCCTTCTCATCATTCAGTTTCCAAACTTAACCAAATATGTCACCCAGGCTCAATTCTCACCCTTTCTCCAAATCCTCAAGGGACTTAAGCCTCTTATCTCTGACTTCCTTAGAAAGAAAATTGTGTGCCCTGCTTCTTCTTGATTCAACACTCCCACACTCCTGGTTAAAAATCCCAATGGAATGTAACACTTGGTTCAAGATCTGACTTATTAATCCCACAGTGGTTTCTCTTCACTAAAGTAGTCCCTAACCTGTATACTCTTCGTTTTGCTGTCTCCTCAGGGACCTCTCATGTTTCTATCTTAGAACTCAAGGATGCATTCTTTTCCATCTCTCTGGACTCCCACCCCTGCCCCAGCCAAAAACTATCTTTGCCTCTACTTGAACTGACCTGGATGCCCACATTTCTACCCAACCCACCTGGACTGCACTTCCCCAGGGATGCCAGGTAGCACTCATCTTTTCAACCCTGAGACTATGTGCTTCCTGTCCCTAAGCTCTCTCCTGGAAGTCTCATGGCTTCTTGATGACCTCCTGGGCTTCATTCTTGTCTCTTAGCTCCCACTTGGAGCTTATAAAACTCCCCCCAGTGGAGTTCATTTTGTGACCCTGTTTATCTAACTCCACAGACTCATATTTATTAAAATCTTATTGTTACTACAAATAGCTTGGCCTCAGTACCATTCAGTGACCCAAACCGGCATGCTCAGTTCTCAGTGGTGGCAACTCCATCACTGCACAAACAAATATTCTGAAAATCTCTTACTTCTAAACTTGCTCTCTCCTCCTCTATGTCTTCCTATCTACACCTGTCTGGACTAGCTTTTAAATATAGATGTTTTTTGGTCAAGAGACCTATAACCAAAACCTTGTTCTAATAAGGTCAGAAAATTATTCTATAGTAGGCTGTCAAAGCTGATCCTGTTCCCTATATCTATGTTATCCATCTCTTCTCAACTAGCCTTACTATATGTGTCTGTTTTCTCTATTTTGTATGATAATTCCTGTCTTGAAAACAAAAATTGTAAAAGTATGATTTATGAAAGGTGGGATTTTAAAAATAATGCTCTTTTAGTGAGGTGTTAAAGCTGCATCACCATGGATTCATATGTAAGACTACCTCATGGTGGTAGCTGAACTTGGTAATGTAAGAGTCACCTAGGTGGTCTTTATTTGAAAGAAGTATTCAGGGGTCATGGAGAGCAGCTGAGACTTGACACTTTGTGACAAGACTGAAATTCCTAAAGAAAGCACAGGAGAGGTTATTAGTGAAAATGCAGTCTAGTTACAATGAGAGTGTAAGAAAGTTTTTTCAGGCATGTAAAGGAAAGTTCTGAAGCTATAAGGAAGTGACTTAAGATAATGAATAAAATGTTTCAGATATTTTCCCCCTCTATGCCTGTTATATTAAGATTTCAAAGGTTCAGGAAACCTATTCTCAAGAATTCATCCAGACCATTCTTGTGGTAAGATCTGGAGACTGCTCACCAGAAAGTTTCCAAAAGGAAATACTTAAACTCATAACATAAATTAACTTCTAAAACACCTCTTCCCTGTATTGATTTCTCTATGATCAATGTATATCAACATTGGCCAAAGACTTATGGAGATTACCCTAATTAGTGCTTTTTTTTTTTTTTTTTTTTTTTTTTGGTTTTTTGAGATAGGGTTTCTCTGTGTAGCTTTGCGCCTTTTTCCTGGAACTCACTTGGTAGCCCAGGCTGGCCTCGAACTCACAGAGATCCGCCTGGCTCTGCCTCCCGAGTGCTGGGATTAAAGGCGTGCGCCACCACCGCCCGGCATCCCTTATTAGTTCTTTAAGAGACATGATGCATATGCAAAAAGGTGTTCCTTCTCTTATAAAGAATGGGGAATTTTTTATTATACTAATTAAGGACCCATGGTATCCTAGATGGGAGATGGGAGTCATGGGTATGTTTTATTATACCTTGTATCACAATGATCCATCAGGCAACACAATCAAAATACAGAGGGTATATACCCCAATTACTCAACCCCTAGTCATAGACAAGGCAGAAGAAGTAGTCCAGCACTCCTCAAAAGGTCCCCATTTCCCTAACATTACTCCTCTTAGATGATATCAATCCCACCTCCCTGTCTTTATGGTCATTCCATCATGGTCTTGTTTTAGACCTTATTCTCCATATAGGACCTACTAATGTACTTGAGCATAGCAATTATTAGTAAAAAATATTTCAGTATTACTAATTTCATATGGTTCAACTCTGTACATTACTATGAGTTATTCCAGTCAGCCTTGATTATTTATGAAGAGAAAAGTTTAATTTTAACTCAATGTTTGATGAATTTTTTCCATAGTCAGTTCTTCCTTGGGGCTCTTGGCATGATATTTCATAATAGAAAAAGAACACAGTGAAGAAAACTGCTTATCTCATGGCCAGATCAAGAAAGCAAGTGAAAGACCACAGTCTCACAATCCCCTTTGATAATTGTCATAGTTTCTTTTATATTGCTACATAAAGACACCATAACCAAGGCAACTCTTTTAAAAGAAAGCATTGGATTGGGCAGCAGACAGAGAAAATTAGTTTGGCATGGGAACCTAAAGACCCACTTCCAGTAAAACACCTTCTGCAACAGGGTCACACTCTTTCCAACAAGGCTACTCTTCCTAGTCACTGGGAACCAAACAGGCAAAAAAAAAAAAAAAAAAAAAAAAAAAAAAAAAAAGCAAAAAAACAAAAACAAAAAAAAAAAAACACCACCACAACAAAAAAACCAAAACCAAACCAAACCAAACAAACAAACAAAAAACCAAGACAGCCAATCTTGTTAAATCCACTATAAAAATACATCCTCAATAACCTAAAACTCTTATTTAGAGTTCCTACTTATGAAAAAACTCATGACTTCCAATGGTTCTATATTGCAATTAACCTTTTAACATATATGCCTTTGGGGATATAAGAGGTAGAACAGTTCAAAAATGAAATGGATCAGCAACTGAATCATTATCAGTGAGCATCAAAGTCCATGTAATTATAATGAGAAATAAGAATCAGTGCAGAAAAAACCAAAAACAGAAGAATGTGTATTTTAGGCATGGCTTAAAAATTCACATCAAATGTGGATCTAATCTATAGCAAGATATGGAAGAATCAATAAACACCACACACACACACACACACACACACACACACACACACACACACACACATTTAAGCTTAGTATAAATATTTTTGTATGTGTTTTAAAGGATATGAAAAGGCAACTTAAATAGAAGAGAAATGACCACAATACTTTAAAAAGGTTCACATTAGAGCATGTGAAAATAGTTTAATCACACCGTATAAAATGCATATTCTTGTGGAAATATATCATGCCTTGCACAAAAATCAAAAGTTTAAATATGAATAAGTAACAACTTCTTACAAAATACAAAGAAAGACATAATCATGGATAAGAAGATTTTCATTCAGATACATTTTAAAATTAATATTTTTCTTCATTTTAATCATGATCTGTCTCTACATGCAAGTATTCAAAAATGTGTATAAATTTTCTCACTATTTTTTGACACATCTTTCATGTCTCCTAGGGATACAAATGAGCAATGTTCTCTTAAATTTACTCATCTAGCCAAAATAATGGGCTCTCTAAACTTTATGTGTTCCCCTCTTGATATTACTAGTACACAGATAATTATACTTTAATACTACTACTGCTTTAAAACTTCAAATTCCAAAATTTAGGTTTGGGTTATTATGGATTCAGGGAAGGGTTGCTATGTTTGGCTCTTCATATATGGGCTTAAATTAAATTTGGTTTGCTTTGGAAACATAACATTTTTTTATGTGTCAATGTATTTATTTTTGGTGTTGGGATGATATGGGAATGCTATGGTGTGAGACCTAAATTTATTTCCTGTTAATAATAGTCAACAGACTGCCCCCAACTGATCTATCTATCTATCTATCTTTCTTTCTAAAAAATTATATCTATCTATCTATCTATCTATCTATCTATCTATCTATCTATCTATCTATCATAGATAGATAGATATAATTTTTTAGAAAGAAAGTAATATGGTTATAATATTTAGTTAAACTGAGGAAATCAGACACACAAATTGCATTTTCAAAGTTAAAATTTAGTAGTGGCACATTTGCTCATATTTCTTATGCTCTATTACATAAAAAGCAATGGTTCGTTCTAATATTTTATATGAAATGCCATTAATACACATGGCTCACAAGGAATCCACATTTATCTGAATGCATGACTAGTATTTATTACTGTAAAAAATAGGTCCCAAAATACACAAAGGAAATTGTGTGTGCTAAAGTTATTGAAAAATTCACGTTTGAGCCCTATTAAGTTTTTTCCATGTGACCCATAAGTCACATTAAGCATCTCTTGCTAGGAATTATGACCATGTGAACCATGTGTGGCAGATAAAGTAGAACATTTCAAATTTTTTGTTTTGCTGATCATGTAGCAGAACTCTAAATTTTCATTGAACACTTATTTTTGACATAATGTTATACTCATCATTTATGGAAAATTATATGTCAGTGTGTTGAACTTATTACCAGTCAAATTCAGACCCGAGTCAAGGATCAAGGTTTCTAGCAAGCCTTCTAAAAATAGTGTTAGCAAGAATACCATGTTAATTTTTTCTGCAGTGAAATCAGTTTTTTTTTTTTCTGGTGAAAATTATTGCAAATGCAGCAAATTGTTAACAAGGAATTAGAAATAATGAGTGAAGTGGCCTTGCATGCTAATCCTCAGCAATCTACAGTGAAGATGCTAAAGGAAATGATAATTACTAAACTGCATAATATCATCTAATTAATAAAAGCTATCAAAACAGGATTTAAAGCTATATCATTGTACTTGCCTTACATCATAGTAAGATAAAAGTATAAGTACCCGCCCACACCACAGTTATGAAGAGTTAATGCTTTTTTCAGATTACTCTTAAATCCAATCGGCTACTTAAATGTGAGGAGCAAGCATTAATTTTCATTTTCCCTTTCATTTTTTAAGCTTCATAAAAAATTTAATGTGCAGCCAACTTCTAGCTTGACTATAAAGAGGTTAAATAGACACCAACAAGGGGATTACAGAAAGCAAATTTGTTGCGACTCAATGAGAATTGATTGCTATAAGGGTTCAAGGCTTGTTAAAAAAGATTTAATTACTCATTAGCACCTTATTAAGAGAGTTTATTCTTCAGCAGCACTTTCAGAAGAATCAATTGAGATGTATGATCAGAAATGAATTTTCACCACAGGAACCAAGTAGATTAAGGAGAGTAAGAGTTACAACGAATAAACAAGATTTGCTGAGTGGAATATGTAATTTTTTTAAATAGTAAGATTCAATCAAGTTGTGTCATCATTATCTTCTTATTAATCCAATGACATTAGTAAACATTGTCTCCATTACTCCAGCAAAGGGTAAAATATCTGCCATCCCAACATTATGAAACCAGCAGTTGTTAAAAGGCAAACATGTTCCTCATTTGGCCAATGGTGTCTCTAGTGAGCACTTTTCATGGTCTATTTGTTCCTCAAACCTTGAATTTAAACTCACAAGTATATATGAATAATGTCCCATAAATTAAATTTGACTTATTATAAATCAATATTACTTTCTCTTATAATAAAAACCACATCCCAATATCCCCATTAGCATCATTTATACTGTTTTCTATTTCTTTGGAGAAATCAGATTTTATAAATATTTTTTATAATAATAACTGATGCATCGTCTCAATTCTCAAATTGATTAATTTTTTAATTACATTTATTATTCTATTTTTAGTTCTTGTAATAGAATATCTGGGAGTATATGACTTCAAAATAAAAATGGTTTATTGAATTCTTGATTTCTAGGCTTGAAATTCTACCAAGGGATCAGCTTTTGCATGAGTATATCTGCATTTGTTTTCTTGTGTTTGATGGCATCACAATGATTGAATTTTTGTGAGAAAGTTCTTATATATAAAGATAGTAAATCAAGGTGGGAGGACTTACTTTGCCCTTAAGTACCTTGAATTAGGCATCTTAAAATTGCTATTGCTTCACCCATTGCCATGCTGGTACGAGTGTTTAATAGATGAAGTTTTTGGGTTCAAACACATCCAAAGTACACAATCTCTCTTCCTTTTAGTCACTTATTCAATTTAATTTTCTTATGATTTTCATTCTTTCATTAATAACTAATGTAACTGTCTCTGGAACATTGATTACAATTGTCACTGTCATAATAGGTGTACACATTTCTCTAATAATAATAACATGATTCTCACTAACTTATGCTGTATGATATCTGTGAGGCTGACCTAGCAGGAATATAGCAAAACCTGCTGCTTAAAGACATAAGAAAATTTGTATTTGTGGTAGTTAATAGGAAAAGCTAAGGAAGCTTTACAACAAGTGTTTTTTTTTTTTTAAGATTTATTTATTATATATACAGGAGAGGGTGCCAGATCTCATTACAGATGGTTGTGAGCCACCATGTGGGTACTGGGAATTGAACTCAGGACCTCTGGAAGAGCAGTCAGTGCTCTTAACCTCTGAGCCATCTCTCCAGCCCCTACAACAAGTGTTTTAAGAATTCCTTGATGTGTCAATAAGACCTCCTGAAGAGATGTCAAGGGAACATGTAATGATACAGGAGCTGGAGTTAATACCAAGTGTTTTGTTCATTGTGTGATGTTTTTTTGTTGTGCATTCTCTCCCATATGGGTAATGTGCTTCACATAATCACCCCATCATCACTTTCTCTTGTCATCCTTCTCCTTCTGGTTGTTTTCCTAATTTATTGTAGTCCACCAGTTACTTTAATGGTTTTGTACAAATAATTTCATTTATACATGGGAGAGAAAATATCCTCTATTTATTCTTTTTGAATTGCCTCATTTTACCTAAAATGATAATTTCTTTTATTTTACAGCAGAACTATTATTGAATATAGGTAATTTCTTCTAGATGAAATTGAGAAAAACTTAATTTCAACTCATTATTACTGTGAGCTCATTTATATTTACATAACTATTACCAGCCATTATTTATTTATGATAAATATGAACAAGTATTACATTCTGATTTGTTATTCCAGCCCAGACATCTCCTTTGCTACCAACAACCACATCCAACACACATCATTTGTTGAGTTAATGTGAGTGAGAAAACAAAGTGCCCTTCAAAATATTTTTGTTGTCATAGTGGCTGTTTCTGCTTTTGTCATGTGATAAGCATAGCAATGTCATTTTTCCTGTTCCTTAAAAAATGCATCTCAGTTTTCCATCATATGATTCAAAATTCAACTACTCTAAGATAACTATACACATAGATCACAAATGCATTGACATGATACTGTAGAATGAATGTAAGAAGTAATTGTGTTTCCCAGAATTGTAAGTCATAAAAGGAAATACCAATTGCTACAATTTAAAATGATGTGTGTGATAACTAAGGAAATCTAGTCATTAAATAAAACATTGTCTGTATTGGTCCCATTTAATTAACAGAAACCCATTACTATAATTGATAACCAATGATGCGCATGAGAAATAAATGCATTTACATTTGTAACAATGAAATACTTGGTAATATAGAAATGTTCAAGATTTATGTCTTCATAAGAAACTGTGTATTCTCTAAATTTAAACTGAAATACAGGTGAATTTATCTTATCATGCAAATTTCGGATACATGCCACTTGACTTCAAACCTCAACATATTCCTGTTTCTTTTTGTGACAAAATTTTCTTGGTAGGCTTGGTAAATTTCAATGACATAATTTTGAATTTATATATCCTGCTATGTTTATTGTGCAGAGATTTTCTGTGTGATATACAAGGAAGTAATACAAATGAAATGCCAATTGGTGGGATTTTGGCATGGAAAAATTTAAAACTATTTCTAAATTACTGAATTTATAGAGTGAAAATAAATTCAGAATATCATATGATACAGCACATATACAGTTTGTACACAGACATATGTTATTATTATTATTAATTATTGTTTTATTATTTTATTACTTATATCACTTTAAAATTGAGGATTTTTTTTTCCAAAAAGGAAAAAAGTACTTTATGTGCTAATAATTAACATATCATCCTAAAACATTATTGCTGGCTGAATAATGTATCTCTCATATTGCACTGATTCCCTGTGTTCTAACACAGAAAAAGATAAAGCCAGTAAGTTCTGGGTTTGGTTATCTTTGTTTTTTCAGATGATCTTCAAGAAGTATGCTTTCGTTTTTAGAAAATTATGTTTCAAAAATGTCACAGCAGCTACTTCAAAATGAAGTCAGTGGGACATTTGAGTTCAATTGTTTACTTAAACATTTACTATTGCTGGTCTTAGCGACTAATTTTTATAACCAGGTGTGGTGGTTCATAATTTTAATGGCAGAACTTGGAAGATAGAGACAGTAGAGAGTGCTTCAAGGCCATGCTCAACTTCATGGTCCTTGCAGCCAGCCTGGGGTATGATATACTTTCTTGAGCAATTAGAGTGGACTCTTATTTTCTAAATGTTATTGCATTACATATGTGTTTGTGTATATATAAATTTTCCTAAAAATACAACATATTGATTTCATATAATAATACCTGGATGTTTCAGGGCTGACTCTTTGGTATTGGAAACCAATTGGTGTGCTCTTCCCTAGGGCAGTATCACCTTAGGGAATTTGCTGTAAGATAATGTCTCCTATTAATAACAGAAACTATATCACTAAAGGTTCAACAACATGACTGCCCAAACATGAGCTGAACAAGTATGGCACCAATGAATGTGCAAGTTTGCATGAAAATAAATCACATAAAACAACAACAACAAATGCACCAGCCACAATTCTACACAAAGAGCTACAGGCAATGACATGAAGCTAGGATTTTTTTTCTATTTTCTCTTCTATTATATTTAAGAGTTGGAAGGAATTTAAGTGATTATTAAGTTTCAAATAATTGGATTTATAGAGTGCTAACAAATATATTAATGAAAGGTGTGATAAAACTTGAAGAAATACAGAGTGCATAAAATGAAGTATCCTTTTCTGCATATTTTCCTCCTATCACCTCAAAGAATTTTGATTGTCAGTTTAATTAGTTTTGTGTGTCTTACCTGTAGTTGAAGTTTTCCCAGGTCCTGCCCAGCCCCACAGACCCTGAAGCTGCTTATAAAATAATCACTCAGAAGCTTATATTAATTAAAACTGCTTGGCCATTAGATCAGGCTTACCACTGACAAGCTCTTACATTTAAACTCAGTCCATTTCTGTTAATCTATATGTTGCCACATGTTCGGTGGCTTTACCTGTGTGCCATTACATGCTGCTTTCTGGATGGCAGGCTGGCATCTACTTACTCAGCCTTCCTGTTCTCAGAATTTCCCTTGCCTGTTTATCCTCCCTATACTTCCTGCCTAGCTACTGGCTAATCAGCTTTTTATTTATCAACGAATCAGAGCAACACATGAACAACACACAGAAAGATACCCACAGCACTTATCCACTGCTCTCTTGCTGTGAAGAGACACCATGACTAAGGCAACACTTATAAAAAATCTCTAAATTTGCTTTACATCTAGTATCCACTTATGAGTGAGTACATACCATGTTTGTCTTTCTGAGTCTGGGTTACCTCACTCAGGATGATTTTTTCTAGTTCCGTCCATTTACCTGCAGACCTCATGATGCCATTGTTTTTCTCTGCTGAGTGTATATGTACCACATTTCTCTCCATTGTATATATGTACAACATTTTATTTATCCATTCTTCAATTGAAGGGCATCTAGGTTGTTTCCAGGTTCTGGCTATTACAAATAATGCTGCTATGAACATAGTTGAGCATGTGTCCTTGTGGTGTGATTGAGCATTCCTTGGGTATATGCCCAAGAGTGGTATAGCTGGGTGTTAAGGGAGGTTGATTCCTAATTTTCTACGAAAGCACCATATTGATTTCCAAAGTGGCTGTACAAGTTTGCATTCCCACCAACAGTGTAGGAGTGTTTCCCTTGCTCTACATCATCTCCAACATAAGCTATCTTCAGTGTTTTTGATCTTAGCCATTCTGACGGGTGTAAGATGGTATCTCAGAGTTATTTTGATTTGCATTTCCCTGATGACTAAGGACATTGACCAATTGCTTGAATGTCTTTCAGCCATTTTAGTTTCTTCTGTTGAGAATTCTCTGTTTAGCTCTATAGCCCATTTTTTAATTGGACTGTTACAGACTGCAACTCACAATCCAGGGAGACTACCTAGTAAAAAGGACCCTAAGAAAGACACAGAGATTACCCAACAACAGAGAAATGGATGAAATCTACATGAGCAAACTGGGGGTGAGGGAAGCAATGGAGGGCAAGGGTCGGGGGAAAGAGAGCTTAGGGGAGTGGGAGGTCCCAGCTGGATCAGAAGCAGAGTGGGAGAACGGGGAGGGAGATGACACAACAATTGAAGACCCCAGGAGAATAAGTAGAAGCAGAGTGCTGGAGAGATCCCCAGAAATCCACAAAGATATCTCCACTATACACTACTGGCAATGGTAGAGAGAGTGCCTGAGTTGATCTGCTCTGGTGTTTGGATGGCCAAACACCCTGGCTGTCATGATAGAACTCTCATCCAATGTCTGATGGAAGCAGATACAGAGATCCACAGCCAAGCCCCAGGTGGAGCTCCAGGAGTCCAATCTGCAAGAGAGAGGAGGGATTGTATGAGCGAGAGATATTGAGACCATGATTGGAAAAGGCCCAAGGGAAAAAAAGCCAAATTAGTGGAGAAACATGAACTGTGAACCAATTGCTGAGGAGCCCCCATGGAACTGGACCAGGCCCTCTGAATAAGTGAGACAGTTGATTAGCTTGAACTGTTTGGGAGGCCCCCAGGCAGTGGAGCCAGGACCTGTACTTGGTGCATGGGCTGGCTTTTTGGAGCCTGGGGCCTATGCTGGGACATTTTCCTCAGCCTTGGTGTAGGCAGGAGACTGGACTTGCCTAGGCTGAGTCTACCTGGCTGGGCTGACTCCCCAAGAAATGGGGGATGGATTGGGGGAGAAGGCTGGAGGGTGGGAGGAAGGAGGATGGGGGAATCTGTGGCTGATATGTGAAATTAAGTTAATTATAAAATAAAAATATTAAATAAAAAAGCTCTAAAATGGGAGATTACTTCTAGTTTCAGAGGTATTCCATTACCATTATAACAGGGGACATGACATGCAAGGGAAACATGGTGTTGGACTCGTAGCTGTTATATTTCCTGATATTTAGACAGAAAGAGAGACGCTGGTGCAAGTGTGGACTTTTTGACACCTTAAAGCCCACCACCAACCTGCAACACCTTTCTTCTAACAATACCACACCTTATTGTCCTTGTTCTCCTTTCAAATAGTTCACTCGCTGCTGATCAAACATTAAGATATATGAGCCTCTTCAAGCACCCATATTTTGGTAGGGAGATTAATTAAATTATTTTATAGTTCTATGAAAATATTCATTCATGCACATGTGCCAGCATGTGTGTGTATATTTTTATATATAGTATCTATGTAAAGTATTTATATATACTTTTTGTATTAAAACTTTATTAATATATTAAGATTTATATGTGTGCTTTTTTATATAATATAGGATATATTAGCCTAAGTTTTATACAATTAAGATAAAATACATTTTATCCTTCTATTTATATTTTGTTTTTAAGTAGAACTCTTCACCAGTGAAAATAACATTATATTTCATTTGTTAAATTTCTCAATTTAGTATCAGTTGTAGAGCAACTCATATTAATAAACCATCTTTATCTATTTGCATGTTATATTTTAAATGTGAAAAAATATATACTTTCTTTAGTCCTAAGATTTACCACAAAATAAAATCATGTTATTATTGGTCAAATAAAAGATGGTTTAATCAAGATGAATGTCCCGTTAAAAATTGTACTGTCATCATTCTTAAAGTTCCAAGAAGTTTTTATAGCAGGGTGGTCACAGACAATTTTCTCTACCCGAGATGACTTAGTCTATCTTCATCTTTTCCCTTTACCCATTTCTCAAGGTCCTGCCCAGTGCAGGTTGGCCAGAGAAGGCTTTGCTGCAACAAATTATCATTTTATTGTCTCTCAAGATTTACTAGTTGGCACTCACAAGCCTTTCCATTATTTAAAAATAATTTGTGTAATTTTTATTAAGCTATGGCTTTTACCATATATATGTGAGTGTGTGTAGAAATATAAACATTTAAATATAAATACAAATAAATATAAATTCTGTGAGGATATTCATACCTAGAATTGCTCATAATACTAAATGCTTTAAAAATAGCTGACATTTGTTAGAATAATTTAATCAGTGGTTAAAACATGTAAAATTATAAACTGTATTGCCATCAGGTAAAATTCAGAGGTAGTCACCTTCTAGCATGTCACACACTAGATAAAGTACATTTTGATAATTTCCCTTAGTTGAAAGATGTTTTTATTATGTAAAATATGCCATAAATACTTGTATAATTGCTTTTTACATTGGAATGTAGGTATAGACATATATTTTTCTTTCTTTTCTTGTAGATACATTCAAGAGAATAGGTGTATGATATATATCATATTTATATAAGATTAAACTTTCAAAGAAGCTCCTTAGATTTACATTTCACGAACAGCATATAGTATTAATGTCTCTTTTATATTGAGATTTTAATTTGAGATTAGAAAATAAAAGCATGAACATAATAGAACAATTAAAACTGATGTACCTTGAATAGAAAATAAGAGTAGAATTTTTGAATAGAATAATAGAGTACTATTAATTAGAACTCTTTGTGCTCCTTTTTGAAAACTTGTATTCAGAGTAGTTACTAGAAAATTCTACTGTTTAAGTAACATGTCATCAGGTTGAGTATTTTCCTCACATAACAATTTTTCTCTCTCTTCTCCCAGTTCATCCTCACCTCACTTTCCACACAAATCCACTCCCTTTTTGTCTCACATTAGAAAACAAACTAGTTACTCAGGAATTGTAATAAGATACAACAGAATAAAATATAATAAGATAAAACAAAGCTATCACATTGGTGTTGGACAAGACAGACAGAAGGAAAAGAGCCCAAGAGAATGAACAATAACTAGAGACACATAAGTTCTCTCACTCAATTGCATAGAAACACTAAAGTGGAAGACATAATATATACCCAGAGGACCTGGTGCAGACCCATGCAGGCCCTGTGCTTGCTGTCACAGTTTTTGTGAGTTCATAAGTTTTTATCCTTTAGATGACTTTTTTTTCTTGGTGTCCTCCATCCCATCTAGCTCTTACACTCCTTCTTCCACCTTTTCCATGGGGGTCCCTGAGTCCTGAGGGGAGGGGTTTAATAGAGATATATGTCCCTTTTAGGACTGAGTGTTCTAATGTTTCTCACACACTGCATAATCTCTCTCTCTCTCTCTCTCTCTCTCTCTCTCTCTGTAACAACAATTAAAAGTAAAGAGGCAATGAATTTGATAGAGAGAAGAGATCATACATGGGAAGGATTGGAGAATATGAAGAGAGGGAGAGTGGTGTAATTATACTATAATCTCAAAAGTAAAATAATATTTCAAAAATTAAATAGAGAAAATTGAACTGAAGTTTTCATTTAGAACTGTCAGATGTCAGAAATAAGATTAAAATAAAAATCAATTACAAAGGTCAGACATTTGACCATTTGACAATATTGTTAATGATGGCTTTAATTAGATGATTCAATGATGTAATAAAATTGCACTGTCAGAGTCTAGCCTTGGGTGTCCTAGGTCATATCTCAAAGATTTGATTTCTTGTCTGTTAGGTTTATTTTCAACCCACATGGGTGTTTTTCATCTCTTCAACAAAATACTATTTACTCCATCCTACAGAAAAGTAATAGAGAATGTGTATGTGCATATATACAGGAAAATGCACACAATACATATTTTAATACATTATAAACAATTTAATGTTTATTAACATTTCAACATACCAAGATTAATCAATATAACAAGATATTCAAGATAGATGGATGCACACACTTTGTGCTGACATCACTTTACAAGAGTATTGTAGGTTTTCATTCAATTAATATTATGTCATTTTAGTTTTAAAATTTGATTCTTGTTCAGGTCTTGCTTTCACAGCTGAGTTGGTGAAGCTTTATGAGTATATTTTAGACTTTTCTAGGTAAATAAACTCACAGAAAACACCCTTTTCCTCTATTTTTGACTACGTATTTTTTTTTTAATGCAGGCCACTTTAAACAAGAAAATTACTGGGTTTTTTTCCTAGTTCATAGTTATGATGGTTTGAGCATTTGTTTCTATTACAATAAAAGCTTTCTCTTCTATTAAAAACACAACATCAATACAATAACTAAAGCATACTATTAATTAGTATAGTGATAAAACTACTGAGTTAAAACAGTACTATATGATAAATTCTAAACACTGTAAAAAGGCAACATACTAATTGATAATTTTTGTATGTTTACACCCATAAATCTCATTCCAAGGGGATTTTATTGCAGCAAACTAATGATCGCTATGGAGCATTATAACATTTAGCTGATTGACTATAGAGGGCATTGTATATCTCCGATATTGATGCATCTGAGAGTTAATGAGGGCAGTTATTCTAAGTACTGCATGGTCATCTGAATTTACAGTACTATATTAGGTATCCGATTAACAAACATCCAGTGAGATATTTAATTTATGTATTTTCTTCAAAAGCTTTCTTTGAATTTTAAATGTTAGATAATGTAAACAGAAGTTTTAGAGAGAAATAAATTATTTTAATTTTTTTTTTTTTTTTTTTTTTTTTTGTCTGAGGCAGTGTTTCTCAGTGTAACCGTGACTGTCCCGGGACTCACTCTATAGAACAAGATGGCCTCAAACTCAGAGATCAGCCTCCCTCTGCCTCTTGAGTGCTGAGAGAAATAAAGTTTTAAAATATATCATATCTTTAAACCATTAAGCAATAAATACTTTTTAGTCAATTAAATCACATTAATTAAAAAAATCATTCATTATATTAGCAAGAGACAGCAATTCTGACAAACTGTCACTTAGACTTATCAAAGTGCTACAATAATTAAAATGTCTCAAAGATGGTAAAATTGCAATTAAATATTGCCATTGATAAGAACAACTAGTATCATAGACAAATTTATTTTAACATAGTTTCTTAGATGGATCAGAATAATTAAATAAAATATCCAGATTCTATGAACAAAGTTTGTCACATTTAGCCAACATCTAAAATCTCAAATATGGAATTTGTTTATTTAAAAAATAATAATTCAGAAATGTAGTAAATATCAAACAAATATTTATTATAAATTTTAATCAAATGTTGTGATGCATTGTGCAAACTTAAGCTTTAGTGTAACTCCCACATTTCTCTCTTATTTTAGTAAACTCAAAGACGAAAATATTAATAAAATCTTTAGACAACACTATTGAATGTATAATCAATAGTGTTTAGAGTATGTAAATAATGTTTCTAAATTATTTAACTAAGAAAAGAGGTATTTTCAATATTTCCTATGTATTAAAATGGCTTTCACAATTAGAAACAAAATAGTAATTTTAATGTGGATAGCAATAAATTGATAATTTTGTGAATTTCTAGTGTGAATAGAATGTGGTGTGGATTCAATAGAGATCTATACATCACACATCACACCTTAAAAAATGTAGCAGAATTTGCATAAAACCTATCATTTCCACTTTTGTTTTGTTTTGTTTTGTTTTGTTTTCTTGAGACAGGTTTTCTCTGTGTAGTTTTGTGCCTTTCCAGGAACTCACTCTGTAGACCAGGCTGGCCTCGAACTCACAAAGATCTGCCTCCCGAGTACTGGGATTAAAGGCGTGTGCCACCACTGCCAGGCTCATTTCCACTTTTAACAGATTATCCCAAATGTAATTGGGAAGCTGCCCAATTATTTGTGCATCAATATTAATGACATCACTCATAATAATCAAAAATAGGAAGTCCTATTTTCAAACAAAAATTAAATTTGTAACAGTTTAACATGGGTATTTATTAGAATAATATACATTTTAAAAGCCAATGAAATTCTTTCCTATTCTACATTATACATGCATCTTGAATTATGATTAAGTTTATTATGTCAACTATAAAAGAGAAAATGTCATAATACTATTTGTATAAGACAGCTAGAAAAATCATACATAGACACAAAAAGAATAGTTAGCATGGACTCAGAGAACAGAGAATGGGGCTTTATTTATCATGAGTGACAGTTACAGTTAGTGATGACGAGAAAGAAATGGAGAAAATTTCAGTGTAATGTCTATTTACCTTTGGTGTCTTAATTAGGCATTTGCTGAGTTTAAATATAAAATTATTTTACTACTATATTAATATTATAAAAATAACTAGGAGATTATTTCTAGGATACATTGACCTGACAAGAAACATATTAAACTATGTACTCTGGAGAAGAGGCTGGTGGATCATATCTGTCCCACTACACTGCTAGCCATGGGGAATCTATCATACTGAGTTTAATCTGAGGTGGTGGTGAGTACATGGGTGAAGAAGTATCTGGCTGTGGCCCTGTGATGAGCCCCTGATCCTCCAGTAATGCTCTTTGGTGAATCACACAAAAATGAATAATTAGGAGATGAAAGAGATGACAAATCTATACATAAATTTACAGTTTAAGAAAGATGTCAGATTTGAGAGATCAATAAAGACAAAATCAATAGAAAGGGGAATTTTTGGAGGAAAGAAAATAGTTGAGAAAACTCAGGATAAATAAATCTTGGGAAAATAAAATCTAGATCACACAATTGGCTATATACAGAATTCAGCAAATTAAAAAGCTGAAATATGACACATAAACATCTATATATAATTATATATATGATTTTACACACACACGTGTGTGTATATATATAAAGATTTAGGAGTTAGATATTACACTCTGAGAAAAGAGTACAATCTTTATATACAGCTGTAAAAATATGATGAACAAAATAGTTGAAAAGAAAAAGGTATAACAGGGTGTATTTAGTGCGTGTGTGTGTGTGCGTGTGTGTACAACTCAAGATAATGTACATGATTCTTTGCTTAAAACACTATTCAAATTCATAAAATCATGATATAAAATATTTAGGAATTATTTTGAGGACATTTTCTAAAACATATTATAAACAGATATGTAACTTTTTTCCTTAACCGTAACTGAAATTTTATACATATTAAATAATGCCTATTGCACATACCATCTGAATGATAAAATCTGATAAATACATAAATTATGAAAACATAATAGTTAACTGAGCAAATAGACTTGTTTATTCACTGGGCACAATTCTCAAGCAGAGTCTCTAGATGGAGGTATCTACACCAGGTAAGTGACCATCAGAATATAAAGCAGAGCACATTAAAACTCTTATTTACATTGATTTTACAACCTTTGTAATTCAAGTATTTGATAATTGAGTTAATTAATAGTATATTACAATCTTACACATTTGTGAATAAACATGCATGTAACAAGATTGAATAATAAAGTTGTTAAATATTCCAATAAAATTTTTGCAGGTAAGGAGTTTCTAATTTTTTTCAAATGCAAGAATTCCACAGCTGTATTCTGTAGCCTGAGGCCAAGAATATATTAATACATAGAGAGTCAATACACAATGGTATTTCCCCCTACAGTTTCCTTTATTTCATATATGTGAAAATAAATCATAATCCAGAATTATGGAAAGACCTTCAAAAATGTCAAAAAATTTAAAAAAAAACCACAGACTGTATTCTTTTTTCTAGTTTATTAAAGTACACTGCATACCACAGATATATCTATAATCTTGCAGTTCCTTTTAAAATACTAATGTATGTGGAAAATATTAAAATGGTTGAATTAATAAAATAGTCAGTTAATATGGAGAAATATTAAACATGTCAACATTCCTCTTTACCAAATTAAACCAGCATTTTTTCCAAACATTATTTGAAAGAATGTTTACATATATTGAGCATGTATTCACATTATTTTTCTCATTTAAAGCAAATTTTCTTCAGGTTTTAAGAAAATGTAGTATATGAAATTTCCAAATAATGTGATAATGATCACAAACCATGATAATATAACATATTTCAAATGAAAAATATATAAAAGGTCATATTACCGCAGAAGGAAATTTTGAGATCACTTGAACACAATCCAGCTCTTCTTGATATGTTCAAGTCAGACGATAGTGTCTTTCGCACCAAAACATAGTTCTATCTGTTAGGCTGTGACCCTGATCTTTACCTCTTGTGAACATTTGAGCAGTATGTTTTGTGCTAAGGGTGTAAGCAAGAACCTTATGAATGTTGAGTAAGCAACCAACCACTGAGCCACACCACATTCCTTTATTGTGCCTTCAATAATAGTTTTCATTCAGTTCTATGTAATCCAAGTTCTTAACCCTGGCAAAATGTCTAACAGCTCTGGTTCATCTGTTCTATGAACAATCACTTACTGTCAAGGTGATGGATAATTAATCAAATATTTAAGATTTAGTTTACTTTATTTAACTGTTACTGTCTTTCCAAAATAAGATAATTACATTTTAAAATGCATCTACTCTAGAACATCCTTTTACCACCAAATATTTCAATCAGTGGAAATTAACTCATAATTTACAAAAATCAAAATAAATCTTCCTCAAATCTTAATCTTAAAACTATTCCTTATTTTTTTATATTTGTAAATTTCAATGAACTATTTATTCATCACCAGTATACACATGATATTTTTGTCTCTTATTTGTTGTTAGACATTACTAACAGTATTATATTTTGACTAATTAAATGACAGGCAAGTTGTCCTTTTCTGAACTTGTAGATTGTTACAGTAGTTAATATATGAATTATATGAATAAGGTTTTCTTTTAAAAGTTTAGGTTACATAATTATGCATTCTACCAGATTTCTAGAAAATTACTTGACACTTTTAATTGAATTATGAATTTCAGTCCATCCCCCCGGCCACCCTCCCTTCATTGTCACTGAGTCCCAGACCCCAACTTGGGAAGACACCCTCTTCTCAACCACATGCCATGCATGCCAGAAGAATGGGCTCCCCATGGGCTTTAGGATGACTAGGTGGAATATGAAATTATTTTAAAGAAATGCATTATAACAAAGAAAGGATACATGGACATGTAATTGTTCAATTTAACCTATCTTCTTCTAGAAAAAAACTCTTTAGAATATCTTATGAATTAAACATTTATAAGAGAACATTGTGCTCTAATAAGTATATACATCAAAGCTAAAGTATATTGAAGGAGTATTTAGTGCTATAACACTGAAATATGTTGTCATTAAAAATGTATTAGGTAATTCATAACTAATGTGAGAATCAACAGGTACACTAGCTGCATTTTGGACTTACATAAGCACAAAAACATGGGTTATTCTAACTACTGTTAAATACAATGCTCTATTAGTCTAGGATGAATTTGAATTACATAGAGAAATATACAAAGAGGTATGTATATAGCAGGCTAAATGTAATGTTAAAAGTGTTCAATGTCTGCTAACCAAATATCAGTCAATAATTTTTCTTATTAAAAATGTAATCATGACATTCAAAGGTAAATGAATGGAATTAGATAAATGTCATACTGAGTGAGGTAACTTAGAGTCAGAAAAAATATGGTTATATATTCCCTTGTATATGTATATTGGCTTTTAAGTCAATGATAACCAATATATAATCCATAGCAATAAAGGTTAGGTATAGAACAATGGTCCTCAACCTTCCTAATTCTGCAGTCCTTTAATACACTTCCTTATGTGGGGTGACCCCAAGTATAAAATTATTTTTGTTGTTACTTCATAACTGTAATTTTTGGTACTGGTATAAATCAAAGGGTAAATATTTTGCGAGATAGAAGTTTGCCAAAGTAGTTGTGGCCAATAGGGTGAGAACTGCTGGCCTATAGAGTAAGGGAATGGAGCAGGGACAGATAGCTCTCCCTACAAAGGGGAAATAGAATAGTTATTATGGATGGATGGGTGAGGGTACTGGAGTGTAGGATCAAATGGAGAGGAGGGGGAAAGAAGGGAATGAACAAAGGAGTGAAAATGGACAGAGCCAGATAAAATCAGGGGCAATTTGAGCAGTAGAATGGAAACCTAAAAGAATAGAAGCTTCCTAAAATGTGTACATGTATGAAGGCAAACTACATGAATCTCCAAGTAATAATAGAGACAGAGACCCAGTTGGACATCGCTTACCACCCAATGAAGCTTCTGGTACTAGGACTGAATTACATCTAATTGAGTTGTTGGCCAAAAGTGTCCAATGGAGACACCAAAACAACCCAGTTTGTATCCAAGAATATAAGTTGTTCTCCCCAAATTGATGGTAAGGCCCAATTGAAGAAAATAATACCTATACCATTCATTGAATCTGGAGAAGTTGAACTGGTGCTTACACAGAGCTTTCACCCCTACATAATACCATCTTTATGACAGGAAGTTCTCTGTCTGCTATCAACGGAGAAACATAAACACCAAGCCAGTCACAAACCCTTTGATCTACAATTGTAGGTAGAGTTTCTCTGTGTCCCAGCAGCCACTCCATAATAACCACACTGAGACTTAATATTAATTATAAATGCTCCACTAATAGCTCAGGTTTATTACTAACTAGCTCTTACATGTTAAGTTAATCCATATTCCTTATTTATGCTCTGCCACATGGCAGTACCATTATTAGCATGGCACGTACATCTCCTGCTCTCTGTGTCTGGCTGGTGACTCCTCTGATTCATCCCTTCCTCATCTCATCATTCTCAGTTTGGCTTTCCTGCTTAACTTTATCCTGTTCAGCTACTGGCCAATCATCTTGCTTATTAAAGCAATCATGGCAACATATATTCACACAGTGTAGAGAAGGATTATTCCACAGTTTATAATGGTGCTCTGCCTGCAAGATATGCTAGGGTACTGGTGGAAGAAAGTTTGTGGAAAAAAGTAAATAATGTCTGATTTAATTGAAGGCCCACTCCATGAGATGGAACCCACATTGATTGGGTAACCAAAAATCTGAGATGAAATACCACAGTAACCTAGGGTAAAGCCAAGTAATACACTTCTGAAAAACAAAAAGTAACAATAAAATTACTCCTAATGACATTCTACTATATATATATATATATATATATATATATATATATATATATATATATATATATATATATATATTGCTCAGTCCTCATCAGAAAAGCTTCCCCCTGCAGTTGATGGGACCAAGTACAGAGACCAATAGCCAGACATAATGCAAACAGTGAGTATTCTTGGAACACTCAGCCCTAAATGGGATGTCTCCATCAAATCCCTCCCCTCAGGGCTGACGGAACTCCATGGAAAAGAAGGCAAAAATAGTGTAATACCCAGAGGTTATAGAGAACACCAAGATAATAAAGCCCTATAAAACATTGTGGCTATATGATGGACAATCAATGGACATAAGTTCTCACAGATACCCAGGCAATATGCAAAGTGCCTTCATGGGTCTGCACCAGGCGGAGTCCAGGAGCTGAAATGAAAAGCGGACATATGCTCCACAGTCCCTTACCCAGACGCTATCTCCAGCTGATAAACACTTGCAAATGAAAATTTAGTTTCCTCCATAGGAGTTTCTTGGGAAAGCAAACTATTCTTAAGAGTAAGCTTCATGCCCAGCAGTATATAGCCAACAGAAAATGAACTCAGCAACATCTTTAGAGGTTTATAATGTCATCTGGGCTCTTCCTTTCATCATCGTCATCATTGTTATTATGATTAATTATTGCATTTATATTTTTCTGCTCTCTTTTTATCCAACAGGCCTTTTAGTTAGTCTTTTCATGGGATTCCTGAGTCTGTGAACACATGTCTGTTTCTTGTGCCTCCTCTTTGACTCGACTCTTTTCCTTTTGTTCATTTGTTCTGTCCGATTCAGGTGTGTTGGCTTTTGTTTTATCTATTTTATTATTTTAGTCTATATTATTATCCCACAGAAACCTATTTGTTTTCCAATCAGAGACAGAAAGGGGATAGATACAGATAGGAGGGGAGGTAAGGAGAATGTAGAGGTATATAAGGAGAGGAATCTGCAATCATGATATATTATACAAGGAAAAGTCCATTTTCAATAAAAGATGAAAAGAGTAGAAAGAAAACATGAAATGTAAGAAAAAATATTTTTACGTGGAAGTAAGTAGGAGCATCAAAAATTTAAGTGAGGCATTTGGCTTTATAAATAAATAATTAACATCTGAATATCTTGTATAGCTTTCAAATATGAAAATGTGTATTGTTCCATAAATGGAAAATGAATAATTAAATTTGGTTTCTGCAGTGTTTTGAAATAGAATGGCCCCACTAGGCTTATGGATTTGGTCCCTAGATTATATAATTGCTTGAGAATGATTAGAAAGTGTGGATATTTTGGAAGGGGTCTATCAGTGGGCCTTGAGATTCCAAAATTCTCATGCCATTCTTAATTGGCTCCTTCTCTGCCTCAGGCTTTTGGATTAGATGAGGTACCTCAGTCAGCCCCTACACCAGACTCCTGCCTGCCTGCCCACTTGCCTGTGGCCATGTTCTTCTCCAGGAGAAGACTGGACTCGAGCCCTCAGAAACCATTGAACACTTTCTTTCAAAGTTGTCTTGGTCATGGTATTTTGTCATGACAAAAGAAAAGTAAATGGGAGGCAGAGGCAGATGATCTCTGTGAGTTCGATTCCAACCTGGACTACAGAGTGAGTTCCAGGAAAGGAACAAAGCTACACAGAGAAACCCTGTCTCGGAAAAAAAAAAAAAAAGAAAAAAAAAAAAAAAGTAACTGTGATTGTGCCTTACATTATTGGTTACTAATTTTGCTATTACAAAATAAATCTATCATAACTGTTTATATATAAAGGTGTGTTATACTACATCTAATACTTAACAAAGCTGGATTAAACTATACCTTCCACAAATTTCCTGATATTTACAAGAACTAATAATTAATTACACAATGGGAAAACATATAAACATTAGTAGGTGAATTTTATTGCAACTTTTACTTAGTTAAATTTTTGTATTATTTTACAATCTATAAAGTTATATAACAAACAGACTAAAATTAAGCCTTTGATAGTGAAACATTGTTTAAGTAGCAAGCTGTAAATTGAAAAATTATATTCCTGAAATTCGTAACTATTAGTATTTTAATGTATAGTAGTAATAAAATTAACCAAACAATGGAACATTATTAGATGAATGAAATAAGGGTCTGCTTTTTATTTATCTTTAGTATGCTTCTAGTTAACATTTTACCTCTATAAAATACAATCATTTAAGTAGTGGTGATATTATTTCCTATTATTTACTTGTAATCTAATTTTATTGTGTTCTCCCAGAAATCAAATTAAACTAATGTTTACCCAGTGCTTTAATAACTACCCAAGAAGTTTGCAGGTTCATAAGGGAACTACAATTTTCAAATTTACTGAAGGCTGCATTCTATATTGTATATATTTTGTGTCCTAAGCAAATATACATTTGTGTATGTTAAATATTTCAAATTAGAAATGAGCAAGCAAAGACTGCAGTGACTAATGACATTCTTGCTTTTTAAAGTTAGAAGAAACATTATAGCACAAATCATATGGCTTTTGTTGAGGTTTAATATGCCATCTGTCACAGGATGTATGTTCCAAATATGAATGCCATCTTCTGAGGGATGTTCTGTATGCTGTGAATGTGTTGCTAAGATTGGTTGATAAATAAAAAACTGTTTGGCCAGTAGACAGGCAGGAAATATAGGCAGGATAAACAGACAAGGAGAATTCTGGGAAGAGGAAGGCTGAATCAGGAGACACCAGCCCACCATACAGGGAGCAGCATGTAATGGCACACAAATAAAGCCACAGACATATAGATTAACATAAATGGGCTGAGTTTAAGTGTAAGAGCTAGTCAGTAGTAAGCCTGAGCTAATGGCTGAGCAGTTTTAATTAATATAAGCCTCTGTGTGTTTACTTGGATCTGAGCTGCTGTGGACCAGGCAGGACATGGGAAAACTGTGGCTACAGCCATCAGTTTTTCTCTTTCATTGTACAGCAGAATGGAACCCTTCATGGTTAAATTTCAACTGTTTTGTCACTATTTGTAATTGATATAAAAAGTTTATATTTAGAAGGAAATGTAAATGAATCTATCAGACACGAGCTCACACACATACACACAGAGAGCTAGAGAGAGGAAAAGAGAAAGAAAAATTGGGTCACCTGCTTAGATTATTATCACCATTCATCCCAGTTGTCTATGAAAACTGTCCTTTTGCTACAGAATCTCATACTGGAGAATATATGACTCTGTATTCTTCTCAGGCCTTGACAGATTTTATTGCCATTTATTGTAGTATAAGATTCTATTTTCCCACATATGGACACAGTACAGATATTGGAGAATTGTATGAGTCCTGAACAAGTGGATATATCTATTTACATTACCACTCCTGCATCTATGTAGCTCAGGAAACATCATGAATGAGGGGCCAGATGACGGTTAAGAGCCAGAGTACTAGGAAGTCTACTATGAAACAGTATCCTAGAAATGGCTGTATAAACCACACTGGAACAATGGCAATAGCAATAAACATAGTAATATAGAAGGAGGAAAACTGCATGGATTTGCACCACTAAACAAAGAACTGAAGGCAACTAATGGTTGCTGGGGGAAAGTGAAGTATCCTCTTCCAGGGATGATCCCCTTTATTGATTATCCAGTACAAAAAGAT